>NW_026115061.1:3958358-4262720 GCF_025201925.1 Gopherus flavomarginatus | reverse complement strand
CCTCCAGCAGGATCACAGAGCCACACAAAAAAAACCCAGGAGGAACAATCCTCCTCTGTCTTCATTTACCCCATCGCAACCCTCTCAGCAGCCGACTCTTGCAGGAAGGACACTCAGATGATAGGAGCTCTGGCATAGAGACCAAGGGAGGGGTGTTGCTTTCTCTCACTGTGAGCTGATCACAGTCTGACTCTGTGCAACAGGGCTCTGAACTTTGCCATCTTGTGAGTTCTGAGAGCAGAGCTCCCCGGACTCTTCTGCTGAGAGCATAGTGATTGCACAACAGCTGCAAGGCCTTTTTCCCCTCTCCTTGGCTTCCCCAGACTTTCCCCACAAATGATTCTATCAGGAGCTGAAGGGATCTAAGGACCTGCAGGTTTCCCTCACCCATCTCTTAAAGAAAACAGTGATTCCCTTCTCTGACACTCCTGGGTCTGGGCTTCTTTTGAGTTTTTCCTAAGGGGGGGCCTGATTCCCTGTGAAAATGTGTGTGGCACCAGCTTGTCTGCCCCCTCTCTGGGAACCGAGAATCTTTTTCAGACTCTCCCCCACTAGATGAGTCCAACAGCACCTCCCCTTGGTGGGAGAATCCTAAATTCCGACCTCTCGCCCTCGTTGCTCTGACCAGCTGATGGCGGCAGCATGCTTAATCAACCCCAGCTTTCTGGTCTAAAAAGCAGCATCTAACCAGCCTTGTGACAGCTCTGGTTTGCTCGCTGGAGACATAACAAAGCAGGAAAGAAGGCAAATGTAAGACAGGGAACCTCAGCTCACAAATAAAAACCGTCAGGGCACCTTCTACACTGCATCTGGGCAGTTGACTGACTTTAAATCTAGCTAGCTCTGTTGGTAGAGCATGATGCTCTTAATCCCACCATCATAAATCCAAGCCCCATGGTGGGTGGTAGCGACAGCCCTTAGGTGTCACTCTTCTGCTAATAGTCACAGATCAAAATGAAACAAACTCTCTATGCTCTTTGGCAGGTCATGTTTCTTCTTCTCTCTGAGCTTCACTAAAACATGAAGAGAGAACAAACTGACATTTGCATCCTATGTTAACAGAGTATTTTCTCCTCTTCCATTGTACCCCAAGCAAGAAGAGGGGATAATAACCATTTAATGGATGATTGCAGAGGGAAAAGTTTGGTCTTAAGAAAAAGGACAATGATCAATTGGTCTCCATGTCCACTGATGGTAGGACAAGAAGTAATGGGCTTAATCTGCAGCCAGAGAGATTCATGTTATATATTGGGAACAGCTTTCTAACTCTGAGGGTAGTTAAGCTCTGGAATAGGCTCACAAGGGTGTCTGTGGAGTCTCTGTCCTAGGAGACTTTTAAGAGCAGGTTGAACAAACCTCTGTCAAGGATACTCTGCATATACTTGGTCCCATAGACAACCTGCTCTGGCTCTGGTTCCCTCCTTCTGCTCCCTGCCTGAGCCAGCTGCTGTGGGCACTCGATCCCACATGGCCCCCAATGCATCGTCTCTGCTTGGCCCTGCTTCAGCAGTGAGGGCTTGATTTCATGACCTCTCCAGGGCCCTTGCAGCCGTACAGCTCTATAATTCGATGCCATCACAATATAATATAAACAACAACAAAAGTGGAAACACACTAATCTAACATCTAACAATTCAGCGTGAAATGACATTCCACAGCACAAAGTGACAACACGTAGGAGTGCAAAGCCCGACAATTCAGCACCATGAAAATGAACGCCCCATGGGGCAAAATGACGCACTGCAAAAGAGCTCAGCTCAAACTGACACAACACAAGGCGGTGCAAAAACCATACAAAGCGAAACAATGTGTCAGAGTGCAAAGTGACACTGTGCAAAACAGCTCAGCGTGGAACAACGACACAGCACAAACCCACACAATAGAATCATATAGAAAGGTAGGGCAGGGAGGGACCCTGAGAGTCCGGGCCAAGTATCCCTAGGCCACCCCGACAGGTGTTTGAAGAACAGGGAAACAGAGGGCACCATGAACTTATGTTTTTCAGATGAGCCAAGAAAAGGGAGCAGCATTGTCCCCCTCGGGTAGCCCCTGTTCAATTCCAGGTCAGAAAACAAAACTCTTCTGCAAGATTATCCAAAAAATGTTGTGTTTCACTTCACTTCATAAGTACAGTTGTGTGGCAATTAAATGATGAGCCTAATGTTTCATAAAAGTGTGGGAAACACGGATATATTTGAGAAAATGGCTTGGAATGAAGGAAGACAAAAAATTGATCAGTCGAGAGAACAGGCACTGTTTCCACCTGGTTTGGAGCTTCTCTCACAGCTACTGGAATAGAAAAGCTAAGCAAATGGTGTTCTATTGTTCCAAAGGAGATTGAAGTGAGGCCATTTTCTCCAGATATAATTAAATCATAATGTCAGGAGTGGGATGTGAAACCACGTCTCTATGCAGAGACCAGAACACCCATGGGACTGGAAGAAAAAGAGTCTTATAACTAGCACTTTAGACCAGTCCACCATCCTGATACTACAAAGAATATGATTTATCAATCCTAGTTTTCATTAATAGTTGATGAACTCTTTAGGGAGGTCGAGATGGCACATCTCTTCCAACTCCTAGAGACCTTCTACAGCGCACCTGATTTTTAGACACATTCACCTGGACCTAAAGTTACATGTTTCCTGGAGAGCCATGAGTTCTGAGGTGTTAGAATCTCCCTGCTCACATTTTAAGTGAACAAAAGATGGGTGCTGGCATTCTGAGACAGTAATGATGAACCTCAAAATCCTGCCCTATGGGCCAGAGAGTTAAGCAACCAGCTTCTACCAGGATAGCATCCTATCTGGGAACAACTCACTGGTCAATAGCTGGGGTGTGAAATTCTCATTTCTTTGTTGTTCTGTCACTGTAGTCCCCACTTTGCTATTGCTTGTCTGTATAATCTCTGTCTGGTGCTGTGATTGTTTCAGCCTGCTGTATAATGAATTTGTTGGGTGTAAACCAATTAAGGCAGTGGGGTATAATTGGTTAGATAATCATGTTACAATATGTTCGGATTGGTTAGTTACATTTCAGTAAAATGATTGGTTAAGGCACAGCTAAGCAGAACTCAAGTTTTACTATATAGTCTGCAGTCAATCAGGACGTAAGGGGGGGAATGCGAATGGGAATAGGGTTAGGGGAATTGGAATTATGTTTTGCTAAGGGGGGGAATAGGAACAGGGAAGGGGAACAGAGACACAGGCAAGCCTCTGTAGTGTCAGAGCTGGGAAGGGGGATACTGAGGAAGGAAACTGGAATCATTGCTTGCTGGAAGTTTACCCCAATAAACATTGAATTGTTTGCACCTTTGAGCTTCGTGCATTGCTGCTCTCTGGTCACGTGAGAAGGACCAGGGAATGGGAGGGTGATGGGATAAACCCTCTAACAAGTACATCTTTCAGGGTGTGAAAAACCCTAGGACCAGTATAATTAAGCTGACCTAAGCCATGGTTAGATAGTGCTAAATGAAAGGAAAGATTATTCTGTCAATGCAGCTACTACAGGGATGGAAAACCTCTCCCCTCACTGTAGCAACTGTCTACTCCACAGTGCTACAGCAGTATTTTAAGTGTAGACAGCCTCAGAGTGAGACCAGATTTGGCTCCATGGATGCTCAGGCACTAAGACAACAACAACGACAACACACTAATGCTTCCGTAGTTGACAGGATTTGAACCTGCATGGGGAAACCCCTCCCCTCTCGTGGATTTCTAGCCCATCACCTTAACCACTCAGCCACAACTACTTGATGTGTAACTGCTTCACTACACAATATTTCTGTTCTCACAGAATTGTCACTTCAAATTGCTCAGACCAGCTCCCCCAGCACACTCACGGCTGTGCATTAGTGTGTGTCCATGGTGACAGGGAGCAGCGGGGGTTGGATGGTTAAGAGATGGGGGGGGCAGTCAGCGGACAGGCAGCGATTGGATAGTCATGTGAGTCCCAGGGGTTTGTCAGGGGACAGGTAGGGGTTGGGGTCCTGGGGGGAAGTTGATGAGGTCTCAGGAGGGGGCAGTTGGGGAAAAGGCGAAGGGAGGCTTAGAAAGGGGATGGGGTTCCAAGGGGCAGTTAGGGGCAGGGGTCCTGGGAGGGGGCAATCAGGGGACAAGGACCAGTGGTGCTTAGATAGGGGGTGGGGTCCTGGGGGGCAGTTGGGGCAAGGCTCCCAGGAGGGGGTGATCAGGGGACAGGGAGCAGGGGGATTGGATGGGTTGGGGTTTCTGTGGGGGGCAGTCGGAGGCAGTGGATGGTGGCAGGGTGGGGCTTCCCTTCCCCTGGAGTGTCCTGTTTTTTGAATGTTAAAATATGGTCTTCCTGCCATTCACAGTGCAACTCTCCACTCACAGCACGCTGCCGCATGAGGTCCCCCCCTTCTTTTCCAGTTGGTAGTGGCCAAGGGAATGCTGGGAAATGTAGTTCTTTCCCTGCTCCAGGGCTGGCTCTATAGGCAAGGAGCTAACGAAGAAACTACAGCTCCCAGAGCCCCCTGTTGGTTCTCAGCTCCCATGCTGCCCCTGCAAATGGGCTGCCCCAAGCAAGTGCTTGCTTTGCTGGTGCCTAGAGCCGCACTAGGGGGGTGACGCTCCGGCTCCGCAGCAGCAGGGCAGCCTGACCTGCAGTCCAGCCTGTGCACCTCAGGCTGCCGTGAGCGCCATCTTGCTACTGAAGCCAGAATTGCAGGGTCAGTTCCAGCTCAGCCTGAAAGCCTCAGCTGACAGAGAACATCTTGGTTCAGGGCTGGCTCCTGGCTTTTTGCACGCCCCCCTTCTCCAAAAAAAGGGGGGGCAGGGGCTGGAGTGCCGCCCCCAAGCACATCCTTGGAGCACTGGTGCCTGATCCCAGCACTGGAAATGGAACCTAGAAGTCCTGGCTCCCAGCCTCCCTTCCTCTAACCACTAGACCCCACTCCCCCCACTTTTGGGGAGCCAGGACTCCTGGGTTCTAGCCCCATCTCTGGGAGCAGAGTGGGGTCTAGTGGTTAGAGCAAGAGGAGCCAGGACTCCTGGGTTCCACTCTCAGTGCTGCTGTGTGACCCTGGGCCTCTGTTTCTCCTCCTACTTTTTGGGTATGGCAGCTTTAAACTTTCTGGGGCATGGCTTGTCTCTCGCTGTGTCTGGGCAGCGCCTGGCCCAACAGGGGTTTGACTCTGCCCCGCTCTCTGTAGGTGCTGCTGTTGTACAGATAAATAGTCACAATACTAAAAGGCATGGCAGTGTGTGAGTGCACCACCATTACCATGCAAGGGAAGAGCCGGTACAAATTACCGGGGCCCGGTGGTCCAGAAGAGGGCCCAAGGCCTAGTTTCCCTGGCTTCATTGCCCTGTTTAGCTAGTCCACCTTGCTGGGGGGCCTGAAAAAAAATTTCACTGGGCCTGAACCCGCTTTCAGTGGCCCTGAGGGTATGGCGGGACTTGCCCCCCTTCACAGAACATGGGAGTGTCAATAGGCATCTATGCAGGATGGAAATAGGGGACCTGTGCACCCGAACATGGAGAATCTGGTGTGCAACCTTGCTTAATGGGTCAGTCTGTCCTTTCTCTGACTGTCCCATTCCAGCTTCAACTAGCACTTGTGGTTCATTCGTTCTTTTTCATTCCTTTCCTTCTCTAGCTTGCATGTTCTGGCTTTCTTTTTTCTCCTCTATCTTTCATGCTCTTCCTTTCTTTCCTTCTTTTTCTATCTTTTTCTCTCCCTTTATTTCTTTCTCTGCCTTCCATGTTCTTTTTGCTCTTGCTCTCTCGTTGGTTATTTTTTTCACTCGCTCTTTTTCCTCGCTCCCTTCCACGCCAAGCAGGTTCTCCTCGCACATACTTTTTGACAGGTTTTCCTCCTGATCACTGAGTGTATTAAGCACGTCTTCAGTGGGGGTTTGGCATGGCAGAGAGCAGGGAGCAGGCTGACCGGGTGTCTTTGTGGCTGTCTGCTGGCCACACATAAGCATGGTCCTTCCCAGGGCCGGCTTTAGGCCGATTCGACCGATTCCGGGGAATCGGGCCCCACGCCTAAGAGGGACCCGCACCTTAGGCACCTTTTAAATTATTTTTTAACTTACCCCGGTCCCCGACTGCGGTCTGCTCCGGGGTCTTCCATGGTCCCGCTCCTTTGAGCGAAGCGCCGGCGGGAGCGTGGCGCGGCCCCGCTCTCCCAGCTAGAGCTCCAGCCAGGGCAGCGGGGCTTGCCGCGCTCCAGCCAGGACTCCAACCGGGAGAACGGGGCGGCAGGGCTTTGCCGCGCTCCGGCCAGGGCTCCAGCCGGGAGAGCGGGGCGGCGGGGCTTTGCCACACTCCGGCCGGAGTGCAGCAAGCTTGGTGGCTCCGGCTGGAGCGCGGCAAGCCCCGTGACCCCGGCTGGAGCTCTGGGCCTTTTAAATAGCCCTCAGAGCCTGAGGCAGTGAGGGGCTCCGGGGGCTTTTTAAAGGACCCGGGGCTCCAGCTGCCTTTGCCACCCCGGTCCTTTAAATAGCTGCCGGAGCCCCGCCTCCCCCATGCATTCCCCAGCGCTCCCGTGGCTATTTAAAAGGTCCGGGGTGGGATAGAAGGGGGTTTGGGGGCTACTTAAAGGGCTGGAGTTCCAGCTGCCTCTGCTGCACCCCCTGACCTGCCCACAGCAGTCTGGCCCCCCCCCGCCTGCAGCCAGCTCTGCACCCCGTGCCCACAGCCAGCCCCTGCCACACACCCCTGCAGCCCTGCCCAAAGCCAGCCAGCCCACCACACACTGCTGTCCGCACCAGCCCTGCACACCCTGCCCAGCCCGCACCCTCTGCCCTGTCGCCAGTCAACCCCTGCTGCACCCCACTGCCTGACGCCAGCCAGTTCCACACTCCGCTGTCTCCAGACCTGCAAACCCCTGCTGCACCCCCCGCGGCCCTGCCTGAAGCCAGCCCGCCCTACACCCCCTGTCTCCAACCAGCCCCACACCCATTGCCCTGCCTGCAGCCAGACCCTACCTCCAGTCAGCCCCTGCCCTGCCTCCAGCCAGCCCCATGTCCACTGCTGCCCTGCAGTTTCCAGGGCAGTAACCCTACACACCTGCTTCAATGAGGGGGGCAGGGAGCAGCTGGGACCAACACATGTGCACACCCCCAGGGAGTGGCGAGGACCCACACATGTGAAATGGTAGTCATTAATAGCCAAACAACAGCATATATGATGCAATGTATATAATATATAATTTTATTATTCATATAGTTATGGACAGTAAATAATACATGAAAGAAATGGAAGGTTTTTTTTTTCCACTTTTTTTTTTAAGTCATCCCTGCCAGGGCCCCTCCAAAAATGTTCGAATTGGGCCCTGCACTTCCTAAAGCCGGCCCTGGTCCTTCCCTCCTCTTGTCCTTCCCTCAGTTGCTCTGCAGCTTTTAAGCCTTCCCTTGGAGCTGTCAGCACCAGCCGCCTCTGCTCTAGGTGCCCAGAGCAGAAAAGGTGTGTTGGGCTCCAGCCTGGGACTCTTCCTCCATCCTGCCTAGCCCTGACTATCAAGCCTGGCCCTGGCACTCCTTCCTTCAATTGCCATGTGGACAAGAGGCAACATGTAGCTGCAAGCAAAACGGCCAAACTTGTGGGCATCAGGCAAAGCTGAGAGAATCCCAAGCATCTGGTCAAACCACAGGACTGCAGGTATCAGCAACCAGAGTAGCAATTCTAGAGCCCCAACCCATTGCAGCCATCACAACCAGGCTCTAGAGGGCAAGTCACCCAGCAAGAGGAGAAAGATTTGTTCTTGCACAGCTGGAGACAGGGACGTTAAGCACTGTGAGCTCAAGGGGTTTGTCATAACATCCTACTGAGATTTGAACTCAGAAGGCAGGATTCAGAGTCCTGAGTGCTGCCCGTTACACCCTGGCACCAGCTTATGCTGCTGTCTCTGCACATTGGTGACCCTCATGGGGCTGGCTTGTGTAAGGGACTGTTGGCCCCTTACTAAAGCTCAGTGGGTTTTTGGTTGGCTAGTTCCCAGTACCAACAGAAGAGGGAAGGATCAATAGGAAATCAGGACCCTAAGACTGACAGTCCCCAGGAGCAATGGGGAGAGGCCAAAGCTCCAAAGTTAGCCCGACTGACAGGCCAGGCAGTGTAATGAGGGAGTCACCAGGGCAGGGAATCCCATCATCTGTGTGAGCTGGAACTACCTGGGCCAGAGTGGGACACAGCTAAGGAGAAAGCAGGAGCCGGAGAAGAGGCGGGGAGAAGAGCTGCGCCAGCCAGGGAGAACCAGAGCAGATCCATGCTAGGAACTGAGCCAGAGCAGCATAAGCCACAGAAGCTTCCCAGGGAGCAGATCTGTGCTGGGAGAAGAGCTGCAGCAAGCAGAGCCAGAGAGGCCAGAGGAACAGCCCAGGGAGATGGAGGCAGAGCCGCAGCAGCACTGGGGCTGGAGGTGGGTGCAGTGAGCAGCTTGGGAGAGTGAGAGGGACCCTGGGCAGAAGGCCCAGCACAAGGAGATGCCACCAATCGAGAGGCCTTGCAGGCCAGACCTTCAGGGGTGGGGGGATCATATCCCCTACATGGGGGCTGACACTGGGAACAAGGGTCCTGTCACCTAGAGCATGTGGCCACTGCCAGAGCAAGTGTCCAGCCAGTGGTGTCCCTGCAGCACAGCCAGGACCTGGGAAGGAAGCCTGGGACATGTGAGGAGGAGACTGTGACCTGCCCTGACACTCCAGAGACACTGGTTGTGATCTCCCTGTAGCCCTTTTCAAGTGAGCACAAGATTCCTGGGCCCAGCCTCGCTGAGGTTACGAGGACTCTGCCACACGTGAGAGTAGAAAGAGCATCCTTGGGGTCAGGCAGGCCTCTGAGTAAGGGGGTGGAGACTCAGATCCTCTCTCTGGCCAATTGCACCAGGGTCATGTATAAACCAGGGAAGTTCCCCACAATAGCTTGACTTGAAACCCCTGTACACTTGCCCTCTGTCCTCATTGCTTCTCTGTCTCTCTTCCCTTCATCTCTGCTGGTCTCCCTCTGAGCTTTCTCAGCACCTAGCCCCACAGCTCTTCCTGCCAGCCAGAGACTGCTTGTTCTAGGCCTGCTCCTGTGGATGTGGCCTCTCTCCTGATTCCTGAGGAAAGGAACCTTTCCAGGAAATGGCCATGGATTCTGGGAATCTGCATGTGGCTGGTGGACAACACCAGGAATCATTTGGCTGCTGGCACACAAGGCCACTTAAAAGCTGAGTTTTTAGACAGGGGCTTGAACCCTGGATCTTAAGATTAAAAGCCTGATGTTTTATCAACTGAGCTAGTTGAGACCATTTTCCCCATTCACCACAAGAGCAAGCAGGTAGGCAAAGAGAGGCAAAAAAAGTCCCAGGAACCCCTCCTCTTTTTCTGCACATCCACTGCCTGTCAGCAGGATTCCTCCTCCTCCTCCCTTCTGTTCCTCAGTGTGACTAAATCTCCACACTTAGACAGCTGATCCATCAGCTGCACCCCAATCCCCCCATGCCTGAGCCTCCCTGCCAAAGTCCTGCACCTGGCTCCATAGAATTAAGTCTCACGTGTTGCTGGGAACTCGTCTTCTTGTGCCCACAGAGTCTTGGCTCCCCTCAGTAGATGACCTGAGAAACACAATGTCCACCTTTTCCAAAGAAGTGCTTGGAGTTTTTTTTTGTGTGTGTTACCATGTGGCCTAATGGATAAAGTGTCTGAGTGTGGATCAGAAGATTGAGAGTTTGAGTCCCTTGGTGGTTGTGTTTCTGCAGTTTTACCATTGTGCTGAACGCCCTGCTCCCTTCAGGGCTGGAACCTCTTCTTGGCAGCTCAGGCCAATGCTCTGGCTTCAGCTAGAGCCCCGGGAAGGAGTTGGGGGGCGGGCATCACAAAGGCTGGGACATGAGACCCAGGTGCTTCCAGTCTAGCCTTTGCCCTTCCTGATTTGCCAGAGAAAATGGGCGGCTGCCCAGGCTAGCGTGTGAGCCTGTCCCTGCGCTGGAAGCTACTTGCTACATAGCGTCTTCGGAGCCTGGGTGTTTCACTGCTTCTCTCCAGTTGGGGAAAAGCCTCTTGGGGTAAAATCTCCTGCCCCACTGCAAAACTGAGCACCTTGAGTGGGACCAGTCAGAGGTCCCACCATGGGGGCTGGCCCTGCTTTCCTACCAACTTGTGATGTTATCCACAGAGCATCAGCAGCTGCACCACGTGCTGGTGACCTTCAGTGGGTGTTTGGCATGGCAGGGAGCAGCCTGGCTGGGTGATTTTGTGCCTGTCTGAAGGCCACACCTAGGCATGGTCCTGCCCTCCTCTATCCCTGACCTCAGTTGCTCTGTGGCTTTTAAGCCTTCCCTTGGAGCCGTCAGCACCAGCTGTCTCTGCTCTAGGTGCCCAGAGGAGGAGAGGTGTGTGGAGTCACTTTTACAGATGCCCCTTCCCTGCACAGAGGAGCTTCCATCCCCAATCCCTGCCTGTCACTGCCCAGCAGCCCTCTGGCACCATTCCTGAGGACTACCCCTGCCTCACTTTCTTCCTACCATGTTGGGAAAGACAGTTCTCATTATTAAAGGTCAGGTGAGCCAACTAGGGGCAGAAGCCTGTTCTATGTTTTCCTACTGCAGAGCCCAAGCTCAGGAACTCACCTTGGGTCCAGGCACTGCTGTGCTCCCAGAAAACAAGCCACCCCTGCACAAAGAGGGATGACAGGGCCTGCCAAAGCCTCGGATTGAACCAGGGACCTTTAGATCTATCAGTTTAACACTCTGTAATAGTCAGTGCTTCCCTTCAGGGCTGGCCCCAGAGGGGATTGGGACAAATCCCCCCCTTTCCTCCTCAGGCCCAGACCCCACTCCACCCCTTCCCACAAGTCCCCACCCCGTCCCATCTCTTCCCTTCCTGCACCTTCCTGCCCCATTCCTCTCCCACCCCCACCTCTTCCCGTCTCTGTTCCTTCCCCTCCCCACCCAGTGCCTCCTGCATCCAACTGAACAGCTGATCACTGGCAAGTGGGAGGCACTGAAAGGGAAGAGGAGGAGCTTGTCAACAAGGCCTGTAGTGTGTGTGTGGGTGGGGGGAGCTGGCTGTCAGTGGGCGCTGAGCACCTATTTTTTCTCTGTTGGTTCTGCAGCCCCGCAGATCCCATGGAGTCGCTGACTTGGCTTCTTTCGCACTCTAGAGAGAGGAGCAGAACCAGGGCTATGGCTGATCTATGGGGCACCAGGTTAGTGGCAGAGGCATCAGGTGCTGAGAGTTTGCCTGACCTCTCAGGGACACAGTGTGAGGTGGTGTCCCAGGGATCTCTATGAAAGGAGCAGAACCGGATTTACTTGGGGTGGGGAGAGAATTGAGAGTGTCTCAGGGGGTTGTACAGAGGTGTTGCCCGGGTGAGAGACTGGCTAAAACACAGGCCATGCTGTGAGCAGAATTCAAACGTGCACAGTGGAACCCTATTGGATTTCAACTCCCACATCTTAACCACTCAGCCATCACAGCTGTGAGTGAAAAACTACCCCAATGCCAGATAAACTGGTAAAGAATCACAATGACCAGGTGTGAAGTCATCTGAACTACAGAATTCCCACCGCAAACCTGGCTCCCAAAGCACGGGGGGGATTTTGGGTTTGTTCTCTTTGCTTAGCCATGTGCAGTCGCACAGAGAGTGAGTTTAAAAGTCTCCCCTCCCGCAGAGCAGGAATGGGAAATGATTCTCAACTTGAAGCCTGATGTAGGGTGACCAGATGTCCCGATTTTATCTGGACTGTCCCTATACTTGCTTGTTTGTCCCACGTCCCAACCGATCGGGACCCTGGACAAACAAATAACTTTGTCCTCTTCTCCAGCACACAGACATAGTCTGGAGGGATACTTGCCCCCCCCAACTCCGCCCCCTCCTTCCCCCATTGGATCCCTCCCCAAATCCTCGCCCTGGCCCTGCCTTTTCCCCAAGCACGCGGCATTCTTCCTCCCTCCCAGGTTTGCACACGGGCCATGGTCATGGCCGGGAGCGCAGCACGAAAGCTGCTCCAGCCCTGCAGCCTGCGGGGCAGCGCAGTGGGGCTGGGGGCAGCATGGAGCAGGCAGGGCCCAGGTGGGTGGGGGATGGAGACACAAGTGGGGCGGACACACTCCTGTCAGGAGCTGCCTGGTTCACCCCTTACCCGGGAGCTGCAGGAGGGGCCTGGATCATGGCTCGGCTGCAGAGCTCGGAGCCCAGGCTGGGCCCAGGAGTGAGGGGATGGGGGAGCTAGGGGTGTAGTGGGAGTTTTAGCCGAGAGTTGGTTGGAGATGGGGCTGTGCCACTGCCGCTTGGTGGCGGGGGGGCCCTCCAGCTTTTATTTTTGCTCCGCCCCCCGCGTCTCGATATTTCATCTTTGACATCTGGTCACCCTAGGCTGATATGAAGGAGGATGTCTGGACCAAGGGGCCAGGGACTGGCCTTTGCTAGAGAAACCACTGTCAAGTTTTAGCCACTTAGGGCAAGTCAGCAAATAAGAACAACCTCAGGTATCAGTAACTGCTACAGGTTGCAAATTCCTACATGCAGCAGTTTCTGGCACTACACCTGCGCAGCTTTGCTCCCCTGCTCTTCTCGGGCTCCTGCTCTCTCCTTAGCTTTGCCCCACTCTCGCCCAGGCAGTTTCAGCTCACATGGAGGATGGGACCCCCTGGCCTGGTGACTCCCTCATTACACTGCCTGGCCTGTCAGTGCAGCTAACTTGGAGATTTGGCCTCTCCCCATTGTCCCTGGGGACTGTCAGTCTCAGGGTCCTGATTTCCCATTGATCCTTCCCCCTTCTATTAGTGCTGGGAACTAGCCAACCAACCCCCCCCGCACACACACACACTAATTTTTAGTAAAGGGCCAAGAGCCCCCTTACACAAGCCAGCCCCATGAGGGTCACCGATGTGCAGAGAAGGCAGCACAAGCTGGTCCCATGGTGTAAGGGGCAGCACTCAGGACTCTGAGTCCTGTAATTTGAGTTCAAATCTCAGTGGGACCTTGTGTTGGCTTATGGTCATAAGCAGCAGGTTATGTACATTTGTGGTGCTCGGGCTCCAGGAATATTCAGGGCTGGGGGCCCTGCTCAAGCAATATTTGGAGTTGGGTCTCTTCTCCTGGGCCCTGGCCCCTGCCTGGCACCCCTCCCACTGCCGCGGTGCGTCCCTGCCTGACAAAAAGCAGCAAGCGCCTCTCCCCTGCCCGCTCCTGCTGCTGGAGTAGAGGGATATTAGGCAGAAGTGCTGTTTGCTGCCCCAGGGTGCTAGTGCCCACCTTCCAGTAATGGCAAGGCAGGCTGCCCTGAGCCTCTCCAACGCCCTGAGCTCCCTCATCCTTACCCCATCTCTCTGCACCCTGATCCTCTGTCCCAGTCCTGAGCCCCCTCCTGCATCATGAATCCCTCATCCTCAGCCATGCACTCCCTCCCAGAGTCTGCACCTCTCACCCCTTCCTACAACCCCAGCCTGGAGCCTGCACCCAGCAACCAAACTCTATCCCAAAGCCTGCACCCCTCCTGCACCCTAATCCCCAGCCCAGGATCTGCACCCCAGACCTCCCCCCCAAACCCCCTCCCAGAGCCTTAGGCAGGTGGGGGTGGAGTATGGGGGAGGAGTTGGGGGTGGGTTTTGGACACCACCAGAATTTCTACAAACTTGCCATCCACGCTTGTGGTAAAGCCCCAGAGCTCAACTTCCCTGTCTCCAGCTGTGTAAGAGTGAATCTTTCCCCTCCTGCTGGGTGACTCACACCTCCTACAGCCAGGTCTTTGGCTGGGATGGCCACAATGGATGAGGGCTCTAGAACTTGCTACCCTGATTGTTGGGATACGTGATGTTCACAAGTTTGGCCCTTTTGCTTCCTACCACACTTTTCCTCTGGCCCACATGGCGCCTGAAGAAAGGAGTGCCAGGGCTGGGATTCATAGTCAGGCCTTGGCAGGAGGGAGGAAGAGTCCCAGGCTGGAGCCCCACACACCTTCCCTCCTCCAGGCACCTAGAGCAGAGGCAGCCCAGCTCTGTCCACTGGATACCTCGGCAGAGTAGGTGAGTTCATGTAAATACAGTCTGGTCCCAAAGCCTCCTCCCAACCCTGGTCATCAGTAGCTGCCAGGGGAGAACTCATTCACACCTCGCTTACAAATCATCATTTGAAATTCTAAGGTTGGCCAACACTGCCGAAGCCAATGCACCCACATTGTCAGCAAACACAACAGCTGGGTGAGGAAATCCGGCTTTGTCCAGACTTTCCAAACCTATTTTACTTTCTCAGGTACAAGTAGTTTTCATACGTTGTATCTGCTTTTAAAGTGTGTGTTAACGTTTCAATTTCCATTCAAATTTGCAACCAATGACAACATTGGCAGCGCTGCATGTAACTACCTGACCACTGAGGGAGGGGGTGTTGGGGAAAATCGGGGAAGGGGGAGTACAGCCCCCTGGCTGTGGGGCGCATAGGGAATGCCCAGTTTCACTGAATTGAGTCTCCTACTGCAGCACCTCAGTAGGTTACATCAGAGAGGAGCTGCAGTGTCTAGGGGGTGGGATGCCTGTGCCTTTAAGAGCCCAGCCCTGGGAAGCCCAGGCTAAGAGGTGCTGCCTGTGAGAGGGGAAATAAAAAAGCCCTCTGCTCCCCCCACCCATGTTTGCAAACACTGGAGTCTCAGCCCACCGGGATAACTGTTACCCCTTGGCCCCTGCCTGTGCCAGGGTTTAACCCTCTGGCAGCGCCTCCCTCAGGGCTTAACTCCGGCTCCTTCCCCCCTCCCTGACTTTGTCCTTCAGTCCCTCTCCTAACTCTGCCTCCAGCTGCTTGACCCCCCGAACAGTCAATTTCCACCCCCTGCTCAGACCCTGCCACCCACTCCTCTGATTTGCCCCCCTTTGCCCCTTTTTAATCCCTGTAAAAAGTAGGGGGTGCTGGGTCCCATTCTCTGGAGGGAGTGCTGGGTACCTGGCCCCTGCCTGCCCAATGCTCAAAGTGCCCCATGATCTTGCGGATGTTTGCCGAGTGCTGCAGGGTCACCTGAAGTGGGAGAGAGACGCGGTTAGGAGCTGATGCAGTCAAGGGTGCCTCACCCAACACTGAGATGCAGCCACCTCTGGGGTGAGTTACACAAGTCAGCAAATGAATTTGGAACAAGAAATGCACTGAAAGGACCGAGGCTGCTGCAGGAGGTGGAGAAAACCAGAAAAAGCAGTAGCCCTTGATCCCAGCCCTGCCCCTCCCCCACTCTACCCCCTAACCTCCACTCCCCTCCCACCTGTGAGGGGAGAACCCAGGAGTCCTGGTCCCCAGCCTTGCACACCCCCATATTTTGATATGGCTCCATCCAACGGCTGCCCCCACAATTACAAGGTAGTGCCATGGGGCACACCGGGGCCTGCCTGTTTGCACAGGACGGGTGATGCCAGTGCTCCAGAATGGGGAGAGAGGATGCTAAGGGAGAAGCAAGCAGCAGACAGCTCCCATGACAGAGAAAGAAATGCTGGGGGGGTGCTGTGCTGCAAGGAGTGAAGGGGGTTGGCAGGGAATGGGAGGATCTTCCCTCACAGCTGGTGCATCTGTCTCCCTCCCAATTCCTCCCCAACCCTACCCCAGCCCAGGCTAATCCCAGCCCAGCTACCAGGGTTAAATTTGGCCTGGATTCCCCAGCTGCTGGGGATGGGGCCTGAGACTGGGAAGCATAAGCCTTTACTCCCCCTTCCCCAGACACAGTTGCATGGGCACTGACCAAAGGAGCCTGCAGCACTGCGGCCTAGAGGAAACTGAGTCACCAGCCAGTGACAGACACATCATGGCTCTCCTCATCCTCATCCTCTTTTCTATATACAACTTGGGGAAAGGAGGAGGGGTAAGCTCAGGGCAGTTGCACAGTTAACCTGTGGAACTCCTTGCCAGAGGATGTTGTGAAGGCCAAGACTATAACAGCGTTCAAAAAAGAACTAGAAATGTTTACGGTGGATAGATCCATCAAGGGCTATTAGCCAGGGTGGGCAGGGATGGTGCCTGTAGCCTCTGTTTGCCAGAAGCTGGGAATGGGCAATAGGAGATGGATCACTTGATGATTCCCTGCTCTGTTCATTCCCTCTGGGGCACCTGGCACTGGCCACTGTCAGAAGACAGGAGGATACTGGGCTAGATGGACTTTGCATCTGAACCAGTCTGGCCGCTCTTATGTCTCCCTTGGCGCAGCAGTGACACCGAGTGGCCAATCAGGGTAACACACAGAGCATGTTTCCCACCAACCTGGGTAATGCACAGAGCATGTTTCTGTGAAAGTAGAATGAATTATATTGTGAAAATAGGAAGGATTAAAGAAATGCTGTCTGTACCTTTAAGCAAAACTGTTGGAATGCTGCAATCCAGGTGTCAGGAATACAGACATTAACATAGAACAATTGGACCGTTTAAGGGCAATTGGTGAAGTATTAGCCTTAGATCTATAAGAGTTAGTAAGGAAGTAGGATATGCATGCTGTGCCCCAGGTGAATTTTACTGTTTCGCTTTCTTTGTCCCTTTGTCTAATTCCCACTCTTTTATATGTATAAATAAGATAGTTTGTGTCTTGCATGGTGCTCACATTATCTGGGTGTTATTAGCAGAGCGCTGTGCTAATAACACAGAGTGGTCTGACAAACTGTGAGTCCTGAGTTTAACTCTGACAGGAGCAGCTGTTCCAGCAGGGGCGGGGCGCTGGGTTCCCTCCCCAGCTCTGCCTGGAGACTTGGGAGCGGCTGTTCCTGCAGGGGCTGGGCTCTGCCTTCCTTCCCCAGCTCTGCCAGGGGACTGCGGAGAGGCCGTTTCTGTGGAGTGTGGGCGCAAGGTTCCCTTCCCAGCTCTGCGAGGTGAATGAGGAGTGGCGGTTCCTGCGGGAGTGGGGTGCTACCTTCCCTCCCCAGCTCTGTGAGGGGTCTGTGGGGCTGCCGCTCTGGCGGGGGCGTGCACTGCGTTCCCTCCTGAGATCTGCGAGGGGACTGGGAAGTGGCCGTTCTTGCGGGGGCGGGGGGCTGGGTTCCCCTCCCAGCTCTGTGAGGGGACTGGGGAGCTGTCATTCCTGTGGTGGTTTGGCGCTGAGTTTCCTTTGAGCTCTGCCATGGGACTGGGGAGAGGCCGTTCCAGCGGGGGCGGGGCGCTGGGTTCCCTCTCCAGCTCTGCGAGGGGAATGGGGAGCGGCCATTGCTGCGTGGGTGGGGTGCTGCCTTCCCTCCCCAGCTCTGCAAGGGGACTGGGGAGCAGCCGTTCCAGCGGGGGTGTGGCACTGCCTTCCCTCCCCAGCTCTGGCAGGGGACTGGGGAGCATCCGTTCCTGCGGGGGTGTGAGGTTATTGATATAAACTCGGACCATATAGAACATGGTTTGCAACCAAGGTCCTCTAATGGCACCAGATCTTATGTAAAGGGGGTCATATAAGGTGTCTAAGACCAGGTTCTGTGTTGCTGGTTATGATTATGCTGTCTGTATGCATGTGTCATTATGTAGCTGAAGTTATGAATATTGGCTGTATACTGTCTATCTTTCAAACTTGTGCTGTGTTACTGGGAGAGATCCCAGACAAGTGGGTGTTAGCTCTGCTTAGCCTGCTTGATGGCCCATTAAGGACCATCAGCTACACAATTAACCCATTGAGAGGAGGCAGATACACCTTGTAACTCAGCCAGGTGTGCAGAAACTGGCCCATGTGACTGCAAACTCCATTTTGCTGTAATTTTCCACAGTAAGAACAAAGAAGTGTTCTTACTCCTGGAAAAGCCTATATAAGGCTGATGCCTCATCTCCATCTTGTCTTCAATCCTGCTTCTTACCTCCGAAGGGACTTTGCTACAAGCTGAAGCTCTACACAAGGGACTGAATACCCATCCCAGTGGGGAATGTTCTCCAGAGACTTGATTTGAACCTGCAGTTTACTCCATCACTGCTACAAGCCTGAACTAAGAACTTTGCCATCACTGTATGTAATTAATTCCATTTAACCAATTCTAGCTCTCATCTCTACCTTTTTCCTTTTAGGAATAAACCTTCAGATTTTAGATTCTAAAGGATTGGCAACAGCTTGATTTGTGGGTAATATCTGATGTGTATATTGACCTGGGTCTGGGGCTTGCTCCTTTGGGATCGAGAGAACCTTTTTCTTTTACTGGGGTATTGGTTTTCATAACCATTCATCCCCAGGACGACTGGCACTGGTGGTGATACTGGAAGACTGGAGTGTCTAAGGAAATTGCTTGTGTGACTTGTGGTTAGCCAGTGGAGTGAAACCAAACTCCTCTTTGACTGGTTTGGTTTGCCTTAGAAGTGGGAAAACCCCCGCCTAGGGCTGTAACTGCCCTGTTTGAGCAATTGGTCCTGAATTGGCACTCTCAGTTGGGTCCCGCCAGATCTGCATTGTCACAGGGTGTGGGGCGCTGGGTTCCCTCCTGAGCTCTGCGAGGGGACTGTGGGGCCACCATTTCATCAGGGTCGGGGCGCTGTTTTCCCTCCCCAGCTCTGCGAGGGGACTGGGGAGCAGCCTTTCATGCGGGTGCGGGCGCTGTGTTCCCTCCCCAGTTCTGCCAGGAAACTAGGGAGCGGCCGTTCCTGCGGGGGTGGGGCGCTTCCTTCCCTCCCCAGCGCTGCGAGGGGCTTGGGGAGCGGCCGTTCCAGCGGGGACAGGGCTCTGCCTTCCCTCCCCAGCTCTGGGAGGGGCGTGAGGAATGACGGTTCAAGCAGCGGAGGGACTTTGGCATCCCTCTCCATCTCTCAGATGAGCCTAGGGAGAGGCGGTTCCCGTGGGGTCAAGGCGCTGGCTTCCCCCGCAGCTCTGAAATAGTTCTGGGGAGTGGAGGTTTGAGCAGGGGAGGGGCGCTGGTTTCCCTCCCCAGCTCTGGGAGGGGACTAGAGAGTGGCCATTCGAGCGGGGCCTGGGCACTGGATTCCCTTCCCAGCTCTGCGAGCGGCCTGGGGAGTGGCAGTTCCAGAGGGAGTGGGGCGCTGGCTTCCCTCCTGTCATAAACAGATGGTTAAGGGTTAATGTCTCTTTTACCTGTAAAGGGAAGAAGCTCAGTGAACCTGGTTGACACCTGACCAGAGGACCAATCGGGGGACAAGATACTTTCAATTCTCGGTGGAGGAAAGTCTTTGTTGTGCTGTTTGTTTTGTTCTTTGTTCGCTCTTGGGGCTAAGAGGGACCAGACATGCAACCGGGTTTTCTCCAATCTTTCTGAATCAGTCTCTCATGTTTCAAAGTAGTAAGTACAGCCAGGAAACGTGGATTAGTCTTACGTTTGTTTTCTTAGCTTGTAAATGTGTCTTTTGCTGGAAGGATTTTTACCTCTGTTTGCTGTAACTTTGAATCTCAAGCCAAGGGGAGCGGGAGGTCCCTCTGGGCTTTATAAATCTGAATACCCTATAAAACATTTTCCATCCTGATTTTACAGAGATAATTTTTACCTTTTCTTTCTTTAATTAAAAGCTTTCTATTTTAAGAACCTGATTGATTTTTTCCTTCTTTTAAGACCCAAGGGGATTGAGTCTGAACGCACCAGAGATTGGTGGGGGGAAAAGGAGGGGGGGAAGGTTAATTCCTCTTTGTTTTAAGATCCAAGGAGTTTGGATCAGTGTAGCCTCTCAGGGTAACCCAGGGAGGGGAAAGTCTGGGGGGAAAAAGAGGGGGGGGAAGGCTAATTTCTCCTTGTGTTCAGATCCAAGGGGTTTGAGTTTTGGATTCCCCAGGGAAGGCTTTGGGGGAACAGGTAGTGTGCCAAACACTATATTTTTGGCTGATGGCAGCATACAAAATTTAAGCTGGTAATAAAAATTAAAAGTGATCATGCAGGTCCCCACTTTTTGGACGTTAAATTTCAAAGTGGGGAAAAAACCTTGATACC
Source organism: Gopherus flavomarginatus (assembly GCF_025201925.1). NCBI lineage: Eukaryota > Metazoa > Chordata > Testudines > Testudinidae > Gopherus > Gopherus flavomarginatus. Next base: position 4,242,919 of record NW_026115061.1, on the reverse strand, counting down.
CCCCCAGAATGGACCTTGCCTGGGCAGACTCGCTGGGGGAAATGCACGGAGAGTCAGAGGATGCTGAATGCTCCAAGGAGAGACCCAGGAGGTAAAGACTTTTGAGCTTCTTGCCCTAAAAACTTCTGCTCCAAGGGAGAGGAGGCTCCTCAAAGTCCTGACTGGCTTTGTGGGGAGCAGTTCCAGAGCATCGCCCATGGTCTCCCTGAAAACTGGTGGCAGAGGTGGGATGTACTGCACCCCGTGAATGGCGCTGCTTGCAGTAAGTGACTGGGGAGCAGTAAAACAAAGGAGGGATAATGAGAACCAGGAGTGCTAAGGATCAGAGAGGGACGGTTTCAGGGAGCGGTTAACCTCTGGGAGCGTGTGACCAGCGAGAAGGACTGTTGGAGTAACAGGGTCCCCCTGAGGAGTGCAGTGAGCAGTCTCAGGGGCGGAGGAGCTTGCCGCTCTGCCCTGGGAGAGAGGATTTTTGCAGTAGCAGGGTTCCCCTGGGGATGGCAGGAGCAGTCCCAGGGCGGAGGAGTCTGCAGCTCGACCCTGGCAAAGAGGTGGTGACCATGAGAAGGGCTGGCACACCAGGGGTTCTTCCTGGAAACCATGGGGGAGCCAAGAGCACACAGGCCTGTGAGTCCAGAGCCACTTGGGAATGGTGAAGTGATGGCCTATCACCATCTCCTTGAGAAGGACATTGTGATCCTGTGTACAAAGAGGGTTATGCATGGGGAAGTTCACCAAGGCACAGTTAATCGTGAGTGGGAAGAGAAGGACACGTCTGAGGAGCAGATTCCTGACCCAGATGGGGCTACAAAAGTATCTGGGAGCAGCTGGAGCAGCAGCCAGACTTTCCCGAGAGTCTGGTCTCCAAACAGATGATGGTTTTCACGATCGGGTTCCCCATCAGGGGATCGAAGACGTATGGGATGGGAGCAGAGCTTGAGAGTGTAAGAGGATTGTGAGAGCAAGAGCCTGAGGAAAAGCTGCAGGAGAAGCAGCAGCACCATGGACTGGGGATGGTGGAGCAGAGAGACATAGGGGGCTGCCCAAGGGTCAGTGGGGAAACATGCATGGGGTGGCAAGACCCTGGGACAGAGAGAGCTGTGGTGGTGCAGCCGCAGATGCTGAGGGGCTGTGGGACCTGGGTGAAGGTCCCCAGGGTGAAGCTCCCCATCCTGCATATGGCCCGGATCCCTATGCAGACCTAGGAGGGGTCTGGCTGGCTGGTTGTTGGGACTCTCCAGGATATTGGCTAGGAGGCCCTGTTGGGGGTGACTGTGTCTCTTTGGGACAGGATCCAGGCCCTGCTCCTGTAACGGCCAAGGGTTTGAATTCGAATTCAAATCCAGGGAACCAATTGGATAAGACAGAAATGGTCTGTGAAAATGCAAATGACGTGGCTGGCAGGGGGGAAGGGCTGCTGGGCTCAGGATACCTGCCTACCTGTAACCAGCCCCCTGGGGCTGAGTGGGAGGGAGAGATGCTCCCCACCCCCCCTGCACACCGGAGAGGGGGCTCACGCTGGCTCTGAGGCTGTGACCAGAGCAAGGAGCTCGCTGCCTGCCCCCACTCGAACCGCCACTCCCCAGACCCCTCGCACACCTGGGGAGGGAAGCCAGTGCCCTGCCTCCGCTTGAGCGGCCACACCCCACGGCCCTCCCACAGCTGGGGAGGGAAGCCAGCGCCCCGCCCTTACTGAAACCATCACTTCACAGGTCCCTCCCAGAGCTGAGGAGGGAAGGCAACGCCCCAACCCCACTCGAACCGCTACTCCCCAGGCACCTTCCAAAGCTGGGGAGTGAAGCTAGCGCCCCACCCTTGCTGGAACTGCCACTCCCCAGTCCCCTGGCGGAGCTGGGGAGGGAAGCCAGTGCCCCGCGCCCGCAGGAAAGACTGCGTCCCAGTCCCCTCTCAGAGCTGGGAGGGGAACCCAGCACACCAGCCCCGCTGGAACGGCCACTCCCCTGTCCCCTCGCAGAGATGGGGAGGGAAAGCAGTGCCCCGACCCTCAAGGAACGGCTGCTCCCCAGTCTCCTGGCAGAGCTGGGGAGGGAACCCAGCGCCCCGACTTTGTAGGAACGGCCGCTCCCCAGTCCCCTGGTAGTGCTGGGGAGGGATGGCACTGCCCTGCCCCAGCAGGAACGGCCACTACCCAGTTCCCTCGCACAGCTGTAGAGGGAACCCAGCGCTCCGCTCCCGCTGGAACGGCTGCTCCCCAGTCCCATCCTAGACCTGGGGAGGAAAGGCAGCTCTGGAACGACCACTCTCCAGTCCGCTGGCAGAGATGGGAGGGGAACCCAGCACCCCTCTCCCACTGGAACTGGTGCTCCCCAGTCCATTTGCAGAGCTGGGGAGGGAAACCAGTGCCCCCAGTCCCACCGCTGCAACGGCTGCTCCCCAGTCCCGTCGCAGGGCCAGGGAGGGAAGGCAGCGCCCTGCCCCCACAGGAATGACCACTCCCCAGTCCCCTCGCAGAGCTGGGGAGGGAACTCAGAGCCCTGCCCCCACTGAAACAGCCGCTTCTCAGTCCCCTCGCAGAGTCGGGGAGGGAAAGTTGCGCCTCGCCCCCGCTGGAAGGACCTCTCCCGAGTCCGCTGGTAGAGACGGGAGGGGAACCCAGCGCCCCTCCCCCACTGGAACGGGTCCTCCCCAGTCCATTCGCAGAGCTAGGGAGGGAACGCAGCGCCCCACTTCCGCAGGAACGGCCACTCCTCAGTCCCCTTCCAGAGCCGGGGAGGGATGGCAGCGCCCCATGCCGCTGCAACGGCCGCCACCCAGTCCCCTTGCATAGCGGGGGAGGGGAGTCTGCGCCCCCCCTGCTGTTACGGCCACCCCCCAGTCCCCTTGCAGAGCTGGTGAGGGAAGGCAGAGCCCCGCCCCCCCTGGAAGGGCCGCCCCCCAGTCCCCTTGCAGAGCTGAGGAGGGAAGGCAGCACCCTGCCCCAGTTGGAAGGGCCGCTTCCCAGTCCCCTTGCAGTGCCGGGGAGGGAAGGCAGCACCCCGCCCCCACTGGAATGGCCGCTCCCCAGTTCCCTGGCAGAGCTGGGTAGAGAAGGCAGCTCCCCGCCCCTGCAGGAACAACCGCTCCCGAGTACCCTCGCAGAGCTGTGGACAGAAGGCACCGCCTCTCCTGTGATGATGCGGTTCTGGCGGGACCCAACTGAGAGTGCCAATTCAGGACCAATTGCTTAAGCAGGGCAGTTACAGCCCTAAACTGGGGTTTTTCCACCTCTAAGACAAACCAAACCAGCCAGACAAAAATGACTTCAGTTTCACCCCACTGGCTAACCACAAGTCATACGAGCAATTTCCTTAGACACTCCAGTCTCCCAGTATCACCACCAGTCCCACATGTACTGGGGAAGAATGTTTCATGAAAACCAACACCCCAATGAAAGAAAAAAATGTTCTCTCGATCCCAAAGGACCAAGCCCCAGACTCAGGTTAATATATACATCAGATCTTACCCACAATCACGCTGTTGCCAATCCTTTAGAATCTAAAATCTAAGGGTTTATTCCTAAAAGGAAAAAGGTAGAGATGAGAGCTAGAATTGGTTAAACGGAATCAATTACATACAGTGATGGCAAAGTTCTTAGTTCAGGCTTGTAGCAGTGATGGAGTAAACTGCAGGTTCAAATCAAGTCTCTGGAACATCCCCAGCTGGGATAGGTCATCAGTCCCTTGTGTAGAGCTTCAGTTTGTAGTAAAGTCCCTCCAGAGGTAAGAAGCAGGATTGAAGACAAGATGGAGATGAGGCCTCCACCTTATATAGGCTTTCCCAGGTGTAAGAACCTCTTTGTTCTTACTGTGGAAAATTACAGCAAAAAATTGAGTCTGGAGTCACATGGGCAAGTCCCTACATACTTTGCTGAGATACAAGGTGGATCTGCCTCCTCTCAATGGGTCAATTGCATAGCTGATGGTCCTTAATGGGCCATCAAGCAGGCTAGTCAGAGCTAAAACCAACTTATCTGGTGAGTTTAAAATTTAAAATACAGACAGTATAGAGCCATTACTTATAACTTCAATTATAACGCGATTCCTACATATAGACACCATAATTTTAACCAGTCACCCATAATCTGGTCTTAGACACCTTATATGACCCCCTCTGCACAATATTTGGTGCCAGATTATATCCATAACGTCACACCTCCCCAGCTCTGTGAGGAGCCTGGGGAGCAGCTGTTCAAGTGGGGTCAGGGAACTGGGTTCCCTTCCCTGCTCTGGGACGGAAGTGGGGAGCGACCGTTTGAGCGGGGGCGGGGGGCTGGGGGCTGGGTTCCCTGTCCAGTTCTGGGAGGGGAGTGGGGAGTGGCAGTTCCAGCGGTGGCTGGGAACTGGCTTCCCTCACCAGCTCTGGGACAGGCGTGGGGAGGGGCGGTAGCAATGGGGTCGGGGGGCTGGGCTCCCTCGCCAGATCAGGGAGGGTTGTGGGGAGGGGCGGTTGGAGCAAGGGCGGGTGGCTGGGTTCTCTCCCCAGCTCTGGGAGGGCAGTGCAGTCTGGTGGTTAGAGCGGGGGTGAGGGGCTGGGTTCTCTCCCCAGCTCTGGGAGGGGAGTGGGGAGTAGTGGTTAGAGTGGGGGTTGGGGGCTGTGTTCTCTCCCCATCTCTGGTAGGGGAGTGAGGTCTGGTGGTTAGAGCGGGGTTGGGGGGCCGGGTTCTCTCCCCATCTCTGGGAAGGGATTGGTGTGTAGTGGTTAGAGCAGAGGTCAGGGGCTGGGTTCTCTCCCCATCTCTGGGAGGGGAGTGGGGAGTAGTGGTTAGAGTGGGGGTAGGGGGCTGGGTTCTTTCCCCAGCTCTGGGAGGGGAGTGGGGAGTAGTGGTTAGAGTGGGGGTTGGGGGCTGTGTTCTCTCCCCATCTCTGGTAGGAGAGTGAGGTCTGGTGGTTAGAGCGGGGTTGGGGGGCCGGGTTCTCTCCCCACCTCTGGGAAGGGATTGGTGTATAGTGGTTAGAGCGGAGGTCAGGGGCTGGGTTCTCTTCGCAGCTCTGGGAGGGAAGTGGGGTGTAGTGGTTAGAGCAGTGTGGGAGGGGGCTGGGTTCTCTCCCGAGCTCTGGGAGGAGCGTGGGGACTAGTGGTTAGAGCGGGGTCGGGCGTGACGGGCACTGGCAGCGCAGTGACTGGGGAGCTCATCAGGAAGCTCAGGGGGCTGCGGGTCGGGAGTGAGGAACACCGGCAGCGCAGTGACTGGGGAGCTCAGCTTAGAGCCTAGGGGGCTGTGACTCCGGAGTGAGGGGCACCGGCAGAGCTGGGGGAACCCAGGGGGCTGCAGGTAAGGAGTGAGGGGCACCAGCAGAGATGTTAGTCTGGAGTTGAGGACTGGGATAGCAGAGAATGCGGGCTGGGAGTAACGGAAAACAGCAGCACAGTGACTGGGGAGCTTAGCGGGGAACCCAGGGGGCTGCGGGTCAGGAGTGAGGGGCACCGGAAGCAAAGTGACTGGTGAGCTGAGTGGGAGGCCCAGGGGTCTGTGGGTCAGGAGTGAGGGGCATCAGCAGTGCAGTGACTGGGGAGCTCAGCTTAGAGCCTAGGGGGCTGTGACTCTGGAGTGAGGGGCACCGGTAGAGCTGGAGGGAACCCATGGTGCTGCTGATCGAGAGTGCGGGGCACCAGCAGAGCTGTGACTCTGGAGGTCAGGACTGGGACAGTAGAGGCTGCGGGTCGGGATTGAGGGGCAGCAGCAGCGCAGTGACTGGGGAGCTGAGCACGGAGCCCAGGGGTCTGCGAGTCAGGAGTGAGGAGCACCAGCAGATCTGTGAGCCTGGAGGTGAGTACTGGGATAGCAGAGGCTGTGGGTCGGGAATGAGGGGAACTAACAGCACAGTCACTAGGGAGCCTAGCGAGATGCCCATGGGGCTAGGGGTCAGGAGTGAGGGGCAGCAGCAGAGCTGGGGTGAAACTAGGGGGCTGGTGGTTGAGAGTGAGTGGCACCAGCAGCTCAGTAACTGGGCAACTCAGAGGAGAGCCCAGGGGCAGCGGGTCGAGAGAGAGGGGCACCAGCAGAGCTGTGAATCTGGAGGTCAGGACTGAATAGCAGGGGCTGCAGGTCGGGAGTGAGGGGCAACGGGAGTGCAGTGACTTGAGAGCTCAGAAGGGTGCCCAGGGGGCTGAGGATCGGGAGTGAGGGTCACCGGTAGAGCTGGAGGGATCCCAGGGAACTGCGGGTCAGGAGTTAGGAGCACAAGAAGAGCTGTGAGTCTGGAGGTCAGGACTGAGATACCAGAGGTTACGGGTCGGGAGTGATGGGCACCATCAGAGCTAGAGGGAGCCAAGGGGGCTGTGGGTTGGGAGTGAGGGGCAACAGCCGAGCTGTGACTCTGTAGGTCAGGACTGGGATAACAGGTGCTGCGGGTTGGGAGTGAGGGGCACCGGCAGGGCAGTGATTAGGGAGCCTAGCGGGGAGACTAGGGGGCTGTGAGTCCGGAGTTATGGGCAGCCGTAGAGCTGGGGAGAACCCAGGGGGCTGTGGATAGGGAGTGAGGGGCAACAGCAGAGCTGTGATTCTGGAGGTCAGGACTGGGATAGGAGGGGGTGCGAGTCGGGAGTGAGGGGCACCGGAGCACAGTGTCTGGGGATCTCAATGGGGAGCCCAGGGGACTGTGGGTCAGGAGTGAGGAGCACCGGTAGAGCTGGGGTAATCCAAGGGGCTGTGGTTCAGGAGTGAGTGGCACCAGCATAGCTGTGATTCTGGATGCTAGGATGGGGCTAGCAGGTGCTGTGGGTCGGAGATGACTGGTACCAGCAGCGCAGTGACTGGGGAGATTAGTGGGTAGCCCAGGGGCTGTGGGTCGGGAGTGAAGGGCAGCATCTCGCAGTGACAGGGGAGCTCAGTGAGGAGTCCAAGATGCTGAGGGTAAGGAGCAAGGGACACGAGCAGAGCTGAGATGCTGGAGGTTTGGGCTGGAATACCAGGAGCTGTGGGTTCGGAGTGAGGGGCATCGCTACAGCTGGCGTAACCCAGGGGGCTGCAGGTAGGGAGTGAGGTGCACCGGCAGAGCTGTGAGTCTGGAGGTCAGCACTGGGATAGCAGGGGCTGCAGGTCGGGAGTGAGGTGCACCAGCAGAGCTGTGAGTCTGGAGGTCAGCACTGGGCTAGCAGGGGCTGCAGGTTGGGAGTGAGGGGCACCAGCAGCGCAGTGACTGGGGGGCTTTGCATGGAGCCCAGGGGGCTGCGGATGGGGAATGAGGGGCATCACTATAGCTGGCATAACCCAGGGGCCTGCGGGTTGGGAGTGAGGTGCATCATCAGCGCTTTGAGTCTGGAGGTCAGGACTGGGATAGCAGGGGCTGCGGATCGGGAATGAGGGGCACCGGTAGAGCTGGAAGGACTGAACTGAGCGAGGTCACTTTAGCCAGTGACCTGGGGAAGTTCAAACCCACCAGCGTTCCCAGGGATGCCCCAGTATCTCTCGCCCAGTGGGGGCAGGCAGCGAGCTCCTTGCTCTGGTCACAGCCTCACAGCCAGCGTGAGCCCCCTCTCCGGTGTGCAGGGGGCAGGGAGCATCTCTCCCTCCCACTCAGCCCCAGGGGGCTGGCTACAGGTAGGCAGGTATCCTGAGCCCAGCAGCCCCTCCCCCCTGCCAGCCACCTCATTTGCATTTTCACAGACCATTTCTGTCTTACCCAATTGGTTCCCTGGATTTGAATTCAAACCCTTGGCCGTTACAGGAGCTGGGCCTGGATCCTGTCCCAAAGAGACATGCTCACCCCCCAATAGGGCCTCCCAGCTGATATCCTGGAGAACCCCAACTACCAGCCAGCCCGACCCCTCCTGGGTCTGCATAGGGATCCAGGTCATAGGCAGGACGAGGGGCTTCACCCCGGGGACCATCACACAGGTCCCACAGCTCCTCAGCATCTGCAGCTGCACCACTAAAGTTCTCTCTGTCCCAGGGTCTCGCCAGCCCGGGCGTGTTTCCCCACTGACCCTTGGGCAGCCCCCTATGTCTCTCTGCTCCACCATCCCCAGTCCATGGTGCTGCTGCTTCTCCTGCAGCTTTTCCTCAGGTTCTTGCTCTCTCTCATGATCCTCTTGCACTCTCAGGCTCTGCTCCCATCCCATACGTCTCCGATCCCCTGATGGGGAACCCGATCGTGAAAACCATCATCTGTTTGGAGACCAGACTCTCGGGGATGCCTGGCTGCTGCTCCAGCTGCTCCCAGATCCTCTTGTAGCCCCATCTGGGTCAGGAATCTCCTCCTCAGACGTGTCCTTCTCCTCCCACTCACGATTAACTGTGCCTTGGTGAACTTCCCCATGCGTAACCCTCTGTTTGTGCACAGGATCACAATGTCCTTCTCAAGGAGATGGTGATAGGCCATCGCCTCACCGTTCCCAGGTGGCTCTGGACTGACAGGCCTGTGTGCTCTTGGCTCCCCCATGGTTTCCAGGAAGAACCCCTGGTGTGCCAGCCCTTCTCATGGTCACCACCTCTTTGCCAGGGTCGAGCTGCAGACTCCTCCGCCCCGGCACTGCTCCTGCCATCCCCAGGGGAACCCTGCTACTGCAAAAATCCTCTCTCCCAGGGACAAGCGGCCAGCTCCTCCGCCCCTGAAACTGCTCGCTGCAGTCCTCAGGGGGACCCTGTTACTCCAACAGTCCTTCTCGCTGGTCACACACTCCCAGAAGTAAACCGCTCCCTGAAACCGTCCCTCTCTGAGCCTTCAGCACGCCTGGTTCTCATTATCCCTCCTTTGTTTTACTGCTCCCCAGTCACTTACTGCAAGCAGCGCCATTCACGGGGTGCAGTATTTCCCACCACTGCCACCAGTTGTCACAGAGTCCCTGGGCGATGCTCTGGAACTGCTCCCCACAAAGCCAGTCAGGACTTTGAGGAGCCTCCTCTCCCTTGGAGCAGAAGTTTTTAGGGCAAGAAGCTCAAACGCCTTCACCTCCTGGGTCTCTCCTTGGAGCATTCAGCATCCTCTGACCCTCCGTGCACTTCCCACAGCGAGTCCGCCCAGGCAAGGTCCATTCTGGGGGGGTATCAAGGTTTTTTCCCCACTTTGAACTTTAGCGTCCAAGAAGTGGGGACCTGCATGATCACTTTTAATCTTTATTACCAGCTTAAATTTGGTACGCTGCCACCAGCCAAAAATATGGTGTTTGGCACACTTCCTGTTCCCCCAAAACCTTCCCTGGGGAATCCAAGACCCAAACGCCTTGGATCTGAACACAAGGAGAAATTAGCCTTCCCTCCCCTCTTTTTCCCCCCAGACTTTCCCCTCCCTGGGTTACCCTGAGAGGCTACACTGATCCAAACTCCTTGGATCTTAAAACAAAGAGGAATTAACCTTCCCCTCCTCCTTTTCCCCCCACCAATCTCTGGTGCGTTCAGACCCAATCCCCTTGGTTCTTAAAAGAAGGAAAAAAATCAATCAGGTTCTTAAAATAGAAAGCTTTTAATTAAAGAAAGAAAAGGTAAAAATTATCTCTGTAAAATCAGGATGGAAAATGTTTTACAGGGTGTTCAGATTTATATAGCCTAGAGGGACCTCCTCCCTCCCTTAGCCTGAGATTCAAAGTTACAGCAAACAGAGGTAAAAATCCTTCCAGCAAAAGACACATTTACAAGTAAAGAAAACAAACATAAGATTGATCCACGTTTCCTGGCTATACTTACTACTTTGAAACATGAGAGACTGATTCAGAAAGATTGGAGAAAACCTGGTTGCACGTCTGGTCCCTCTTAGCCCCAAGAGCGAACAAAGAACAAAACAAACAACACAACAAAGACTTCCCTGAACCAAGATTTGAAAGTATCTTGTCCCCCGATTGGTCCTCTGGTCAGGTGTCAGCCAGGTTCACTGAGCTTCTTCCCTTTACAGGTAAAAGAGACAATAACCCTTAACCATCTGTTTATGACAGGAGGGAAGCCAGCGCTCCACAGCCTCTGGAACGGCGACTCCCTAGTCCCCTGGAAGAGCTGGGGAGGGAACCCAGAGCCTTGCCCCAGCAGGAAAGGCCGCTTCCTGGTCCCCTCGCAGAGCTGGGAAGGGAACCCAGCACCCTCCCCCACAGAAACAGCCGCTCCCCATTCCCCTCGTAGAGATGGAGATGGAAGGCAGCGCCCCACCCCCGCAGGAACGGCCGCTCCCCAGTGTTGGCGTCACTAGGCATAAATCTAGACTTCAGTGAACCAAAGCTCCTCCATGTTGAACTCTACTTGATCTAGAAAGCTAGCAGCTGTGAAATGAAATGTGTAACTGTAAGTTATTAGTTGCAGCACAGCTAAAACCGGTCTAAAGCAGTAGCAATAAGGCCTGTGCACCTTTAGCAGAAGGACAAGGTAACTTGCAGAAGGAAAACTTACTAACGAGGTGCCACGGCCAAGATTACTTAATGCACCTGCGCTTACGTAACTGCTACAGGGGAGGAAGGAGGAGGAGGAGGGTGGGGGAAGAAAGAAGAAAGAGAAAAAAAACAACGTATAAAAAAGGAAAAGCTGCATGTGTAGTGGTGCATGATTTGAGGCATTCATCTCCTTACACCGCTTTGAGATCCCAATAAACTTTGCTTGCTTCTCCACCCTGGTGTGTGTTCATTGGCGCTTCGCACTCTGGGCAATGAACCACTGTTGCTTACCTCGGGCACCCTCTGTGTTGGCAACAGAAGGCATCGCCCCGACCCCCGCTGGAACAGCCGCTCCCCAGTCCCCCCACAGAGCTGGGGAGGGAACCCAGTGCCCGGCCCCCGCAGGAACAGCCGCTCCCCAGTTTCCTTGCAGAGCCGAGGAGGGAAGGCAGCGACCTAACACCACTCCTGTCTTGGAGTGTGGGATAATCCGGTCCTGCACCCCTCTTCCTGGACTCCCAGTGACTCTCAGCCAGCCAGTAAAGCAGAAGGTTTATTCGACACAGGAATGGAGGTTACAGCATAGCTTGGAGGCACAACCAGTACCACTCGATCTAGTTCTTCTGGGTGTTCAGGGTACTTGGATCCCAGCTTGGGATACCCTGAATTCCAACCACCCAGCCCAAAACAGAAACTGAACTGCCCTTCCTCCAGCCGGCCGATTCCTTTGTCCAGCTTCCTGGGCAAAGGTGCTGACACCCTCTCCCCGTACCTGGCTCAATTACAGGCTTAAAAATCCTGTCCCTCACCTAATGTCCTCCCCAGCTTTCCCATCCCCCCACACAGACAGTCCCTACTGCATCAAATCTCTCCCCCCTTCGAGACTGAACTGAGCGGGATAACTCTGACCAGTGACCTGGGGAAGTTCAGGGCCCCGCTTCCCGGGATATCGCGTCTGCTATCAGTTGACACTTCCCTTCACATGGACCATGTCAATGTCATAGCCCTGCAGGAGCAGACTCCACTTCAGGACCTTGGCATTGGCTCCTTTCATCTGGTGCAGCCAAGTCAGGGGAGAGTGGTCGGTGTACACAGTGAAGTGTCACCCAAAGACATATGACTCCAGTTTCTTAAGGGCGCAAACCATAGCCAGGCATTCCTTCTCGATGGCCGCATAGTTCTGCTCCCGCGGTAGCAACTTCTTGCTCAGGTACACGATGGGGTGTCTCTCGCCCTTTTCATCCTCCTGCATTAACACCACCCCCAGTCCCATGTCTGAGGCGTTGGTGAACACCATAAAGGGCTTGTTGAAATCTAGGTTTGCCAGAAATGGGTCACTTATAAAGTCTTCTTCAGCGCCCAGAGAGCCTGCTGGCACTGCTCGGTCCAGACCAGCTTGTCTGGCTTCCCCTTCTTGCACAGCTCAGTGATGGGGGCAGCTATGGCTCAAAAGTGGGACATGAACCTTCGATAGTACCTCATCATCCCAATAAAGACCTGGACCTGGTTTTTGGTTTGGGGAGCAGGCCAGTCTCTAATCACCTCCACCTTGGCTGGTTCCGGCTTTAGGCAGCCATTCCCCACCCGATGGCCCAGATAAGATACTTCAGCCATCCCCACCTTGCACTTCTCAGCCTTTACGGTTAACCCAGCCTTCCGCAGTTGGTCCAGCACTTGTTTAACCTGGGACACGTGGTCCTCTCAGGTCTGGCTAAAGACGCAGATGTTGTCAATATACGTCACGGCAAAATGCTCCATCCCCCTCAGTAGTTGATCCACCAGGAACTGGAAGGTGGCTGGGGCTCCCTTTAGGCCGAAGGTCAGGGTCAGAAACTCGTAGAGCCCCAGAGGGGTGATAAAGGCCAATTTCTGCCTGGCATCTGCGTCCAGTGGCACTTGCCAGTAGCCCTTTGTAAGATCCTCGGAGGTGAGGTACCGAGCGCCTCCTAGCTTCTCTAGGAGCTCATCAGGCCTGGGCATGGGGTAGGCAACAGATACGAAGATGGCATTGAGCTTTCGATAGTCCACACAGAATCGGATCAACCCATCCCTTTTGGGGACCAGCACCACTGGAGAGGCCCAAGGGCTGGAAGACGGCTGGATCACCCCCAAAGCCAGCATGTCCCTGACCTCTCTTTCTAGGTCCTGGGCAGTTTTCCCGGTGACCAGAGAAGGGGATCATCTTATAGGAGGATGTGACCCAGTCTTCACCCAGTGGACAATCAAATTAGTGAGCCTAGGCTGGTTGGAAAACAGCTGTCGGTATAGAGATGCAGCACCCCTGTGATCTCAGCATGCTGGCCCAGGGTCAGCTGATCAGAGAGGGGAATTGCCTCCAGCGGGGAACCAGCTTTTGTCCCAGGAAATAGATCCATTAAAGCTTCATCTCTCTGCTCCTCCCAATGTCCACACACGGCCAACACCACATTCCCCCTGTCATAATATGGCTTCATCATATTCACATGGTACACCCGGCGGTGGTGCGCCAGTTTGACAGCTCCACCAAATAGTTTATCGCATTTAGTTGCTTGACAACCTTGAAGGGCCCTTCCCGGGGTCCTGAAGTTTGTTCTTTCTCATGGGGATGAGAACCATCACCTGATCCCTGGTGGCGAAGGCGCGGGCCCGCACCGTGTGGTCATATCAGACCTTCAGCTTCCTCTGGGTTCGGGCCAGATTCTCCCTGGCCAGGCCCATGAGCTCTGCAAGTCTTTACCGGAAGGTCAGGACATACTCCACCACTGATTCCCCATCGGGAGTGGCCTTCCCCTCCCATTCGTCTCTCATCAGGTCCAGGGTCCTCCTTACCTGCCTTCCATGCAACAGTTCGAACGGCAATAACCCAGTAGATTCCTGGGTACCTCCCTATACGCAAACAGCAGGTGATGTAAGTACTTGTCCCAGTCCTGCGGATGCTGGTTCATAAATGTTTTTAGCATCAACTTCAGCGTCTCGTTGAATCTTTCCACCAGCCCGTTGGACTGGGGGTGATACGCTGAGGCCCAGCTGTGCCGGATGCAACGTTTCTCCCACAAGCACCGGAGCAGGGTCGACATGAAGTTGGACCCCTGGTCCGTTAAGACTTCCTTGGGGAACCCTACCCGGCTGAAAATGGACAGCAGCGCATCTGCCACAGTATCTGCTTCGATAGAGGACAAGGCCACCGCCTCAAGGTAGCGAGTGGCGAAATCTACCACCAGAATGAGGGATTTTTCTGCAACTCAGCCTGGATCTCAGCAGCTGAGACAGGGATGGAGACATGCTCTCTCTCTAGTTGGCTTGTTCTGAGGCCGCAGCCTTTCTGAGCCATGTCCCTGGGCGTTCTCCTTGGGACGGGATTCTCCCTATTACCTCTTTGGGAGGTCCCAGGATGAGACTCTCTCTGCATCGCTGTGGGCCTGTTCCTTTGGGACTCCTCCCTGCTACCTCCCGACCGGATCTTCACAAACTCATCGGCCAGCCGTCCTCTATGTCTTGGGTCCTCTGGTTTTTGGTCCCTCAACCACAGTCTCAGGTTGGATGGGTACCGCTCATACAGTTGCTCCAGTCCTGGCAGTTTAACCAGGTCCCCCTTCATCTGGGCCCCACTGGCCCACTTGCTGGTATATCCCTCCATGCGGACGGCTAGTAGCAGATATGAGACCTCAGGGGTTTTATACTGACCCTGGAAACTCTCTCAGTACATCTCAGGAGTCAGCCTGAACTCGCGCAGCAGGGCCTGTTTGAATAGTTCGTAGTTCCCTTTCTCAGCATCTCCCAATTGGCGGTGCAATGCCATGGCCTTGGGGTCCTGTAAGGGAGTGAGAACTTGGAGCCTGTCCACAGGATCTACCTGGTGCAGCTCGCAGGCCCTCTCAAAGGCATCCAGGAAGTCATCCATGTCCTCCTCCTCCTTACACTGAGCCAGAATGCACCTACCAAAGCTCCTCGCAGTCCTGGGCCCCCCTCACTCCTTGCAGTTGGGGGCCCCGCTGTTCCTCATCCTAGCCAGTTCTAGCTCATACTGACGCTGTTATTCTTCATATTCCCTCTTTCTCGCTTTTTCCTCCTGTTCTTGCTGTCTTTGTCTCTCTTCATGTTCTCTCTGTTGCTCATGATCTTCCAGCTCTCTCAGTTTTAGCTCTCTCCCCCATTCCAGCCGCTTCTGCTCCACGGATGCCGAGCGTAGCCGGGACGATCCCCTGCTGGCGGGTGAGCTTTGCCTGGAGGATCCTCTGCTGGCCGGGGGTGTCACGGTGCCCTCGGTATTCGCTGGGCTCCTCCTGACCCTTCCCCTAGGCATAGGAAGGGGGGGTCTCGGGAGGCCCTCAGCCACCAGCTGACCACTCCCAGTGGGGACAGACACTGGTGTCTGCGCTGCATCTATCAGGCTGCTTCCCTCAGAGTCAGTGATCAGTTCATTCAAGTGATCTCCCTCCTCCAGCTGGGCAATCAGCTGGTCTTCTGTGAGCCTCCCTCTGCACAGCCCCCTCTGCTTGCACAGCCCAACCAGGTCGCACTTAAACCGCTTGGCATACATCTTCCTGCTGGCCACTCCCAGGCCGGGGTGCTCACTGCTCCCCACGGTTTCCAGGGAGACCCCTAGTGCACCAGCCCTTCTTGAGGTCACCACCCATCTGCCAGGGTTGGTCCGCAGACTCCTCCATCCCTGGGATCGCTCACTGCAATCCCCTGGGGGACCCTGTTACTGCAAAAGTCCTTCTCTCTGGTCACACAATCCCAGGGCTTAATCACCCCTACAATCGTCCCTTAGTTTTACTGCTCCCCAGTCACTTACTGCAGGAAGCATCGTCCACGGGGTGCCGTAGATCCCGCTGCTGCCACCAGTTGTCACAGAGTGTGGGGGAGTCCGGTCTTGCACCCCTCTTCGTGGGACTCACAGTGACTCTCAGCCAGCCAGTAAAACAGAAGGTTTATTAGACAACAGGAACGCAGGTGACAGCAGAGCTTGTAGGCACGACCAGAACCCCTCAATCTGGTCCTTCTGGGGGTTCAGAGTGTTTTGTCCCCAGCTTGGGATTCCCTGAATTCCAACCACCCAGCCATAAAACTGAAATTGCCCAAACCCTCTCTAGTCAGCTCTCTGCCTTTGTCCACATTCTCGGGCCAAGGTGTTGAACTCCCGTCGCCCCTGCATCACTCAGGTTACAGGCTCAGGTCCTGTCCCTCACCTAAAGTCACCTCCTGTTCTCCCATCCCCCACACAGACAGTTCATACTCCATCACAAGGGGCACCAGTAGAGCAGGGGGAATCCCAGGGGACTGCGGGTCTGGAGTGATGGGCATCAGCAGACCTGTGAGTCTGGAGGTCAGGACTGGGATAGCAGGGGCTGCAGGTCAGAAGTGAGGGGTACTGGTAGCGCAGTGACTGGGGAGCCTAGCGGGGAGCCCAGGGGGCTGCAGGTCGGGAGTGAGGGTCACCAACAGAGCTGGAGGGAGCCCAGGGGACTACGTGTGGGGAGTGAGAGGCACCAGCAGAGCTGAGAGTCTGGAGGTCAGGACTGGGATAGCAGGGGCTGCGGGTCAGGAGTGGGGGCACAGGCAGTGCAGTGACTGGGGAGCTCAGCGGAGAGCTCAGGGTGCTGTGGCTCGGGAGTGAGGGGCACTGGTAGAGCTGGAGGGAGCCCAGGGTGCTGCGGATTGTGAGTGAGGGGCACCGCTAGAGCTGGGGGAATCCCAGGGGGCTGCGGGTTGGGTGTGATGGGCAGCAGCAGAGCTGAGAGTCTGAAGGTCAGGACTGGGATAGCAGGGGCTGCGGGCAGAGAGTGAGGGGCACCGGCAGCGCAGGGACCGGAGAGCTCAGCGGGGAGCCTAGGGGGCTGTGGGTAGGGAGTGAGGGGCACTGTCAGAGCTGGAGGGAGCCCAGGGGGCTGTGGGTCGGGAGTGAGGGGCTCCGTTAGAGATGGAGGGAGCTCAGGGGGCTGCAGTTCGGGAGTGAGGGCCACCATCAGAGCTGTGAGTCTGGAGGTCAGGACTGACATTTCAGGGGCTGCCGGTCAGGAGTGAGGGGCACCAGTAGAGCTGGAGGGACCCCGGGGGCTGCAAGTCGGGAGTGAGGGGCACCAGCAGAGCTGTGAGTCTGGATGTCACGATTGGGACAGGAGGGGCTGCGAGTCTGGAGTTCGGGGCACCAGCAGCGCAGTGGCTGGGAAGCTCAGTGGGGAGCTCAGGGGGCTGTGGGGCTGCAGTGAGAGGCACCATCAGAGCTGGAGGGAGCCCAGGGGGCTGTGGGTTGGGAGTGAGGGGCACCAGCAAAGCTGTGATTCTGGAGTTCAGGACTGGGATAGCAGGGTCTGCGGGTCGGGAGTGAGAGGCAATGGCAGCACAGTGACTGGAGAGCCTAGCGGGGAGCCCATGGGGCTGCGGGTCGGGAGTGAGGGGCACCGCTAGAGCTGGGGGAAGCCCAGAGGGCAGTGGTCGGAAATGAGGGGCAACGGCAGCACAGTTACTGGGGAGCTCAGTGGGGAGCACAGCAGTCTGCGGGTCGGGTGTGAGGGGAACCTGTAGAGCTGGGGGAAGCCCAGAGGATTGCACGTCGGGAATGACAGGCATCGGTAGAGCTGTGGGACCCCCTGGGGGCTGTGGATAGGGAGTGAGGGGCATCAACAGAGCTATGAGTCTGGAGTTCAGGACTAGGATAGCAGGGGCTGCGGGTCGGGAGTGAGGGTAAGCACTAGAGCTGGGGGGAAATCCAGAGGGCTGAGGGTTGGAAGTGAGGGGTACCAGCAGACTTGTGAGACTGGATGTCAGGACAGGGTTAGCAGGGGCTGCGGGTTGGGAGTGAGGGACCCCAGCAGAGCTGTGAGTCTGGAGGTCAGGACTGGGATAGGAGGGTCTGCGGGTCGAGAGTGAGGGGCTCTGGCAGTGCGGTGACTTAGGAGCTCAGCGGGGAGTCCAGTGGGCTGCAGGTCGGGAGTGAGGTGCATCAGCAGATCTATGAGTCCTGATGTCAGGACTGGAACATCAGGGGCTGTGGGTCGGGAGTGAGGGGCACCGTCAGAGCTGCAGGGAGCCCAGGGGCAGCGGGTCAGGAGTGAGGGGCACTGGTAGACCTGGGGGAAGCCCAGGGGGCTGCGGATCTGGATTGAGGGCCACCAGCAGAACTGAGAATCAGCAGGTCAGGACTGGGATAGCAGGGGCTGCGGGTCGAAAGTAAGGGGCTGCGGATCGAGAGTGAGGGGCTCCAGCAGCGCAGTGACTGGGGAGCTATGCGGGTAGCCCAGGAGGCTGCGGGTTGGGAGTGAGCGACACCAGCAGATCTGTGAGTCTAGAGGTCAGTAATGGAATAGCAGAGGCTGTGGGTCAGGTATGAGGGGCACTGCTAGAGCTGGGGGGAAACCAGGGAGCTGCGGGTCAGGAGTGAGGGGCACCATCAGAGCTGTGAGTCTGGAGGTCAGGACTGGGATAACAGGGGCTGCGAGTCAGGAGTGAGGGGCACTGGCAGAGCTGGAAGGTGCCCAGGGGGCTGCGGGTCGGGAGAGAGGGGCACCACTACAGCTAGGGTGAACCCAGGGGGCTGGGGGTCGGGAGTATGGGGTACCAGCAGAGCTGTGAGTCTGGAGGTCACGATTGGGATACCAGGTGCTGCGGGTCGGAAGTGAAGGGCATGGGCAGTGCAGTGACCAGGGAGGTCAGCGGGGAACCCAGAGGGCTGCGGGTGGGGAGTGAGGGTCACCAGCAGAGCTGTGAGTCTGGAGGTCAGGACTGGGATATCATCCAAACTGATGGTAAGTGATACCCAGGTTAGCCCATGGCCAGTACATCCTGCTCCACCCGCAGCCTGGCTGGGAGCCAGGACTCCTGGTTCTTATCCCCACTCCGGGAGGGCAGTGCAGTCTAGTGGTTAGAGGAGCGGATGCTGGGAGCCAGGCATGGGCTTTGATTAGAAGGGACCTGGGGAGGCACCTGGCCCATGCTCCACTCAAAGGCCCTGATCCCACTCGTCCTCTCCCCCCCAAGGCCCAATCCTCACTCTGTCCTGTCCCAAGTTCCCATCCGCCCACATGGAGCCACAGGGAGAGGGGCAGGGGTGCAAACATCAGGCAGGCAGGTGGGGGCCTTGGGGTAGGGGGCGAAGGGGCACAAGTGGCAGGGCCTTGGGGGAAGAGACATGAGAGGCAGGCGGAGGGGGTCAGGGGAGTGGAACAAAGGTGGCCTGAGGGTGGAGTATGGGCGGGGCTGAAGGGGGAGTGTGGGGGGTCTTCGGCAGGAGGAGGCTGAGTGGGAGAGGGCCTTGGGGCAGGGCCGCAGTCTGGGACCTCCCAGCCCCCCCAAATGGAGGAGTCCCAAGCTGTCCATGGAGCCAGGACTCCTGGTTTTATTCCTGGCTCTCCCACAGAGTCCCAATTGGAGCTGGCGCAGGCCATATCACTCTCCCTGGTGCCTCAGTTTCCCCATGTGTGAGACATGTAACAGTGTGAGTGGATGCAAAGCTGTGGAGAATCTGCTCCCTTCTCCTAGTGGCTCCTTGTAGCCCTCAGTAAGCAGCCAACTGCTCCAGACCCTGGATCCCGTATGGGTAGACCGGGGCTGAGGGCTAGATCTGGGCAATGGAAAGAATAAATCCACCCTTATCCGACCCCACCCCGGGATACATGGCAAGGAGGCTTGTGTTGGAGGGGGCAGGGAGTCCTGCAGCCCTCGCAGGGGAGAAGGGGGGGCGATTCCCCGGCTTGACTGCTGATGATGGTGGTGGGGCGGGGGGCACTGGGGGATTGTGGTCTCATCCCAGCGGGGCTGGAGATGGAGCACGGCCTGCTGGGAGCTGACATCTCCTCTGTATTTAGGAGGGTGACACTGAGCCAAATTGTGGGACTCCTGCCCCCCCGGGACAAGGGAGGGTCCTCAGCCTTGCCCGCTCTTCTCTCTTTTACCAGGATCTGCTCAAGCAGCTGGGCCAGCCCAGACTCCACCTTCCTCAATGCCAGCAGCTTCCAATTCTGGAGAGTGGAGCGGTCGGGGAGTGGGGGCCTCTCAAGCCCACCCCGGGGAGCAGGGGCCAGGGCACTAGGGGGGCAAGGGCTGTGATGGGGGGAGGTGGTATTGGAGAGATATCAGGGGGTGAAGCTGGGACTCAGCAGGGAATGGGGCAAGCTGCAGGGAGAAAGTGTAGAGGGGGGGATGAGACAGGGGTGGGAGCTGGGGGGGAGGGGACACAGCCGGGGGAAGGACTGGGCAGACTGTTAGGGGGGGCTGCTCAGAGGCAGTAGCATTGGGGGGCAGAGAGGGAGCTGGGGGGGACAGCTGGGGGAGGGACTGGGCAGACCATATGGGGGGCTGCTCAGAGGCAGTAGAATGGGGGGGCAGGGTAGGAGCTAGGGGGGAGGGGAAACAGCAGTGGGGAGGACTGGGCAGACCGTAGGGGGGGTTGCTCAGAGGCAGTAGCAGGGGGGGAGGCAGGGCAGAAGCTGGGGGGAGGGGACACAGCCGGGGGGAGGGACTGGGCAGAACGTAGGGCGGGCTGGTCAGAGGCAGTAGCATGGGGGAGCAGGGTGGGAGTTGGGGGGAGGGTACACAGCCAGGGGGGGACTGGGCAGACTGTAGGGGGGGCTGCTCAGAGGCAGTAGCATGGGGGGGAGGTAGGGTGTTAGCTTGGGGAGGGGACACAGCAGTGGGGGAGGACTGGGCAGACCGTAGCGGGGGCTGCTCAGAGGCAGTACCATGGGGGTGTTGGTGTCACTAGGCGTAAATCTAGGCCTCAGTGAACAAAGGCTCTTCCATGTTGAACTCTGCTTGATCTAGAAAGCTAGCAGCTGTGAAATGAAATGTGTAACAGTAAGTTATCAGTTGCAGCACAGCTCAAACCGGTCTAAAGCAGTAGCGATAAGGCCTGTGCACCTTTAGCAGAAGGACAAGGTAACTTGCAGAAGGAAAACTTACTAACGAGCTGCCGCGGCCAAGATTACTTAATGCACCTGCGCTTACGTAACTGCTACAGGGGAGGAAGGAGGGGGGGGGGAGAAAGAAGAAAGAGAAAAAAAACTTATTAAAAGGGTCAAGCCGGTTGTGTAGTGGTGCATGATTTGAGGTGTTCGTCTCCTTGCACCGCTTCGAGATCTCAGATAAACTTTGCTTGCTTCTCCACCCGGGTGTGTGTTCATTGGCGCTTCACACTCTGGGCAATGAACCACTGTTGCTTCCTCGGGCACCCTCTGTGTCGGCAACAGAAGGCAGCGCCCTGCCCCCCCGCTGGAACGGCCCTCCCCAATCCCCTCGCAGAGCCGGGGAGGAAACCCAGCGCCCTGCCCAGCAGGAAAGACGGCTCCCCAGTCGCATCGCGGAGCAGGGCAGTGAAGGCAGCTCCCCGCCACCAGAGGAAAGGCCGCTCCCCCATCCCCTTGCAGTGCTGGGGAGGGAACCCAGCTCCCCGCCCCCACTGGAATGGCTGTTGCCCAATCCCCACGCAGAGCCGGAAAGAGTCCAGTGCCCCACCCCTGCTGGAACGTCTGCTGTTAAGTCCTGTCGTAGAGCTGGGGAGGGAACCCAGCGCCCCACCCCTGTATTAACAGCCACTCCCCAGTTCTCTCCCAGAGCTGGGGAGGGAATGTAGTGCCCGGCCACCGGAGGAGCGGCCGCTCTTCAGTCCCCTGGCAAAGATGGTGTGGGAACCCAGCGCCCCTCCCTTGCTGAAAGGGCTGCTCCCCAGTCCCTTAGTAGAGCTGGGGAGGGAACTCAGAGCCCCGCCCCCACTGGAATGGCCGCTCCCCAGTTCCCTGGCAGAGCTGAGGAGGGAACACAGCGACCAGCCCCCTCTGGAGCCACCACACCCCAGGCCCCTCCCAGAACTGAAAAGGGAAGCCGGTGCCCTGCTCTCCCTGGAACTGCCATTCCCCAGGCCCCTCCCAGAGCTGGGGAGTGAAGCCAGAGCCCCACCTGTGATGTTATGAGTATAATATAATATCTCACTGAAAGGAGACAGGGCCAGAAAGAGTTAATTAACTCACCTCACAGACTGACCTGACCCATGGGTGAAGCTTAAGGACTGATTAGCAAGATATGTAAATGAATAAAGCTTTGAAATGCAGTCTGCATTGTCAGAGGTAGAAGGGCAGATGTTTGCTCACGTCTTGGGATGTCAACAAACAGGTCTTGTCTATTGCTATAGTTTTAATTCAAAGATCAAAAAAGAGAATATTAGCATTTAAGATCATACTTGAGTGAAATAGTATTATTGTCTATATGTCTCTTTGAAGGTTGTGGTAACCTGTATCTCAACTGTTTAATGGATAAATAACTCTGTGCTAATTGCCAGGATGTTTGGGAGAAGGAGTTAAGCCTATTGTTTTCTCAGGCCAAAAGGCTGCTGGAAATGTATAAGAAGCCTGGGACACGATCCTTCTCATCTCAGATCTGCTTTGGGTTTCAAGAGTGGGAAACCTTAAGCCATGAGGATTGAGATCCCCAGTCATTGACTGGAGCCACCCTGAATCTGGACATTGGACTATAACCTATGGAATATTTCTAAAAGGACTTTTGGCTACTACAAGCTCACCTCTACTATGTATCTAAATCTCAAGAACTGAATTCAAGTCTGTATGTATATGGATCTTTTAACCAACACTCTCTTTTCTTTTCTAATAAATTTTAGCTTAGTTAATAAGAATTGGCTATAAGCGTGTATTTTGGGTAAGATCTAAGTTGTAATTGGACTTGGGTATGTGGCTGATCCTTTGGGATTGGAAGAACCTTTTCTTTTATATGATGAAGGAAGATTTTCAGGAATCATCATCATATCTGACAGGTGTGTCTGGACGGAGGCCTGAGGCTGGGCACTTTAAGGAAACTGCATGGTTTGGACTTTTAAGTAACCAGTGAGGTACTATAGAGGCTGTTTTGTGCTGGCTTGGTAAATCTAAGTATTGAAATAACCACCAGCGTTTGGGGTTTGTCTGCCCCATTTTGTTTGCAGTTCACCCTGATTGAGTGACCTCAGCTGGCTCCCATGGGCAGCACCATCACAGTAGCGTAGTCGTGCAAGGATCCACAGAACCAGGTCAATTAGGCTTTGGGTCAGAACCCCATGCTATCCAAAATTGAAAATTGGGATTGAGAGTTTGGTTGGTTAAAGATCAGTGACCATGAGCCAGAAAGCATCTGCAAAAGCAATGAAACTGCAAGCCCTGATGGACGGCCTGCAGTTTGAATATGAGCAAAAACTGGCAGAAATTCAAATGGAAGAGAAGCAAGCCTTGGCCAGCGGGAGGAAGAAGCTGCTGAAAGAAAGAAGGAGGCTGATGAGAGAGAAGAAAAAGCTCGTAAGAGGTGTCTGGAATTACTGGCTGCCGAGGAGAAAGCTCGACAGAGGCAACAAGACCTGGAACAGGAGACTCACAAGATGCAACAAGAAACTGCCAGACTTCAGCTCCAAGTCAAAGAAGGAAGGAAAGAACAGCAGAAACTGTATCCTCTTGAAAATCCAGCTTATAACACATTTTAGAACGTACTCTCCTTTTCCTAGTACGGCACTTTCCATGTGAATTAAGCAAAGCAAGCAGGGGAAACTACACAAGGAATAGAAACCAGTGCTCCAGAGAAGTGTTGAATTCATAACCCCGGTAGTATCCCCCTCTGCACTAACTAGTTGCACCACTGCAAGTGCTTCTTAGACAAAGTTGGGAGACAGGCAGTTATCAGTCTCTGTGGTCACACCTTTGCCTGGCGATTGTAAGGCTGATGCATCAAACCTAACTCAAGATGCGGCTTTTCAGCCATGAGACTCCAGGACATTTTAACAGGAAGAAAATCTCCTCCTTTCTGGTTTAGCCCCATTTGACTCCTTTTGTCTGTCTTCTCCCCGCCCCCCTCCAGTCTCTTTCCTTCCCCATTGGGGCCATGCAGAGAGGAGCCCCACTCAGTCTCTGTCACAGAGAGTCTGTGTCCCATAAAGGGAGGGAGGAATCTCTCTAAAACACTGATAATGGGGAGGGGTTAGGTGTCTGTGATTAGGAGGAGAAAGGATGGAGAATTAACAGTGGGGCCCTGAGAGATTCCCCCAGATTGGGGAGATGCCCTGCTGCCCCCCATCAGCCAGCTGTGGGAAGAACAACTTGGGATTGATTGGGGAAGCCACCTTTAAAAACACAAATGTAACATGCTAGTTATATTTTAATAAGACCAAAGCCTCCTCAAACCCATGGTCACGATCACTGGAATGATTTTGTCCTGATTTTTTACTGGCCGCAGACAAAAAGCGAGTCAAATTACAGTTTCTGTTTGGAGTCAGTGCACACACATGAATCTGGAGGCTTTTAATTTCTTAGGTTCTGCTGCTATTTCATTTCTCTCCTGTTCCAAGATTTATTGTTGTGAAAAGCAACGTTAGTCCTTTGGGAGTGTCCCCCCTGGTCCTGCCTGCCACCTCTGGGCAATTTAAAATGGCCCGGGGCAGGAGCGGCGCCAGGCTTTTTGGCGCCTTAGGCTCACGGCTATTTCACTGCCCTGTGCGCCAGTCCCGTGGCTCCAGTGGACCTGCCACAGGCCTTCCTGTGGAGGGTCCGCTGGTTCCGCAGTTCCGATGGACCTGCCGCAGGTGTGCCTGTGGATGCTCCACCGGAGCCACGGGACCAGCGGACCCTCTGCAGGCACGCCTGCGGCAGGTCCACCGGAGTCGCCTGCCATCCCCCTGGCAAAAGGTCGCCCCCCATAATCCTGGTAGCCTAGGTGACTGCCTAGGTCGCCTAAATGGAAGTGCCGGCCCTGGCCCGGGGTCCCCTGCCACCACCAGCAGCAGCACAAACGGACTAAGGCGGCATTCTGCCCACCCTTGCTCCATGTCGCACACCACTCCCGGAAGCGGCTGGTATGTCTCTGTGGCCCCTGGGGTGGAGGGGTCTCCACGCGCTGTCCCCACCCCAAGTGCCAACTCTGCCAACTGTGGCAATGGGAGCTGCAAGGGTGGAGTCGTTGGGCAGCCATGCTCAGAGAAGCCCCCGGCCCTCCTGCTTAGGGGCTGCTGCCAGAAAGGGGTGCAGGTTGCTTTCGGGAGATGCCCGAGGTAAATGCTGCACCCCTCACCCTCTCCTGCACCCCCATCCCAGACCCCACACCTGCACCCAAACTCCCTCCAAGCGCCTGCCCCCTGAACACTCTCCTGCAGCACAACCCCCTGACTAAGCCCAGACCCTGCACCCGAACTCTTTCCCAGACTCCAGCCCCTCTCCCTCCCTCACCCAAACTCCCTCCCAGAGCCTTAGGCAGGTGTGTGTGGGGGATGGGGCAGGACTTGGTCCCATTCTGGGCACCACCAAAAATTATACAAACCTGCCACCTCTGTCCAGCCCAACCTTCTGCTGATGCACCTCAGCCCACACCCGTGCAGGGTTTGAAGCTTCCATTGCTTAAATTCCAGGACACTGAGGGATTTCAGCTCCCCTTTGCCCAGAGGGAACCTTCACCCCCCTCCCAACCAGGTTCTTGTCCATGGGATCACTGTTATGGGGGCTGGGTCCCTCGGTGTCTTTTCTCTCTCTATGACAGGCCAGGGTGCAATAACTGGGGCATCTGAGCACCCAGGACCTTCTGTGGGGCTGCCATTCCCCTTCCCCTTCTGTGGTCTCGTCTGTCATTGACTCCAGCCTTTTTTCTATCCATCGTCAGCACCATCCGAAGCAAACTGCACTCACCTCAAAAAGACATAAAGTCCTGTGGCACCTTATAGACTAACAGACGTATTGGAACATAAGCTTTCATGGGTGAATCCACACTTCGTCAGATGAATGTAGTGGAAATTTCCAGGGGCAGGTATAAATATGCAGGCAAGAATCAAGCTAGAGATAAGGAGGTTAGTTCAGTCAGAGAGGATGAGGCTCTCTTCTAGCAGTTGAGGTGTGAAAGCCAAGGAAGGAGAAATTGATTTTGTAGTTGGCTAGCCAGGCACAGAATTCCCACTACATTCATCTGACGAAGTGGCGATTCACCCATGAAAGTTTATGCGCCTGGATGTCTGTTAGTCTATAAGGTTCCAGAGGACTCTTGTCTCTTTTTACAAATCCTGGCTAACGCAGCTACCCCTGTGATACTCAAAAAGACAGTGTCCCCTGGTGGGTGTAAATCACTGACCTCTCTCCTCTCTGAGCACTGACTGCCGCTCTTTTCCTTGCCTCTCAGTCTGTGCAGATGGGACCTTTCCCTCCAGCGCTGGAGGATTCGCCCTTCTCATCTACCATTGTCTTAAGCAGCACAGTGAGAGGGAATCTTAAATGTACCAAGGTGACTTAGGAGCAGAAACCCTCCCAGACCTTGCATTCAGTTGGCACTTGCCCTCACTCAGCAGGATTAAAACTCCTGCAGGGAGACCGCTGGGCCACATCCCAGCTGGGCATGAGCAAAGCAGCAAGGTGAAAAAAAGAATCTGGCAATGCTGAGAATTGAACACAGAGCCTCATACATGCAAAGCATGTACTCTACCACTGAGCTACATGTTACACTCAGGACTGTCCTATTTCCAGAGCATCCAGTGGCCTAAGAGCAGCATGGAGGACACATTCCCTTTTCTGAGGGCCAAACCTGCTGTCCTGGAGGCTGCTGGTTCTTAAGGTCACTTTTCAGCAGAGCCCGATTCAATGTGTGGGGCAGAGAGATTGGGTGACCTGGACTCAGGGTGCAGAGATACACTCAGCCCTCTCCCTTGCATTGGGTGGGGGGTGCGGCCACCTCCTGCTGGAAAGTAATGGGAGGGGAGGGGCGCTGTGAGTTGCTCAACACCTGACTCTGGTGGCAGCAGTGGTGTGGGAAGCTCCAGGTATTTCTAGAATTTGCTCTTTCCACCTGCCTGTGAAGCCCAGCTTTCCCCAGCACATTCACTGCGGTGCAATTGGGTCACTGTTTCCATGGCTGAACAGCAAAGAATCACTCTCAGTTTCCCTTCTAGCTGCAGCAGGATTAGCCTGTGTCAGTGGTTAATGAGGTGGATCTAGTTGTAGATTGTTATTCATTCCCCACCTTGACAATTCACACAGTCCCTTTCCTACTCAAATCCTCAGCACCTCGGTGATCCTGGTAGCAGAGGTTGGGTCCTGAGACTCTGAGCGTCCTTTTTACCCTCCACCTGGAGTGAACTCAGCTTTTCCCCCATCCCAGACAATCCATGAAATAACAACAGGGGCATAAAGAAAGAGGGGAGGGAACATCTCACTGCCAGGGCTGGATGTGCCCAGGGCCCCAACCCATCCATTGTTTCCATGGAATTTGACCCCCTGCTTTGCACAAGGGACAGAGAAAGATCTTGCTGTTCCTGTGGCTGTGCAAGGAAAATTGTGTTTCTGTATGAAAGAGAGGAGGGAAATGGCCCCATGGTGGGACAATATCCTCAGAATTAAGCCCTAAGGACTCAGACTGACAACTGATTTAACTCCACTCATCTGGGATTTAACAAATTGTCTTCCATGGAGCAGGGCCAGTTCCAGTGTTTTTGCCACCCCAAGCGGAAAAAAATATAAAAAAGCTGCAATCAGCGGCAGCTCTACCTCTGCCACTTTTGGCAGCAAGTCTTTCCCTTCGAGAGGGACTGAGAGGGACCAACTGCCGCATAAGCCTCCCGATTCCATTGGCCGTCCCAGGTACCTGCTTGCTGCTCTAGTGCCTGGAGCCAGCCCTGCCATGGAGACACTGGGAAGATGAGGGAATCAGGAAAAAACCACAGATTTGTTTACATTGCAAGTGAAGAGTAACTGAAGCTTTTTTGGTTTAAAGCCTCTTTTCCCTGACTGGGAATTGAACCCAGGCCTTGGCAGTGAAACTGCCAAATCCTAACCACTAGACCACCAGGGAGCTGATAGCATAGTTTTTCTTCGCACTTATGCTACACTTTCTTCGGCTACTTTCTATCCACTTTCTGAAACCGCTCCATTGTCCACTCCCTGAGGGGATAGGAGCAGAGTGCAGGAATCCCTGTGCTCAGGGGCACAATCTGAGCCCAACCCAAGTCACTGAAACAAACTCAAATGATGCTTCCTCCAGCAGGACCAGAGAGCCACACAAAAAAAACCCATGAGGAACAATCCCCCTCTGCCTTCATTTACCCCATCGCAACTCTGTCAGCAGCCGACTCTTGTGGGAAGGACTGAGCTGATAGGAGCTCTGGCATAGAGACTAAGGCAGGGGTGTTGCTACCCCTTGATGTGAGCTGATCACATTCTCACTCTGTGTTATGGGGCTCTGAGCTTTGCCATCTTGTGAGTTCCGAGTGCTGAGCCCCCCGGACCCTTCTGCTGGGAGCATGGTGATTGCACAACAGCTGCAAGCCCCTTTCCCGTCTCCTTGTCCTCCTCAGCTTCCCCAGACCTTCCCCACAAATGGCTCTATCAGGCGCTGGAGGGATCTAAGCACCTGCAGGTTTCCCTCACCCACCTCTTAAGGCAAACAGTGATTCCCTTCTCTGACACACCTGAGCCTGGGCTTCTTTTGAGTTTTTCCCCAGGGGACCTGATGCCCTGTGAAAATGTGTGTGTGGCACATGGGGAACTCAAACTCAGACTCTCCCCCAGTAGATGAGTCCAACAGAACCTCCCCTTGGTGGGAGAATCCTAAATTCCACCCTCCCACCCCGGTTATTCTGACCAGCTGATGGCGGCAGCATGCTAAATCAACCCCAGCTCTCTGGGCTAGAAAGCAGCATCTAACCAGCCTTGTGACAGCTCTGGTTTGCTAGCTGGAGACATAACAAACCAAGAAAGAAAGCAAATGTCAGAGAGAGAACCTCAGTTCACAAATAAACACCCTCAGGCTCCTTCTACACTGCGACTGGGCAGTTGACTGACTTTAAATCTAGCTAGCTCTATTGGTAGAGCATGATGCTTTTAATTCCACCATCATAAATCCAAGCCCCATGGAGGGTGGTAGCGACAGCCCTTAGGTGTCACTCTTCTGCTAATAGTCACAGATCAAAATGAAACAAACTCTCTATGCTCTTTGGCAGGTCATGTTTCTTCCTCTCTCTGAGCTTCAGTAAACCATGAAGAGAGAACAAACTGACATTTGCATCCTCTGTTAAGAGAGTATTTTCTCCTCTTCCATTCTACCTCAGGCAAGAAGAGGGGATAATGAACCATTTTACGGATGTCTGCAAAGAGAAAAGTTTGGTCATTATTAATAGGACGATGATCAATTGTTCTCCATGTCCACTGACAGTAGGACAAGAAGCAATGGGCTTAATCTGCAGCCAGGGAGATTCACGTTAGATGCTGGGAACAGCTTTCTAACTCTGAGGGTAGTTAAGCTCTGGAATAGGCTCACAAGGGTGTCTGTGGAGTCACTGTCCTCGGAGATTTTTAAGAACAGGTTGAACAAACCTCTGTCAAGGATACTCTACATATACTTGGTCCCATAGACAACCTGCTCTGGCTCTGGTTCTCTCCTTCTGCTCCCTGCCTGGGCCGACTGCTGTGGGCACTTGACCCCACATGGCTCCCAATGCATCGTCTCTGCTTGGCCCTGCTTCAGCAGAGAGGGTTGGATTTCATGACCTCTCCAGGTCCTTTGCAGCCGTACAGCTCTATAATTCGATGCCATCTCAATATAATATAAACAACAACAAAAGTGGAAACATCACAATCTAACATCTAACAATTCAGCGTGAAATGACATTCCACAGCGTAAACTGACAATACTTAAGAGTGCAAAGCCCGACAATTCAGCACCATGAAAATGAACACCCCATAGGGCAAAATGACGCACTGCAAAAGAGCTCAGCTCAAACCAACGCAACACAAGCCAGTTCAAAAACCATACAACACGAAACAATGCATCAGAGTGCAAAGTGACACTGTGCAAAACAGCTCAGCGTGGAACAACGACACAGCACAAACCCACACAACAGAATCATATAGAAAGGCAGGGCAGGGAGGGACCCTGAGAGTCAGGACGAAGTCTCCCTAGCCCATCCCCGACAGGTGTTTGAAGAACAGGGAAACAGAGGGCACCACAAACTTATGTTTTTCAGATGAGTCAAGAAAATGGAGTAGAATTGTCCCCCTCGGGTAGCCCCTGTTCAATTCCAGGTCAGAAAGCAAAACTCTTCTGCAAGAATATCCAAAAAATGTTGTGTTTCACTTCACTTAATAAGTACAGTTGTGTGGCAATTAAGTGATGACCCTAAAGTTTCATAAAAGTGTGGGAAATACGGATGTATTTGAGAAAATGGCTTGGAATGAAGGAAGATAAAAAATTGATGGGTCAAGAGAACAGGCACTGTTTCCCCCTGGTTTGGAACTTCTCTCACAACTACTGGAATAGAAAAGCTAAGCAAATGGTGTTCTATTGTTCCA
Organism: Gopherus flavomarginatus; assembly: GCF_025201925.1. Taxonomy (NCBI): domain Eukaryota; kingdom Metazoa; phylum Chordata; order Testudines; family Testudinidae; genus Gopherus; species Gopherus flavomarginatus. The sequence goes on along the minus strand of NW_026115061.1, from coordinate 4,213,364 downwards.
AAGGAGATTGAAGTGAGGCCATTTTCTCCGGATAGAATTAATGGTAATATCAAGAGTGGGATTTGAAACCACGTCTCCATGCAGAGACCAGAACACCCAAGGGATTAGAAAAAAAGAGTCTCATAACTAGCACTTTAGACCAGTCCACCATCCTGATACTACAAAGAATATGACTTGTCAACCCTAATTTTCATTAATAGTTGATGAACTCTTTAGGGAGATCGAGATGGCACATCTCTTTCCACTCCTAGATACCTTCTACAGCACAGCTGATTTTTAGACACACTCACCCAGATCTAAAGTTACACATTTCCTGGAGCTTCATGAGTTCTATGGTGTTGTAATCTCCCTGCTCACATTTTAAGTGAACAAAAGATGGGTGCTGGCATTCTGAGAGAGTAATGGTGAACCTCAAAATCCTGCCCTGGGGGACAGACAGTTAAGCAACCAGCACCCACAACCTCTACCATGACAGCATCCTGTCTGGGGACAACTCACTTACCAACAGTTGGGGTGTGAAATCCTCATTTCTTTGTTGTTCTGTCACTGTAGTCCCCTTCTTCCTATTGTTGTCTGTATAATCTCTGTCTGGTTCTGTAACCGTTTCTGTCTGCTGTATAATTAAATTGTTGGATGTAAACCAATTAAGGAGGTGGGGTATAATTGGTTAGATAATCATGTTACAGTATGTTAGGATTGGTTAGTTACATTTCAATAAAATGATTGGTTAATATAGAGCTAAACAGAACTCCAGTTTTACTATATAGTCTACAGTCAATCAAGAAGTAAGCGGGGAATGGGAATGGGAATGGGGGTAGCGGTAGGGGTAGGGGAATTGAAATTATGTTTTGCTAAGGGGGGGAATAGGGACAGGGAAGGGGAACAGGGACACAGGCAAGCCTCTGTAGTGTCAGAGCTGGGAAGGGGGATACTGAGGAAGGAAACTGGAATCATTGCTTGCTGGAAGTTTACCCCAATAAACATTGAATTGTTTGCACCTTTGAGCTTCATGCATTGCTGCTCTCTGGTCACGCGAGAAGCACCAGGGAATGGGACGGTGATGGGATAAACCCTCTAACAAGTACGTCTTTCAGGGTGTGAAAAACCCCAGGACCAGTATAATTAAGCTGATCTAAGCCACGGTTAGATAGTGCTAAGTGAAAGTAAAGATTGTTTCGTCAACATAGCTATTAGAGGGATAGAAAACTCCTCTTCTCATTGTAGCAACTGTCTTCTCCACAGTGCTATAGCAGTATTTTAAGTGTAAACAGCCTCAGAGTGAGACTAGATCCTGTTCAGGCACTAAGACAACAGCACTGACAACACACTAATGTGTCCCATAGTCAGCAGGATCTGAACCTGCAGGGGGAGACACCAAGGGCTTTTTAGCCCATTACCTTAGGCACTCAGCCACAACTACTCAATATACAGCTGCTTCACTACACAATGATTCTGTTCTCACAAACCTGTCACTTCAAATGTCTCAGACCAACTCCCCCAGTGCACTCACGGCTGTGCATTAGTGTAAGTGTGTCCATGGTGAAAAGCAAGAGTTTCTACCCATTTTCTTTCCAGCTGGAGCACGATGAGAGTGTGTTTGTGGCTAACGACATTGCTATAGATTGTTGTTGTCATAAACAGATAGTTAAGGGTTAATAGAACAGAAGTACTTCATGTCTCTTTTGCCTGTAAAGGGTTAACAAGTTCAGTGAGCCTGGCTGTCACCTGACCAAAGGACCAATCAGGGGACAGGATACTTTCAAATCTTGAGGGAGGGAAGTTTTTGTGTGTGCTGTTAGTGTTTGATTCTTGTTCTCTCTGGGTTCTGAAAGTGACCAGACGTGCAACCAGGTTTCTCTCCAATCTCTCTGATACAGTCTCTTATATGTCCAGAATAGTAAGTACTAGGTAGATGAGGCGAGTTAGGCTTATGGTTGTTTTCTTTATTTGCAAATGTGTATTTGGCTGGAAGAAGTTCAAATTTGTATTTTGCTGAAAGGATTTTAATTTGTACTTGTATACTTAGGCTGGGAGGGTATTCCCAGTGTCTATAGCTGAAAGACCCTGTAACATATTCCATCTTAAATTTACAAAGATAATTTTTACTGAGATTTACAAAGAATTTTTCTTTCTTTAATTAAAAGCTTTTCTTGTTTAAGAACCTGATTATTTTTTTTATTCTGGTGTGAGACCCCAGGGGACGGGGTCTGGATCCACCAGGGAATTGGTGGGGAGAAAGGAAGGAAGGGGGAGAGAAAGGTTAACTTTCTCTCTGTGTTAGGATTACTTTCTCTCTCAGGGAGAGTCTGGGAGAGGGAGAGAGAAGGAGGGGGGAAGGTGCATTTTCCTCTCTGTTTAAGATTCAAGGAGTTTGAATCACAGTGATCTTCCAGGGTAACCCAGGGAGGGGAAAACTGGGAGACGCAACGGGGGGAAAGGGTTTACTTTCCTTGTGTTAAGATCCAGAGGGTCTGGGACTTGGGGGTCCCCGGGCAAGGTTTTGGAGGGACCAGAGTGTACCAGGCACTGGAATTCCTGGTTGGTGGCAGCGCTACAAGTTCTAAGCTGGTAATTAAGCTTAGAGGAATTCATGCTGGTACCCCATCTTTTGGATGCTAAGGTTCAGAGTGGGGGTTTCTACCATGACAGTTGTTCATTCCCCACACTGACAATTCAGACAGTCCCTTTCCTATTCGAATCTCCACCATATCATTCCAATAGCTGGGGGCAGGATTTCTCTGGGGCACTGAAATGTTTCAGGGGGTTGATGCATGAATTAAGCATTGCATTCCATCCTTGATGTTTCATGGACTGACAACAGCAGTGTAAAGAAAAAGCTGAGCCAATATCTCACTGTCAGAGGTGAAGGTGGCCAAGTCCCCTCTGTCTCACCATTGCCATTGCAGAAGAGAAGGGTTCACTGGAATTGAATGCCCTGGCTCAGACAAGAGACACAGGGAGGCTTTGCTGTTCATGGATCTGTGCAAAGGAAATTGTGTCTCTGTGTGAAACTAAGGAGGGAAATGAAATGTTCACATGGTGGCCCAATGCCCTAAGGAATGTGGGTGAAGGACTCGGCTGGGAAATGATTTTACAGGAGTTCGTATCAATTTATTGCCCTGATTAAAAGCTATGACTAAAAGCAGCCACTGTTGTTAGTACTTGAGCTGAGTGGTTATCAAGTCAATTGCCTTAACCGGGGTAGTCGATTATTTTATCAAGACCCAAATTTCTTGGTCAAGATATAGTCATTGACTAGACTCCAGAGAAAATAATACATCGATGATAATAAGAATTTAGAAATAATTTGCAGTCACTATGGGCATAACTATGATGATTGTCTCGTGTTTCACTCTTTATATCTGGCACCACCATCACCTTTCCCTTTAGTCTTGTAGTTTACCAAGGGTAAAACTAAACATCTCTTCAGATACAAGGGAGTGTTTGTGTTCATTCTTGTTAGCTACACAGGCATTTGTTGTAGCTGCTTTCAATCCTCCGGTTCTGCCCTGATAAGTAACATTTCAGGGTGTCACTGAACTGAAGGAAGGAGATCACTTTTTGACAGATTACGCCTCCTCTTAAATGTGTTTGGCTGGCTGGCAGCCCTGGTTCCCAGGTCTCTCCTGAGGGAAGAAAGTTTCTGTGCAAAATACTACAACTTTTAACAGAGAGGAGGGAAAAGCAATGGCCACATGATGGGGCCAGTATGTACCACAACATGGTTCTTTTATGTGGGATGACTCTGAACATTGACTGATCTCCACTCCCTTGGATTTGAAGAGATGTTTAGTTGTGCACTTGGGAACCTATAAGGCTGAAGCAATTTTATGGATGGTGACACTACGATTGAAGGGTTTTTTAATGTTGTAGAAATTGTTAAAAACACTTAGCTTAAACTGGAACTGCCTGTTATTAAAGGCTGGTTTCCCCACATCAGTTCCATAAGCTCTGCTAGAAACACTCTGGGTTCTCTCCTGCCTTGGTGGGAACTAGAGGGAAACCATCCCCTGCTGCCCTTGGCTCTAGGCTGATTTTTCTGGGGAGGGGACGTGGAATTGATTTGTTTGCTGTTGAGAAGGGAGCCGGACCAGTTCTCAGGGAACCAGAACTCCCAGCACCTTCCCAGACCAACCCAGGCTGCTGCCCTGTCCCAGCCTCTGTTGCCCTGAGTGCCCTGCATGTTTGACTCTAGAGCAGGCCTGGAGCAGCAGCTGAGGCAGAGGACAGCCTGGGCGGGGCAGATAAGAAGGAGTTTAACAAGCAAAAAAGGTAAAATGGCAGTGGAGTATTACCTTGGACTTGACGGTATTTCTCCATTGGTCTGTCTGCTTTGGGGCAGGGACAATAACACGTCCTGCTGCATTCGTTATTTCAAAATGCAATTTAGGATTTTCATTCTCACACACGATGCACAAAGCAGGACTCAACCTTTGTCGTAAACTAAACAAGCTGCTCACAGATTCTGGCAGCCACAATGAGCATTTGGGTGAGAGCTCAGACCTGCCCCTTTCCCAGAGGGAGGGGGTCATCTGTGTGGGGACTGGACCACTGACCTACCCGCTCCTAACTCCCAAACTTTCAGTAGCTCTATTACCAGTGCCTGTGAGTGTTATTTAAACAATAAGAAAAACCACACTGGGCTAGACCAAAGGCACATCTAGCTCTGAATCTTATCTTCTGACAGTAGCCAATTCCAGGTGCCCTAACAACCAGTCAACAAGGCACTACTGTGAGTTGAACTCAGGATCTCCTGTTTACTGAGCAGGTGCTTTAACCAGCTAAGCCATGGTGCCTGCTGTTATTTAAAGCAGCCTGTCTGCCCAAACTTGACTGTCTGCCAACCCCCATAGGGGCCAGAGAAGCTTTGCTTGTGTTTGGATTCTGTAAAGCAGAGGAGCGGTAATGTTTTACTCCCAAGGTTTGTGTGAGTGATTCTTTGGACAGGTCTACGCTACAAAATTTGGTGGGTGTCACTACATTACACAGGGGTGTAAAAAATTCACACACACCCCGAGCAATGCAGTTATATCAACTGAATCCTGATGCAGATAGCGCTGTGTGAACAGGAGGGCTTCTCCCAGCCACAAGGCTGTTGAAGGGGCTTGGTTAGTGAATACCCAGAGAAAAGGTGGCCCATGACTCTTGCATGTGGGGAGGCTGGACGTGAGCGCTGGAAGCTCCCTAGAAGCTAGTCCGCCTCTTGCTTGCTCCTCTCTTCCCCTGAGGCCTCCTTGCCTGCTGCTCGTGCCTCTACACCCTCTGCCCCAAGGTCTGCCCACCACCCGCACCACTTTGTCCCTTGTCCTGCCCACCACCCACACCCCTCTGTCCCTCCCCTGAGACCTGCTCCACCCATCATCCACACCTCTTTGTCCCCTGTCCTGCCCACCACCCCCACCTCTCTGCCCCTCCTGTGACACCCATTCTGCCTGCCACTCACGCCTCTCTGCCTCTCCCCTGAGACCTGCACTGTCCACTACTCGCACCTCTCTGCCCCTCCCATGACACCCGTCCTGCCTGCCACCCACACCTCTTTGCCCCTCCCCTGACACCTGCTCTGCCCACCACCCAAACCTCTTTGTCCCCTGTCCTACTCACCACCCACACCTCTCTGCCCCTCCCCTGAGACCTGCTCCACCCACCATCTACACCTCTTTGTCCCCTGTCCTGTCCACCACCCACACTTCTCTGCCCCTCCTGTGACACCCATCCTGCCTGCCACCCACACCTCTCTGCCCCTTCCCTGACACCTGCTCTGCCCACCACCCACACCTCTTTGTCCCCTGTCCTGCTCACCACCCACACCTCTCTGCCCCTCCTGTGCACCCATCCTGCCTGCCACCCACTCCTCTCTGCCCCTCACCTGAGCCCTGCTCTGCCTACTACTCGCACCTCTCTTCCCCTCCCCTGACCTGCACTGCCCACCACCCACAGCTCTCTGCACCTCCCCTGCCCAGCCCAGCCCAGCCCACCGCTTGCACCTCTCTGCCCTTCCCCTGAGACCCGCGGTGCCCACCTCTTTCTTCATGTTGCTGTTGTTATTCCATGAAACATCAAGGATGGAATAAAAAGTTGAGTTTACTCCAGGGTGAGGAAAGAAAGGAGCCACCAACCCCCTGGCAAAGCTCAGTGCCTCAGAGAAAACCTGCTCCCTGCTATCGCAATCACTGATGTGCTGGGGATATGATGGGAAAGGGACTGTCTGAATTAAGGCAGGCCCCAGGGGATCGGGGAAGTGGGGGGGGGCGAGCACTGGGGGCGGGCAGGAAAGTGACTCTCCACAAGCGGCCCCTCCTCAGCTCATCTCTGCCCACCGTGTCTGTGGCTCCCAGCACTGCTGGCCCCACTGACATCCCCCTTGGCTCTGGCTCCACTCAGGAGCAGCCGATCCAGATCCAGGAGAGCACGAGCCCCCTGGGAATGGGACAGGGGTCAAGTGTCCCAGCCAGAGCGGGAAGGGGGCAGCCCAGGAGTTCTCAGACTGGGGATTACAGTCCCTCATGGGGGGGTGAGGTTATTATGTGGGAGGTCACAAACCGCCCAGCTCTGCAGGCAGCAGAAATGAGGGTGGCAATGGAGCAAAGTCTGCTGTGAAAAGTGATATTGACAAATGTATTCACACCCCCAGTACTGAACAGTAACTATTTTAAAATCCCTTTTCTGCTTATAACAATAATTCAATCAAAGTGTGTTCTAGGCTTAATTTAAAAGTGGTGAGAAAAGTTAAATTCATTTTAAAGAATTGGGTTATAAATTAAGCATTTAAAATAATGTTAAATATGAAAAAATGTGTTTTGAATTGATGGGGAGGGGTCGCACTCAGCACCTTGCTTTGTGCAAGGGGTCACCAGTTCAAAAAGTTTGAGAACCACTGGGTTACACAGGGAAAGAGCAAAGAGAGACACTGAAACAGGCCTGCAGGGGAACTATCCAGGGAGAGGAGTTCCCAGCTCACAAATCTTCCCCGCTCCATTTATTGTCCCATCCCTGGGCTGTATCGCCAGTGCCGAGGACATCACAGATCCCCCTCTCTGCCAAGGGTGCTTGCACAGGTAGTTCCTTCCTGCCGGGCCTCTGCCTCACTGAATAATTGCATATATTAATTGGTGCTCCTCCCCTCCCCCTGCTTCTTTCTGTGACCCTTCTGCCAACTGGAGTCAGCAGCAACATGGCCCAGGGTTCAATATCTTGGGGATCCTTTTTAACAACACAACACAGAACCCGCTCGAGCCCACATCACCCCTGGGTGACTCTAGAGGCAATACTTCCCCTCCCCAGCACCGAGTCTGAGGCTGTGTCTACACTACCAGTGCCAACAATGGGTTCCGCTCGACAACGATCCACAGCAGTGTGGCCCGACACACATTCATTTTCATTCTCTGAGTCAGGAAAGCCACAAAAGCCTCTTCTTTTGTACTGGGGCAGACAAAAATAAGGTGACACTAAATTATTCTGATTGCTAAAAGCAGGTTTAGGGGGTTGTGTATTTTTGAAAAAAAAAATCAATACTGATCCTTCTAACTAGCAGCATGAGCTAAAGAAAAGAACGCGGACAAACCTTGTCAGTAACGGCTAATGTCCTAAATGGGAAATCAGCAGTGGGGAGAGCGTACAGTCTGAATGTGTATGACCCGACCCCAGCCCCCACCCCCACATAGCAGTAGCACTCTCTGTGCATTGGTGTGGTGGCTGAGTGGTTAACCAAGCAGTGACAATCCAAGGAGGTTCCCTCAATCAGTTTCACTCCTGAGGAGGTTCTGCACCAAAAAAATAAAAATTCTCTGCACTATATTTTAAAATTCTGCAAATTTTATTTGCCAATAAGTAAATGTGGAGGCTCCAGCATGGTAGAGGGGAGCAGAGGCTCCTGGCTGCACAGAGGTGACAGATCACTCTACAGTCCCCTCTCTCTTCCAGGGAAACAGACTTAGTGGTGAGGTTGCACCTCTCTGCCGCCTACTCCAGGAGCCCCAAAAAGACTCCCCAAAGCTGCTCATGAGGGGTGCATGACCACTCCTGTGGTTTCCCTATCAGAAAGTCAGATCAGCTGGCCCTGGGGGCTCCTGCCACCACTACCGGCAGCACAGTGGGGCTAAAATGGATTCCTGCCCACCCTCGCTCTGCACGGAGCACCGCTCCCAGAAGCATCTGGCACGTCCCTGCGGGGTGTGTCTTTCACACACTCCCCCTGTCCCAAGCGCCAACTCTGCCATTGGAACTGCGGCAATGGGAGCTGCAAGGATGGTGCCTGCGGGTAGTGGTCCCAGGAGATCCCCCCCGGCCTCCTCCATGTAGAAGTTGCTGCCAGATGTGGATGCAGGTCACTTTCAGGAGCTGCCCAAGATAGGTGCCACACCCCAACACTCTGCCCCAGCCCAGATCCTGCACCCAAACTCCCTCCCAGAATCTGCCACCGCCTCCCCGGCCCATCCCAGAACCTGCACCTCATGTACCCAAACTCCCTCCCAGCACCTTAGGCAGAGGTTGGGGGAGGGGAAGGACTTGGACCCGTTCTGGGCATCAGCAAACATTACATAAACCTAGCAACCCTGAGCTGGTGCCCCAGTCACTGTACATCTCTCGCCTTCCAGGAGGGGGCTTTGTGTGGCAGGGGCTTTATTCCCTCCTTTAATCACTGTGGAAGGGTGAACAGGGAGATAATTTGTTCTTTTCTCTGCAGACAACTGGATTATTGCCAGGGCTGTAAATAAAGCCCAAGCTAGCAAAGGACAGTTTCAATCCATTGATCTCTGGGTTATGGGCCCAGCACGCTCCCCCTGCACCACTCTGCTGTTGGGGCAGGGGCTTCCTGCAGGATATACTCCCAGTGTAGCTCCCAAGCTGTGCCCTGGTGAGCTGTGCCCCCAGGATTTAGAGGCAGGTGATTGACACGTGCTGGGTCCCAGCTCCAGCGCTGAACTGACACGTGCTCGCTGCATTCTCAGCCGGGGGCTCCTTGGGCTGATGGTTCAGCAGCACCAGCCGCTGCCCCTGCTTTTCTCCTGGGGAGACCCAGCCCCTCTCCTGCCCCCTTCCCAGCTCCCCGCTTCCCCGCCTGTCCCAACCCCCCTGCAAGGGGCCCGGGGGCAGGGGCAGGGCCAGGCCCGGGGAGGAGCCGCCCCTTGCTGCCCCCCCCCACTGCCCGGCCCCACCACTGTGTGCTGGCAGCGGGGCCATGGCCGGGGCAGGGAGCGCAGTGCGGAGGCTGCTCCAGCCCTGCAGCCTGCGGGGCAGCGCGGTGGGGCCACGGGCAGCGCGGGGTGGGCGGGGACACGCGTGGGGTGGACATGCCCTTGCCCCTGCCCCTGCCGGGAGGGGCCGCCCCGAGTTCCGCGCGGCCGGAGCGGGGCTGCCTGGGGCTGCTGGGAGCGAGTGGCCCGGGCGGAGCGGAGCGGCCCCTGCTGCGGGGCCGGGGCGACGGAGAGCGGGAGCGGCTGGGCCAGGAGCTGCAGGAGGGGCCCGGAGCGCGGCTCGGCTGCAGAGCTCGGAGCCCAGGCTGGGCCCGGGAGGGGGATCTGGGGTGTCAGAGCCGGGCTGGGGGGTGACTGTGGGGGAGCTTGGAGTGTATTGGGGGGTCAGGACTAGGGAATGGGGGTGTTGGAGGGCTCCATGTTCGGACATGGCTCTGCGGGAGCTTTGGGGTGTATTGGGGGGTCAGGACTAGGGGTTGGGGATGTTGGGGGGCTCCATGTTCAGACATGGCTCTGCGGGAGCTTTGGGGTGTATTGGGGGTCAAGACTAGGGGTTGGGGATGTTGGGGGGCTCCATGTTCAGACATGGCTCTGCGGGAGCTTTGGGGTGTATTGGGGGGTCAGGACTAGGGGTTGGGGATGTTGGGGGGCTCCATGTTCAGATATGGCTCTGTGGGAGCTTTGGGGGCTGGAGCTGGGGAAAGTTGGGGACTATCTGAAGTTGGCTGCTTGGGATGTGGGTGAGGCCCCGGGGAGCAGGGGTTGGGCTGCAGCCCTGTCACTGCAGCCTGGGGCCCTATGTTTTCTCTGGAAAAGCTTCTCCCTGTTTCACCATCTCCTCTCAGTCTGAGTCCCAGGGACCCTGCACAGGCGTCTGCAGGGCAGGAGGGGCCCTGAAATCTGGCAGCTGGGAGGTTTGCAGCAGTTTCTAACCCTCCCTCCCCTGCTTCTTGCAGGAGGCACCACAAAAGTATCTGGCCCCTCTGGGAAAAGAGGGAGAAGCAGCTAAAGCCGAGGAGGAGCGATAAAGTGAGGAGCTGCTGGTAGGTGCCCAGAGACCCCAGCCACTGAGGTTTGCCTGGCATAAGAATGATCTGGTGAATGCAGGGCTCACCCTGCCAGCCTCAGCCAGGGACCCATCCCCACTGAGTCCAGGGAACCTGCAGGGTCAGACACGGGGGTGACATGATGCCCTTAGGATGCAGGAGGCTGCTGGGCAGGAGAGGGTCAGTCTGTGTTAGCCAGAGCTCCTGCCCACGGACTGTCTGGATGTCACAGTGACCACGGATCCTTTCTAGCTCCTGGGGGGTTGGGGAGGAAGGAGATGAAATGTGGGCTGCAGAGATGGAGGATTTGGCTCAGTGCAAGTTGATGAGGTTTTAGGGAGAAGTGTCCCTCCTGTTGGTGATGTACAGCTCACCCCGGCCCTGATCCCTCCTCCCTTTCTGGGATAAATGAACTTCCCATCACTCACTGCAAGAGATCTTGTGTTCTGGTAAATAACTCTGCCACCTGCCCCGAGGCGCATTTATGATGTTCCCCATTTACCGAGCAGATGAATTTCGGTGTTGATAAATGCAAAGTAATGCACATAGGAAAAGATAATATCAAATGGACATAAAATGATGGAGTCTAAATTAGCTATTACCACTCAAAAAAGAGATTTTGGAGTGGCTGTGGATAGTTCTCTGGAAACATCCACTCAATGTGCAGCGGCAGTCAAATAAGCAAACAGAATGTGGGGAATCATTAGGAAAGGGATAGACAATAAAACAGAAAATATCCTATTGCCTCTATATAAATCCATGGTACCTCCACATCTTGAATACTGTGTGCAGATCTGGTCACCTCATTTCAAAAAAATACATTGGAATTGGAAAAGGCTCAGAGAAGGCCAACAAAATGATGAAGGGTCCAGAACAGCTTCCATATGAGGAGAAATTAATAAGACTGAGTCTATGGCTACACGCCGCAGCTTTTAGCGACACATCTGTGCCGCTACAGCCGTGCTGCTAACAGGCATGCAGCGTAGCTGCTGTTTGTCAGCAGGAGAGATGTGCCAGTGCAGACAAAGCCTGAGACTGTTCAGCTTGGAAAAGAGACTACTTTTGGGGGGAGGGGAATATGGTAGAGGTCTATAAAATCATGACTTGTGTGGCGAAAGTAAATAAGGAAGTGTTGTTTCTGCCTCATAACACAAGAACTAGGGGTCACCTAGTGAAATGAATAAGCAGCAGATTTAAAACAAACAAAAGGAAGTATTTCTTCACACAACACACAGTCAACCTGTGGAACTCCTTGCCAGAGGATGTTGTGAAGCCAAGACACTAAAAAGAACTGGAGAAGTGCATGGAAGATAGGTCCATTAGTGGCTATTAGCCAGGATGAGCAGGGATGGTGTCCCTAACCTCTGTTTGCCAGAAGCTGGGAATAGGCGGCAAGGAGTGGATCACTTCATGATTCCCTGCTCTGTTCATTCCCTCTGGGGCACCTGGCATTGGCACTGTCAGAAGACAGGGTAATGGGCTAGATGGACCTTTGGTCTGACTCAGTCTGGCTATTCTTATGTTCTATGTTCCCCTGTTACTGAGCCGCCCTCTCCCTGTTGCAGAAACAGACGGCAGCCGAGAGGCAGAAGATCGTCTGGGAGTGGCAGGAGCTGCGAGGGTGTCTGGAGGAGCAGGAACAGCGTCTGCTGGCCCGGCTGGAAGAGCTAGAGAGAGCCATTGTCCAGAGAAGGGATGAGGGCGTCTGCAGCCTGTCGTGGGAGATTTCCCTGCTCAGCAAGAGGGGAGGAGAGAAGGGGCAGCAGCCTCTGAGCCAACCCCTGCAGGTCTGGCTGTCATTGCAGTGATCATACGCAGCATTTATATGGGCGCTTCTGAGCTCTAGACCCCAAAGCACTTTACAGAGTGGGGTCAGGGGCATTATCCCTATGAGACAAATGGGGAAAGTGAGGCAGAGGGAGGGGCAGAGCCCTGCCCAACGTCACACAGTGAGTCTGGCAGTGGCACCATGGATGGGTCCTGGGAGTCCTGGATGCCGCAGCCACAAGACCTTCTCTCCTGGAAATTACTCTCTGCATTGGCACTTGGAGGGTGAAATCCCCTCCACCACCATGCTGAGGTCCCGAGCCAGGCCCAAGGCCCCTCGCACTGCAGGTTAATGGGTTTAGTGGGGCCAGGGGTCTTCTGGATCTCTCAGCACTGGGTGAAATTTGATTCTCAATGCAGAGAAATATCTTCTGCCTGTAAAGTGCCTGGGTAGAAGATTCCTGCAGTGGTGACCTGCCCACAGGGATTGCTGGGGCTGCGTAGGGGAAAGTCCCTGGTGAGGGGGGCAGCTGCTCTGGGAATGTAAACCTGAAATTCCCCTACTGCCCGAGGCCTCAGTGGTGACCCCTGCAGAGCAGGAGGCTTCCCCACCCAGGAACCCCCCACTGATAGCCTCCTCTTTCTCTCCCTCTTTAGGGTGTTGGGAGCACTGGGGGCAGGTAAGTCCTGGGCTCCATTTCGCTCCCCCTCATGGGCCGTTAGGTTTGATAACTGCACTGAATAGGAAGCTGCCCCCTGTCCTTGGAGCGTGTGATTCTGTCTCCCCTAGTGGCTGACTCAGGTAGGAGAAGAGCCGTTTACTGTCCGATCGCTAATGAGGTCACAGCAGGGCTGCTAGACACAGGGCCGATGGGACAGATCAGGCCCGTCTCCTGGACTGATGTGGCCACGTCATGTATTCCAAGGGTGCAGAATCTCAGCTTTCACATTTGTTAAAGTGAGTTGCTGGCCCTCAGCACCTCCCTAGTGTAAACAGAGACAGCGTTGCCTTGCTGGGGTTGCCAGCAGCCTGAAGCCGTAGCTCTGAGAGCGTGAACTCTCCTGTCTCCTGTTAATGTCATCGGGGTGTCAGCTGAAATGATGACACTTTGATGTCAACATTGAATGTTCCCTGGTGATCATCTGAGCAGGTGGATCAGGGAGAGGGCGGGAGTGAAACCTTTGCAGGGTGGGAATAGGGGGTTGCTGTAGGGAGGGAAGAACAGAGGAGAGACACAATGACAAGGAAGCAAGAGAGAAATGGAGAAAGGAGGGTGGGAAAGGAAGGGAAGAACCAGCAGGGCCCTACAGGGTGTCCGGGAAGGGGCTGTTTTCCTCCCGAGTGACACTGAGTGTGACAGACAAAGACTTGGCAAAATACTAAGAAGTAAAAAATTTTTCTGATACGAAGGGCAGATTCTCCCCTTGTTCTTTGTATATGGGTGTCCCATGGAGAGCAGTGGGTGTTCTGCTGTGAATGGAGCAGGGCACAGAGTCCTAACCTGATGCCCTGGCCACTGGCCATAACGGACAGGGCAATCTGGCCCTCTCTGCGAAATGAGCTGGACAGCCCAGGGTTACTGCTTCAGCTGAAGGGCTGGAAGGTTTTGGTGTTTAAGGGCCCATGTTCATTCTCTGCTGGAGCCCTGAGCTCTGTCTGTGGCCACTGTCAGCATGTAGGACCTGCCCACTCTTTGGTCTGTGTCTCCTTCCTTTCCACGTAATCCCAGTGCTGGTGGTCCTTGTTCCTGCAGTAAACTAGCGTAGGGGGTGGCTCTGCCCCCCACAGAACCAGAGCGTCCCTAAGAAAGCTCCTGAACAATGTCTCCGTTCCTTGCTCTAGTGTCTCCCCACTTCCCGTCTCTCTGTCGAGCACAGGGCTGAGGTGACTCACCATGACAACGACCATCTCAGGCTACAAAGCTCAGATCCAGGTTTCCTGGAGTTTTGGGGTTGCTGGGCCTGAGCCCAGTTGCTGGGCTCAGGCCTATTTCTCACCCCTCCTTTCCCCAGCAGGGAGGACAGGACATTTCGGAAGCTAGAGCCGTCGTTCGCGGAGCTGGAGAAGAGACTCAGCGATTTTTCTCTGAAAAGTGCCATGCTGCAGGAGGTGGTGCTGAGATTCAAAGGTGAATTGGAGTCTGGGGGTGGCGTCTCCTCTGGTTAGAGCGACCCTGGCCCTTGGGAGGAGTTGGGGACTCTAGTGATGTCACTGATCCTCGGCTCCATCTCACAGCCCAGCTCAGCGAGTCGACCTTCCCCATGGAGCAGCCCTGAGGGGCTGGCTCTGTCTGCAGCGGCTGCCTTGTTGGCCTCTGATCTCTGTCACCATCTCGTAGTTAACAGCAGTTCCATTAATAAGCAATGGGGATTTCTCCATGAATGCGAGGACCTGAATTCTCACCTCTCCCATCTTCTCCTTCCCCTAGAGACGCTGCGACGGGGGCTGGGGAGCGACACAGGTATGTGTCTGTCTCTGACTGGCCATGGGGAGATTTCAGACCAATAACCATATTAACGACAGGGAATCACAGCCTCCAGCACCTGGAAGCTGTGTAACAATGGGAAGGGATGTTACTTTCTTCTTGCACCACTATATTTTCAACTGACTTGTCTCTTAAATATTTTAGCTCAACAATATCCCATAAGCATTTAAAGTGTTTTGCAGTTTTTTTTAGTACTCATTTTTTTGCCTTTGCTTTCTTTAATTATTGCATTTTAACACTACATTAAATTTAAGAATTTTATTTTGCAGTTTTAATTGCAGTAATATTAATAGTGTTTAACTAAGTTTACATAGTCTGATTTTAAAGCTTTTTTTAAAGACCACTAAGGTCTTTGACAACTTTTCCTGTGTTTGAGTGGTTGCTTGATACTTTTTGAAAAAAATACAAAGGCTGAGGTTTTTTTAAACATATTTATTTGAAAGTTTGTTAGTATAGTTAGAGTTTTTTAAAAAAAATACAGACTTTTTTTGTTGTGACTCTAAATTGGTAATGTATTCACATTTTAAACCTATAATTATTTTAGTGCACTATTTACCTCTTGTGAGACAGGTTGTAGCTGATTTTTACACTTTAAATAAATAAAACAGCTATTAGCATCTAATTTGGTTAAAACAGCAATTCAATATATATATAAATATTGGCATAACCTGCACTACTTTAAGAATGCAACGTTTGTTTGGTTCTTTTAATTAACTTTTTGCTCTAACCTTTTTTTTTATGCTTACATTATGCCTTACATTAATTTATATTTCTTGGAATGATTTTATTCATTTAAGATAGAATCTTAATTTTTTTTTCTCCCAATACATTTCTAGCCATCCCGATGATAATTAATTTCTGGGAAACATCCTCAGCAGAATTATTTGAAGGTGTTGTACCAGACAGTAAAGGCACAGAGGCAGTGGCTTGTGGGAAAGAGGGTAAGTTTCATTACTAATCCTGCTCTTAAAAAGAGGCTCTTTTTAGTAAACTAGTTTAACTTACAAGCACTGAGAGACTTTAAGAAAGTCACTAATCACGGGAGCAATGGGTCCCTTTGGAACATATTTTAACTGACAAGCCCTTAGAGCCTTTCTGAGAAACAGGATAGAACTATGGTCAAAATGAAGTGCAAATTAATGAACGTGCATCATGAGGAGAAAGAGAAGGGAACACAAATTAAAATATAATGAAAACAAAGCCTCTCAGAAAGGAACTGTTATCAGTTTAGTAGCAGTGTTGCCATGTCAGGGGTGAGGTGGGAGATGATTTTCTCCCCTCACCCCATCGCTTTTTAAAAGTCCCAAAAGGAATAAAAGTAGGTGGCATAGTTAATTTTTTATTATTTTGTTTACTAATTAAATCCATGTTCCTAAGGCCAAATTTGGTCTAGGTAACTTTGTTGCCACATTTTCTTGTTTACCAAGCAGAGGGCTTAGTACTGGCCCTGAACTACATCATTAGCCCCCTTTTGTTTGGACTAATTTAATTTTCTGTAGTTGGTCGTCTTGCACCTGTGCATGGCATTCATGGCTGAAAAGAATTTAACCTACTTTTCATCAACTTGTTGCTATAGGGTATTGTAAGATCTTATGAACTTTTGTCGTCTTATTACAGTGAAGTAAGGCAGAGAGTTCAAAACGTGGGTGTTACTGGAATTAACAGTTCCCAGGGTTGGTCCATGTATGCCATTGCACTGGGCTCATTCACGCTTTGTCCGGGTACCATGTAGCACTCTCTTCCCATGCGTAGTCAATGCTGATACAAAAGAATGCTCTAGGCTTGTGTTTCTCAGCTGGTGGTTTGTGACCCCCGGGGACTCAGGAAAGGCAGTCAGGAGGCTGTGAGATGTTGAGTATTTCATTATGATCTAAAGCAAAGAAAATCTCACTCCCCCACTCCTGCACTCCCCTGTTCATTGTGACCAGTGTTCTCTGTCAGCCTCTTGAAATATACAAGTTATATATAGACTCAGCACGGATACATGTTGTATTCTTACTTTTATAGTAAATGTTCAAGAGTCAGAAAAGATTTGGCTTCCAATAAGTGGTGCTTGCTTACTTATCTCAGCTGTGAAATGAGGCAGTTTGCAGCTGTGCACAGTAACCCTTTCATTGCCTGTATCCCAGCCAGTGAGACTGAAAGCCCTGCGGTGGTTAGTAGAAATGGGGATGAAGCAGAAAGTTTTGATGCAAACCGGCATTGAGTGAGGTCAGCGATCGCAGGAGAGCAAAGGAACCCAGGAATCGTTGGTCACTAAGTCTCCCAGGCAGAGGGAGGGGAGTGGGGGAAAGAGAAGACAGAAAATGAAGGAGAAATAAGTGGGGGGTAGGAAGTTCACAAGCTCCCAAACCTGCGCACATCCAGTCATAGAGTCTGTCATGGTATAAATCCCCACTCTGAAGCTTAGCGTCCAAAAGATGGGGTACCAGCATGAATTCCTCTAAGCTCAATTACCAGCTTAGAACTTGTAGCGCTGCCACCAACCAGGAATTCCAGTGCCTGGTACACTCTGGTCCCCCCAAAACCTTGCCCGGGGATCCCCCAAAACCCAGTCCCTCTGGATCTTACCACAAGGAAAGTAAACCCTTTCCCTCACCGTTGCTTTTCCCAGGCTTCCCCTCCCTGGATTACCCTGGAAGATCATTGTGATTCAAACTCCTTGAATCTTAAAACAGAGAGGAAAATTCACCTTCCCCCTCCTTCTCTCTCCTCCTCCCCGACTCTCCCTGAGAGAGACAGTAATCCTAACACAGAGAGAAAATTAACCTTCTCTCCCCCTTCCCTCCTTTCTCCCCACCAATTCCCTGGTGAAGCCAGCCCCCGTCCCCTGGGGTCTCCCACTAGAATAAAAAAACAATCAGGTTCTTCAACAAGCAAGGCTTTTAATTAAAGAAAGAAAAACAGTAAAAATTATTTTTGTAAATTTAAGATGGAATATGTTACAGGGTCTTTCAGCTATAGACACTGGGAATACCCTCCCAGCCTAAGTATACAAGTACAAGTTAAAATCCGTTCAGCAAAATACAAATTTGAACTCCTTCCAGCCAAATACACATTTGCAAATAAAGAAAACAAACATAAGCCTAACTCGTCTTATCTACCTAGTACTTACTATTCTGAGCACATATGAGAGACTGTATCAGGGAGATTGGAGAGAAACCTGGTTGCTCGTCTGGTCACTCTCAGAACCGAGAGAGAACGAGAACCAAACACTAACAGCACACACAAAAACTTCCCTCCCTCAAGATTTGAAAGTATCCTGTCCCCTGATTGGTCCTCTGGTAAGGTGACAGCCAGGCTCACTGAACTTGTTAACCCTTTACAGGCAAAAGAGACATGAAGTACTCCTGTTCTGTTAACCCTTAACTCTCTGTTTATGACAGAGTCATAAAGTCTAAGGCCAGAAGGGACCACTGGATCATCTGGTCTGACCTCCTGTCTAGCACTGGCTGCCAACACCCCCCAGTACCCGCCCACTAAACTCAACAGCTGGAGTGAGATCAAAGTATTGCAGCCCACAGGAGACTAGACTGTTATATGCCCCAGGCAGAGAATAGGAGGGACCGAGGTGCCCCAGTGCCCCAGACCCCTGCAGTGGCAGGGAAATGATTAAGTGAGATATTTCTGGGTGATCCTAGTAAGTGCCCCACACCCCACGCTGTAGAGGAAGATGGAAAAAACCCCAGATCACCTACAACCTGACCCAAGGGGGAAATTTCTTCCCCATCCCACCTATAATGATCAGTTAGACTCTGAGCATGGGAGCACAAAGAGAGAGAGAGAGAGAGATTCACCCTGCCCAATATCCTGTCTTCTTCTCTGGCTGTTCCTGAAGCTTCAGAGGAAAGAGATAAAAGAACCCTCCAAAAATATATAGGGGGGAAAAATCACTTCCTGACCCCTAGCAGTTATGGATGTACCTCTGAAGCATGAGGGTGAGGAACATAATACATAAAATGGAAGTGAGCCCCACTTCATGGTCCACTATATGTCTCTATTGACCAAGCCTTCCAGCTATCACCAGCAAACTTCATTTAATTTACTGCACCTACACTGGACAGACTTTGTCCTGTCCCTGCCTCCGCCTGCTCCCCACCGTTGGGGGAGTTGCCCTCAGGGTTTTAAAACTAGCACAGTGGGTTTAGCACTGGTGGGAAGGGCCGGGTCTGGGCTGTGATAAAGTGATGGAATGTTTTCCCAGCATGTGAGTCAGAAACATCTTGTGCAGGGAAAGGGCCAGGGAAGATCATGATGTGACAAGAACTAAAGGTCCTTCTGAAATCTTCCCTGTCACCCTTCTCACCCTGACAGGCGGCAGAGTAATGCCCACCTTTGGCTCCAGATTGTTCCAGCCTCCCACGGGACAGGGAAGGGAACTGGCTGTAGTGGAGCCAGTCCAGGTAGGGATTATTGCGGGGTGGCTAGTGGGTTCCTGCTGGAGGGGGAGGGGCAGGGGCAGGAAATACTGAGGGCCTGGGATCTTTGGGGGAGCTCAGTGTGGAGGTGGGATGGGGGCAGGAAATACTCAGGAGTGGAGAAAGGGAGGGGGACAAGGCATGTGACAAACTTGCTGGGAATTGTTTAACCCAAGTCCTGGATTCTAGGAACAGACCCATGGGGTTTGGGGGAGGAAATTACCCTATTTGTGGAATGGGGCTGGTGGGGGAACCCTGAACAGCGCTGGGGGAAACGTATCAGATTCCCAGTGCAAGAACATGAACCTACTGGCCAGAGGCTGCTAGGAGATTGGAAGGAGGGGTGGGAGGTGACCCACCAGTGGGGCTTAGAGTAGATAACCCCTCCCCTTCCTTCCAGCTGCCGGCAATGGGAAATCTGTTGGGATTCCTACTGGGGAGCTGACCCTGGAGCCTGCTGGGGGCCCCATCCCCCGCATCAGCCTCTGGCTTGTAGGTGTGTGATGGATGAGAAGACCCTTCCGCCTCTGTCTGCTGGGGGGGTGAGGGGATCTCTATCTCCCCTCCTGTTTTGCCTCCTGGCTGCTCTGAGCAGGGTGGGGGTGGGACCCTGCTGACTGTGAGCCTGCCAGAGCTTCCATTTGATTGGCTCCTCTCCCCTATGAACAGTGGGGCTGTGAGTGGGGCAGCAGGTTGTGAGTGGAGGGCTCTTGCTCTTTCAGGGGCCGGTGACCTTCGAGGAGGTGGCTGTGTATTTCACCAGTGAAGAGTGGGCTCTGCTGGACCCCCGTCAAAGAGCCCTCTGCAGAGACGACATGCAGGAGAACTATGAGAATGTGACCTCGCTGGGTAAGGATTCCAATCCCCTCCGTTTTTAGAACGGGAAATGAAGAGTTAAGGTTCACACCACCCCCACAATGCCTCCTCTGCTCTGCCCTGTCTCAGCAACATCCCACAGAGTGCATTGAAATGGGCAGACTAGGTCTCTCAAGGTTCCTATGCACCTCCCTTCATATCACAGTCACACCTCTGCCAAGCTGCTCCAACTCCTCCCTTCACCATCCAGTTACAGCTACAGCTGACCCAGTGCACACGGCTGGAGGCATGTGGAGAAATGCTGGGATTCCCATCTGTGAACACAACACAAACAATGGCACGTTCTTAGTCCTTCATAGCTATATTGGAATCATAGATTTTATGGCCAGAAAGGACTATTAGGTCATCTAATCTGACCTCCTGTATAACCAGGTCATAGAATTTCATCAAGTTACTGCTGTACTGATCTGAATACCTTGTGTTGGACTCAATCCGCCCCCAGAAAGGCATCCACTGCGACTTGAAGACTTCAAGAAATGGAGAAACCTCCACTTCCTTTGTTAGTTTGTTAACCTTTGCACCAGACTTACTGAGCCATTCCTAGTGGCTAATACCAGCTGCAGGCCCAGGGGCAGAGTTAAGGTTGCATTTTAGGGGTGATGTGTATGGTCTGCATGAGAGAGTTTTCCAGCATAATTATATCAATTAAGGATGTGTTCTTTTGCATCCCTAACAAACAGAGCTATGCTGACAAAACTTTGCAGCTCAGAAGAGGCCAGAGTGGATTTTAAAACACTTTCCAAAATTTCAGGGCTGAGAGCAATATTTTAATCAGGAGAAACGTCTAAGAGGAACTCCTTCAGAATGCAAACAAAACGCACAATACACCTAGTCTGAAAGTAAACAGTGGTACGGCTCCGACTCAGATGAATGGGTGTAGCTCAGAGGCAGTGGCCACAGCATGTCCTCTTGACCCAACCAACCAATGACTATGAGAGCAGTGTGAGGTTCCTATTCAGGAGTTCTTGGGGGGTAGGGGAAAGGAGAGCAGGGAGCAGTGGGAGTGGAGAAGATGATGGGAGCTAGTGCTTGTGGGGTGCCACAAGGTAGGGAAGGCTGAGTGTAGTGGGAGGAAAGGGATAGGTATGTGGAAGACTACAGGGAATCAGGGAGGGATGGGTACCATGGAAGGAAGCAGAGGTGAGGAATCAGAGACAGAATCTCCTGGGAACAGGGAGTGTGGTAGTTTGGGGGAGTGGGAGCCTGGGAATGGAGAAAGGTGATGGAGGTCCCAGCAGTGGTGCTGTTGGAGTGGGGGGGATTGGGTAGGAGATGTGGGATACTTGGAAGTGGAAAAGACTGAGGATAGTGGGAAGAGGATGGGGAGTGTTTGCTCCAAGGAGCAGGAAGGATCTGGTGGCAGTGGGAAGGGAAGGTGTCAGGGAGGCAGATATTTGGGGCCTTCCACTGAGAATGCTTTTGCCATAGTCTCTAATGACCTCTCCCTAAGCAAAGCTCAGAACCAATGCTCCACCCTTATTCTTCTTGACCCGTCAGCCACCTTTAATACCACTGACCATGGTCGTCTTCTTGACATCTTGTCTGCTTCCTGGTTCTCCTCCTACCTCTGTAACCGCTTCTTCAGCGTGTCCTTAGGAAGATCGTCCTCACCCCCACTCCATTTTTCTGTGGGGGTTCTACAGGGCTCAGTCCTTGGTCACTTCCTCCACACTTTATCTCTGGGAAATCTCACCCCCAAATACAAATTCAGCTACTGTCCGTATGCTGATGAATCACAGATCTACCGCTCTACTCCAGACCTGTCTTCCTCTGTCCAAACTGAAATCTCCGCCTCTCTCTGATGACTCCTCATGGATGGCTAGCCATCAACTCAAGCTCAACAGCTCAAATGTTGATAACAGAGCTCTTAATCCCCCAAGCCAGCCCCCCATCTCCTTTCTTGCTGTTCAGCCCAGAATTAGCTGATGAAATCTCAGAGCCTCTGGCAATATTTGCAAACTCAGATGACAGAAGGGGTCCCAGAAGACTGGAGAAGGGTTAACATAGTGCCCATCTTTACAAAGGGGAAAAAGGAGAAGCTGGAGCCTAGTCAGCCTGACCTCAGTACCAGGGAAGCTACTAGAGCAATGTATAAAACATTCAATTTGCGAATACCCAGAGGATGAAGGGGTAACCGATAGCAGCCAGCATGGATTTACTAGGAACATAGCATGACAAACCAGCCTGATATCCTTCTTTGATAGGGCAACTGGTTTGGTGGCTAAAATGGACCTGGACTTCAAAAAGGCTTTTGACACAGTCCCATGAGTAAGCTGGAGAAATGCGGGCTCAACAGAACTCCCATTAAGTGGATATATAATTGGTTACACAACCGCAAACAAAGAATAACTATTATTGGAATGATGTCACATTGCAGGGATTTCTCAAATGGGGTTTCACAGGGATCTGTTTTGTGTCTGTTGCTATTTAACATCTTCATTAACGACCTGGATGTAGGAATAGAGAGCATACTGATCAAATTTGCAGATGACACTAAGCTGGGTGGGCGGTTGTCAACACTTTGGAGGATAGAGCAAAACTTGAAAGAGGTTGTGATAAACTGGTGACCTGGGCTATAGACACCAATGACATTCAACAAAGACAAGTGTAAGGTGCTACACTTCGGGAAGAAAAACCCAGTGCACAAATCCTGACTGGGAGATAACTGGCATGGCAGCAGCACCGCTGAGAAGGATCTGGAAGTTGTGGTGGATCACAACCTCAACATGAAGTCAACAGCGTGATGGTAATGCAAAAAGAAGCAAATGCATTAAGAGAAGCATAGCATGCAAATCACAGGTGGTGATAGTACTGCTCTACTCAGCACTGGTTAGGCCTCAGGGGGAGTCCTGCATCCAGTTTTGGTCACCAGTGACTAGACAGGATGTAGAGAAACTGGAAAGAATCCAGAGGCAAGTGACAAAGATGATCAAAGGAATGGAAAACAAACCAGTGAGCAAAGGCTGATGGAATTGGATGTGTTTAGTTTGGAAATGAGTTAATGGGGAGGATATAACAGCGATCTTCAAATACTCAAAAGGCTGTGTGAGCGTGTGTGGCCGTCCCTCCTGGTCTGTCTCAGGACAGAGCTGCAAAGTCTCCAAGCCCAGGCCCTCAGACAGGGTGGGGCAGCAAACAATTAGGGGCTTTGCCCAGGTCAAGCACCAAACAGTCTAGCGTCCTTGCTTGGCGGCCGGTCGACCAACACAGGCCTCCTGGCCAAAGGCAGGGTGGCAGGAGGTAGGGGGATCCTGGCCTACCTGACTCCACTGGGTCCCAGCCCCTGGTCCTAACAGTGGCAGTGTAATCTGCCACTGGATCAAGGGGGGTCCACCCACAACACCCTTACTTAGTGTCAGGCCAACACTCAGCCAGACGATGGTCTAATTTCCCTGGGCTACTTCCTACAATCCCCAAGGTTTGGTACCTCTGGCCTCCATTTCCCCAGGGATCGGTGGTCTGTGGCAGCCCCATCAGCTCATTGGCACCTCGACTGGCTGGTGATCCTGGGAGCTTTGCCCAGTCCTCTGGTGGCAGCCCTAGTGGGTCCTCAGTGTCCCACTCTGGCAGCGGGTGATAAGCGTCTGTCTCCCTCGGCAGCTCCAGCCCAACTGAGCTGCAGGGCCCCCTCTTGTACTTCTGCTTCCTGTCCTCATCTTCCAGAGGGGTGGAGGTGGCTTTCCTGGCTCTGTAGCCCAACAGGCAGGTTGTGGTCCCTGCTGGTCTTCCCTGCTACAGGCTGCCATACAGAGGATGGAGAACAGTTCTTCTTTCTTGTCACAGAGGGCAGGAGAAGAAGCAGGGGGTTCAAACTACAGCACAGCAGATTTAGATTAAATCTCAGGAACAACTTCCTAACTAGAAGAACAGTAGGACTATGGAACAGACGCCTAGGGCGGTGGTGGAAAGTTATTCACTGGAGGTTTTCAAAAGGAGGCTGGTTTAGTCACAGCAAATCCTGCACCTTGGCAGGGGGTTAGACTAGATGACCTTTGCGGTCCCTTTTAACTCTATGGTTCTAAGGGGAACCAGGGTTCACCCTTGGAAAAAGCTAAAGCAAGCGTGTCACTCATTAAGGGTATGTCTGCACTGCGTCTGGAAGCTGCCTCCCAGCCAGAGTCCATGCTGACTCACTACAAATAACGGGTGTAGGCTCTGTTGGTTGGGTTGTAGCTTGGGTTCTAAAGCCAGAGGTTGAGGGGGGTGGGTGGGCTGGATGGTCTGAACTCCAAGCAGAGCGCTAACATCAAAGCAATGTCTCCACAGCCATTTTTAATGCACTAGCATGAGACTCAGCCTGGAAGGCGGCCGACTCCCTGATGCACCTTAGACGTATCCTAAAGAGGGCGGTCCCAAGGGAGACTGTATGAACGTTGGGTCACCTAACTCCCTGTAAATCCATGACCCAGCCCCCTCCCTTGGCACCCTGTCACCGAGCCTTAGCGAGTCACAACTGAGGATGCCAAATTCAGGACGAACTGCTGAGAAATAGGGCAAACACAACCCAAAACTGGTGTTTATTCTTTTATAAGTTTCAGAGTAGCAGCCGTGTTAGTCTGTATCCACAAAAAGAACAGGAGTACTTGTGGCACCTAAGAAACTAACATTTATTTGAGCATAAGCATGCATCCGATAAAGTGGGCTGTAGCCCATGAAAGCTTATGCTCAAATAAATTTGTTAGTCTCTAAGGTGCCACAAGTACTCCTTTTATAAGATAAATCAAACCAGCCACAAAAGTAATTTCTGTTTCACCACACTGGCTAACAAGAAAACATAAAGGCAGTTTTCTCAGGCATTCTGGTTCTTATAACACCACCAAACACACTGGATTCAGAGATGAGTGGTTCTTTACAACCAGTGTCATTAAATGATAGTTTCTTCTGATCCCAAAGGGCCAGCCACTCCCAGGTCAATATACAACTTAAAACTCACCCAAAAATCATGCTGGTGCCAATCCTTTAGTATGTAATATCTAAAGGTTTATTCATAAAAAGAAAGAAAGGTGAGAGTTAGAATTGGCTAAGGGAATCAATTACATCCAGTAATGGCAAAGTTCTTGGTTCAGGCTTATAGCAGTGGTGGAATAAATTGTTGGCTTAAGTCAAGTCTCTGGAGTACATGCACAGCTGCGATGGGTCATTCAGTCCTTTGCTCAGAGCTTCAATCTGTAGCAAAGTTCTTCCAGAGGTAAGAAGCAGGATTGAAGACAAAATGGAGGTGTTTCCAGGACCTTTTATAGCTTTTGCCATGCGGAGGGCATCCCATGGTTCTTACTGTGGAAAATTAGAACAACAGGATGGAGTTTGGAGTCACATGGGCAAGTCACATGTTCATGCCCAGTTTCCCTCAGTCATTGCAGGAGGCCATTACCTAGATTCCAGACAGCACATTTCCATGACGGTCCACTCAGTGTAGATGAGCTTCTCCCATGATCTGCTGTCAACCAAGTGTGTCTTGATGAACCACTTAATTTGAACAGTCCCTCCAAGATGTGCTAGCTAGCTGCCTTGTGGGCATTACCCCTTTATGCTTATAAGAAGCATACAGCATCTTTTTCAGGGGAAAAGGCAATACTCCGCATTTATTGAAAATAGAACAATTCGCATAAGTGTTCAGTCACACATCACACACACAAACACACACACACTGTCCCGCCAGTCAGTGTTACAGTTACCAGTCCAGAGTCTAGATCAACCTAGTGGCCAGCTAGGTTGATCATGGGTAGGAGGAGCTGGGTTCCGTTGGTCATGACACGATGCTCCGGGGAAGTCTTGGCAGGATGAACCCAAAGTTTCATGGCAAGGCACCTTGTTTATATAGTGATTTTCCTTCATTGGGACCAATGAGTTTTGCACTGTCATGCTGTATTCAATTGTTTGACGAGTGCTTGTTATCTTAAATTGTCCTTCTCATCCTTTATCTTATTCTTTCATTAAGTCCCTCAGGGAGTTCTCCCAGGCTGGTTTTGATCACAGCTATCTTGTCCTCACTGATAGGTGCCTGTCTCATCTTTAAAATCATCAGTCTGCCCTCCTCTGACATTTCAATAGGAGCGTGTTGCAGCCTCCTGGTGTCCTTGCGTCTTTCTTCAGTTCTTCCCTCATACATATGGTTCAGCGATGACCTTCACACTTATCTCTTAACATGTACATTCCTTATTCACACATAAAACAGAATTAATTTACACAGAACATTTTACACAGGAACATCAAATTGCCATGCAAAAGAAAACAACCATGGCATTCTTTTACTTATTTTAAAATGCTAAACCTACAACAAATTGGTGACCCTCAAAGGTCTGTTACTGCCTTGAAATCAGTCCAGACACAGATTCTGGCTGATGTATCTCTACCCACTGGCCCATTAGCCATTCCTTTCTGTTACTCAAAAAGGGTGGCTGGCAGGATGTGCTCAGATCATACACCAATACACTTAGTGCACGCTACAAAATTATTAGTTCTCCTTCATTCCAAATTATATAAAATACAAACATAAAATCCTACTACAACATTTGGGGGAAGAGTTTGGGGGAGTTCAGTTCCTGGTTTTTATTTGACCTCTCTCCAGTACTTGTTTTGGTTTGGCCTTCCCCTTTCCATCCCTGACTGAGGTTTCTGTCTCTATCACAGCAGGTGATGCAATGATACGTGAGAAAGAGGAGCAGAATTCTCTGAAGGAAAATGTTGAGCAAGTGGATAAACACAGAGAATTATCGCAAAGATCGAAAAGGAATGTGTCCAGGAGTCATGAGCAGGGAAACTCCTGTGAGAGTCAGCACAGACCAGAAAAAGAGCAGGGAAACCAGCCAGGGGAGAAAGTGGGTAAATTAATTTCACGAGAAGGAACTCAGAAGGACCTCAAGGAAACCACAACACAGCAGGAAATCCTTATGGAAAAGAGCAAAAATACATGCAGTGAGTGTGGGAAAAACTTACGTGACTATTCAGCCCATAAAGAGCATCATAGAATCCACACAGGTGAGAAACCCTGTGAATGCAGTGTGTGTGGGAAAACCTTCAAGCACAGCTCACATCTTACTTCCCATCAGAGAATCCACACAGGGGAGAAGCCCCATGGATGCAGAGAGTGTGGGGAAAATTTCACTCACAGATTCAGCCTTATTAATCATCAGAGAATCCACATGGGGGAAAGGCCCTTTAAATGCCATGAGTGTGGAAAATGCTTCATTAACACCTCAACTCTTTCTAAACATCAGAGAATCCACACAGGGCAGAGGCCCTATGAATGTAGTGAGTGTGGGAAAAACTTCACTCACAGATCAGGCCTTTCTGAACATCAGAGAATCCACACTGGGGAGAGGCCGTATGAATGCAATGAGTGTGGGAAAACTTTCAATCGGAGCTCAAACCTTAGTACTCATCAGAGAATCCACACAGGAGAGCGACCCTATGAATGCAGTGAGTGTGGGAAAACCTTCGCTTGGCACTCAGCCCATGTTAGTCATCAGAGAATCTGCCAGGGAGCTCAACACCATAAAAACCTCTAGGGCAGGGCTGCACAACTCATAAAGCAGTGAGGGCCATATTACTCCAAAGAAAACATCTGAAGGCTGAACTCCCCTCCCCGCTCAGCACCGACAGAACACCACCCCCACCAAAACACACACACACACACCCAGTGCTGCCTGCACTGTGGAAACAAACCCTCCTTCCCCAGTGCCACCCTGCTGAAACAGCTGTGGGCCAAAAAGGAAGATTGGGGGGGATACTTTATTAAGAATTTTTCAATTAAAGCAAACAATTTTTTAATTTTTTTTTAATGAATCAGGGAAAAATGAAAAACACCTGTTTTGTTGAAAGAAAATTTTGTACTTTTCATAATTACCTTGCAAATTTAATGAGAGATATTACATCTCTTTTGGGCAACAAGCTTGTCGTATTCAGGGGTCATATCTGAAGTGGATATTTTCATTATGTCTTCCAAATGGTCGTCAGTCAGAGAAGAACATTGCTTGTTTTTATTCATGTTCGTGGTGGAAAATGATTTTTCACATATGTAGGTGCTTCCGAAAATGCTGAATGTTTTCAGTGCAACTTCAATAAGATTCTTGTATTTTTCATCATCCAGACTTTTGTAGAAGTCCCACAGGCTGCTTTCTCTGTGCTTATATCGGTAAACTGCCGAACATTGAAGTTCAGTAACCTCCAAATGCAAATCTACTGGCACTTCCTCTGGATCCACAGAAAAGGGATCTTCAATCAGCTTCAACTGGACATCGTCGTCTTTAGACAAAGTAAGTCTTCTGTCAAATTCTTCAATCAAAAGATTGATGTGCTTTGCATATTTTTCTCCTAACTCAGCGTGTTTGTGCTGAGGGATACACTGTGCACAAGTGGGAAAGTGACACATTTCACCTTTTGACAGCCGACTTCTGAAAAGTTTCAATTTCATTTTGAAAGCTTTCACTGCTGCACACATTTGAAATATAAGTTGATTTTTTCCCTTTGAAGTTGAATGTTGAGATCATTCAGGTGTGCTGTAATATCACAAAAGAAAAAGAGATCTTGATTCCAGGACTCATTTTCAAGCTCTGGGAATTTTATTGGCCCATTTTCTACGAATTTTGCTACCTCCTCTTTCAAAGGAATGAAATGGCGGAGCACTTTTCCTTGACTCAACCACCTCACTTCCGTATGGTACATCAAGTGACTGCACTCAGTGTTTACCCCTTCAAGAAGGGCTCCGAATGTCCTATGTTTTAGTCCTCTAGAACGGATGTAGTTTACAATGGAAACTATCACTGACGTTACATGCTCAGATTTTAAGACTTTCTACACAAAACCTGCTGATGTAAATGCAGTGATGTTTGGTTATTTGTCTCCCAATAAATTCTTCAAGAAGAGTAACTGCTCCAACATTTTTTTCCACACATAGCTGGAGCACTATCAGTACAAATGGCCATCAAGTTTGTGAAATCTAATCCTGACTTATCATTCATGCACTTTATCACTTCACTGGAGATTTCTTTTCCGGTTGTGTGACCTGTCATGGAGCACATGCCAGCAAGTTCTTCAGTAATTTCAAAGTTATTATCAATACCTCTAATAAAAATAAGAAGTTGGGCGGTGTCTTTTAAATCGGTGCTTTCATCCCTAGCTAGGGAGTAAAAGCAGAATTCACTGACTCTCTGCTTTAACTGATCACTTAGATTGGTAGAAATGTCAGCTATTCTTCTCTGTACAGTCCTGCGTGCTAGACTGACATTCTCAAATATTTCCCTCTTTTCTGGACATAACTCAGATACAGCAATCAAGATACACTTTTTTAAAAACTCACCTTCTGTGAAGCATTTCCCAACAGCAGCAATTTCCTTAGACATTTGAAAGCTTACTTTAGTAACTGTATCATTCTCAGTATGTACGTATTTCTTCGTCCATTCAGTGTTGAAGACGCTGTGCTCTGATTCTCTTTTTCTTTTCACTCATGGTAGCCATTATGAAGCTCAAGATTTTATTGAATAAATTCATGCACAAGGGAAACACTCATAGTCACACACAAAGAGAAGAGATCTCTCACGGTGCATGGCCCACTAGCAAGGCACTGACAGTGTGTGGAAGCCTGTAGAGGGGGAAAGAAACAGCGCGCATAGGATGACCAGATCACAGCAGTAAAATAGAACCCATCCCCTCCCCTCTCAACCCCACCATCACACCCCTCTTCACTCCCTAACCCCTCGCTGGCTTGCTGCATCCCTCCTAGTCAGTGCCCCACTTACCTCTTTTCAATTCCTCTCTCCGCTGCCAGAAACCCCCATGCCCACCCCTAGAATCCCTGCTGCCTCACTGCTCGCCTCTTTGCCCACTCGCCTGCCTCCAACTCGCTGCTCTCCCCAACGCGCCCCCCCCAAGTATAAAGCCTCATTCAAAGACCCAGGGATCACTATATTACTGCACACAGCAGTCAATGCAGTTGTAGATAAATCTCTGCATTATCCATTTTTGTATAACTTGTATATCACTTTGTATTGAACCTTGGTAGTATGTTATAGCGAGCCCCTAAGGTAGTATAATTAAGGTAAAAGAAAAATGTCTTTTTGCTAGAAGTAGAATAAGATCTTCCCTCCACTTGGTAATCAGTTGCCCTGTTGAATGAATAAGGTGTGAATGAGAAAGGCGTGGAAGGCAGCACTTCCAGACAGCTGCAACCCTTGTAGAGGGGCTGGGAGCCAGAGCAAGGGTTCATATTACAAATAAGGCATAAATAGTCAACAGCGAGGATGATTCACCACAGGAACAAGCTACCAAGGAAAGTGGTGGATTTGCCATCTCCTGATGTCATTTAATGAAGACTAGATGCCTTCTGGAATGTGTTTGCCCCAAAAGTAGCTCTTGTGTCATACAGGAGGCCTGTGATATGCAGGGGGTCAGATTAGATACTCTAACGGTCTCTTCTGGCCATAAAGTTGACTAATGTCTGAGAAAACTGAGTGTAGCATTGGGAGCAGCGTCTGACGTTTTCCTGTCTAGCCAGCTTGCTTCCTAGAACGAACGCTCCTTGAGTGGGGTGATCCACAGGGAGTAGCTCAAACCTCCAAAGTTCCTGGCCAGGGGCAGGACATTAGCACAGCAAGGGAGGGGTGTGGCAGTGACATCACAAAGGCCTTTTGCAGGACCTCAGACTATTGGTCAAAGGTGGTGGGGAGGTGGTGACCTCACAGAGAGATGCTGACATCAGCCAGGCAGGACAGAGGAAAGGGGCCAGGGAAACCTCAGAGACCCCTGTGGCTTTGCTTCAGCAAGTCTCCTTCTCCAGGTCTCTCTTTGAGGACTGAGAGAGTATTCGGGTCCACGGATGTGAGCGCCAGGAGGAACCTCTTTGGAATTTTCTCCTTCCCTTTTGTCAAGGTATGATTCTCCACTCTGACCCTTAGCATCCAAAAGATGGGGTACCTGCATGAACCCCCCTAAGCTTAATTACTAGCTTAGAAATGGTAGAGCTGCCATCACCCAAAAATATAGTGTTTTGGGACACTTTCTGGCCCCCAAACCCTTCCCTGGGGACCCCAAGACTGCAAACCCCTTGGATCTCAAAACAAAGGGAAATAAACCAATCCCCTCCTTTCTTCCTCCCAGATTCACCCCTCCCTGGGTTACACTGGGAGATCACTGTGATTCAAACTCCTTGAATCCAAAAACAGAGAGGAAATTCACCTTCCCCCCTTCTCTCCCCCTCCCAGATGCTCCCTGAGAGAGAGACAGTGATCCTAACACAGAGAGAAATCAGGCTTTTCCTCCCCCGTTTTCTCCTTTCTCCCACCAATTCCCTGGTGAGTCAAGACCCCGTCCCCTGGGGTCTCACACAAGAATAAAAAAAAATCAGGTTCTTAAAAAGGGGAAAAACTTTTAATTAAAGAAAGAAAAAAAGTAAAAATTATCTCTGTAAAATCAAGATAGAAAATGTTACAGGGTCTTTCACCTTATAGACACCAGAGAGAATCCTTCCCCCAGCACAAATACAAGTTGCAGCAAACAGAGATACAATCCTTTCAGCAAAACACACATTTGCAAATAAAGAAAACAAAAGACTAAACCGTCTTTCTAACTGGTACTTACTAAATTGACCAGAAGAGACTGTATCAGAGAGATTGGAGAGAAACCTGGTTGCACGTATGGTCCCTCTGAGCCCCCAGAGTGAACAAGAACCAAACACTAACAGCGCACACACAAACATTCCTCCATCAAGATTTGAAAGTATCCTGTCCTCTGATTGGTCTTCTGGTCAGGTGACAGCCAGGCTTACTGAACTTGTTAACCCTTTACAGGCAAAAGAGACATGAAGTACTCCTGTTCTATTAACCCTTAACTATCTGTTTATGACACCTTTTAGTGATTTTACTAGAAAACAACCATCCCTGTTTAGAAGGTAAGAGCTTCCTCAAGGTTTGAAACCTGTTCAGTCTGATCCATCTGGTGACAGTTGAATTCTAGGCATGGAAAACACGAGCTTAAGGAGGCTGAATTTTATTCCACACCTGGGATTTTCTCCCTTAGAATCACTGGGGACATTAGGGTTTGTCCTTTTTGTTTCACCTTTTCCTCCGTCCATCCCTCCCTCCTTTCTCTTTGTCTCTTGCTTCTTTTGTCCTTTCACCTGTTCCCCTCCCAACACCAAGAGTGAGGGGTGTGTGTGTGTGTGTGTGTGTGTGTGTGTGTGTGTGTGTGTGTTGCGGGGGAGTGCTCGGCAGCTCCCACTGTGGGAGGTCCACCCAAAAATGTGGGGCTGAAATAGTGCTCGGGCAGTGACCCCACCAGTGACCTGGGCCATCCTTTGGGCTCTCTGGTGAGAACCCTCAGCCTCCCGTCCTCAGTCTCTACCCTGACTGGCTGAGCAGGGGGTTATTGACAGGGAGGAGACTCAGGTCCTTGTTGTTCTCTTTGAAGACCAAGTAAATAAGTCATAACCACTTATATGTTTGATGAATTTTGCTGCTTCTCTGCATTAATAGTCTCTGAGCAGTTCATGATTCTCTCTAACATTGCAGTTCTCCTAAAATACTTGCTGAATAATTACTATGCATTGTTGTTGGTGTGGAGCTCATTCGAGAACACTTTATTCAGGTCGTTCAATGTCTGAAATTCAAGATCCAATGGTTAGTTTGTGAATCAGGGGTCCTATTCCCTCTTGGGTCCTATTCCTAACTCTGCCAGTGACTGGCTGTGTGACCTAAGACAAGTCAATTCTCCTTTCTCAGCATTAGCTTCTCCCTCTTTCAAGTAGGGATAATAATGATCCGCTCCTACCTACCTCACGGTGGGTGAAGTGCGGGGATCCATTGGAGAGTGTCACTAGTGTAACCCTTCTGCCCCTCTGAGTTGGCAGCAACAAGGGCCGGGTTCAGTATCCAGGGGTTCAGTTTCAATAACACAATGCATAACCGGCTCGAGCCCCCACCCAGTGACCTGGGACAATTACATACCACCCCACCCGGGCGCCTCTAGGAGGCAATACTTCCCCACTCGCAAGCACGGAGTCCGAGTATAGCAAAATCCTTTTAATAAAGGAGAGAAACAATGCAGCATTATGTTGAAGAAACACCACAAACAGGATAACACAAACCATGAGCAAAAAACCCCACCTCGAAGTACATTTGGCAATGTCTAAAGTCCAAATCACCTCAGAGTTCAAAAGTTCATCTGCAGGGTTCTGCCCCACCCGCAGCCTGGGTGGAAATGGGGGGGCACACAGGGTGTAAAAGTGGCACCTTACGTGGGCCGAGGCCGACTGCCCCGCCTCTCCGTGGAGATCTGCTGCAGCCTTCACCACGATCAGCTCTGCTCTGCTCCTCCAGCCATCCCCGCAAACTGCTCTGCTCCACTTGCTGTTCCACAAGCCGCTCCAACCGTTCCACACACTGCTCCGCTCCACCATATGCTCCACTCCACCAGCCATCCCATGAACTACTCCAGCTGTCCCCACAAATTGCTCAGTTCTTCTCTGCTGCACTAGGCCACTCCAACCATCCTGCAAACTGCTCTGCCAGCCACTTAGCAATATATCTCTTAAGCTCCCCCACTAGTTAACACAGCACTCAGTGATCTCAGCTCTTACTGATTTCAGCTTGTAGTAGTGGAGCCCCAGTGCTGGTCCAAAGTGAATTCAGCTCAGCAGCCTCTAGCTAGGTTCCAGAGAGAAGGAGGTGCAATTGGTATGCCAGGCACTCAAAGGTGCCCCATACCATCAGGTACACATACCTATCCCCCACCTCTCTCAGTTCACTGGGTTTTGGCATCCATGTCCCTTGTCTAGCGAGTGCTACTTAATTGATGTTGAGACTTTCTGTCATAAAGCAGTCTCATAGTTCCTCATTCACGTAATCAGGGTGACAACACTTTATTCCTCCTGCCACAGTAATGAAGAAATTGGGGATCTTAGAGCTGTCAAAATAACCATCTCAGGCTGCCATGGGCTATGCTAGGCAGGGTGGGTGTGCCAATGCAAACACCTGAAATTCCTTTCCACACTCCCTGAAATTCTTTCCACACTCCCCATAGTTCACCAGCAGATGTCAGGGTAGATCTCATCCTGACTCTGCTTACATCCACCCCCAGTCGAGAATTTGTCATCCCGACAAATCACATTCCCTAATATACCAACTCACTGGTCACCTCCAAAGGGCCTCAGATAGCCCACTTTAGCTTCCACAAACCTGTGTGCTAAATGTATTGGCTCTTCACTAGTCACCCCAGGTGCATCATAAGTTAACCGTTTCACTGGTCTTATTACCCTGTCTCGCCTATTGAGAATCCCTGTTGATGTGATAGGGGGGACATCCTCTTGAGTGATGGATGGAGAGGTTTCCCGTGAGGTCCCCTCAGATACTGGCATAGGCCCCTGCATTTCTAGTTCTAACAGTGGAGGGTCAAAGGTGCTCAGGACATCCTCCATCTGTATGTCACCACTGTCCAATAACCTGTGTATGTCATCGCATGGGGGTCCCACCAGTGGCTCAGGAGTGTCAGGAATGGGCCTAAATACTTCTGCCATGGGGTTTAGGGTGGAAGAGGAGGTGCTCTCTTGATTCAGCTTATCGAGACTGAAATCTTGTCTTCATCCCAGGTTACACCACTGTTGTGTCTTCCTCCTCAGACTCACTCTCAGATGTGCTGAGTAGGTGTAGGTTAGCTGCAGGGGGCCATCTGTCACGTTGGAAGGCGGCTTTGGTACAGCACCTTCGTTCTGCCCAGTTGCCCTCTTGTGGCCCATCTCATAAGGGGTGCCTACCAATTCCCCCACAGGGAGCAAAAGGTTTCTATGAACGGTCTTTGTCTGCTCTGGACCCTCTTCAGGTTTGATCTTGTAGACCGGCAGGTCTAGCGTTTCCATCAGCAAGTAAGGTATTGCCTTCCATCTTGCAGACACACCCTAGCATCATGCTGATGTTTGTTGCAGTCTGCGTTCTTCCAGGCTGCAGATGTAGCTAAGTGATAAGCATCCCGCAGCTTTTCTCGTAGTCGGGATACATATTGCTGATGAGTTTCATAGCTGTCGCCATCCTCTGATACACCAAAGCACAGGTCTATGGGTAATCTTGCTTCTCGCCCAAACATCAAGAGATATGGGGTGACTCCCGTAGCATCGTTCTTTGTGGCGTTGTAGGCGTGCACCAGAAATGCGACATGTTGGCTTCCGGTTGCCTTCTGCTCTGGCCGCAAAGTCCCTAACATATCTAATAGGGTTTGGTTGAACCTTTCGGGTTGAGGTTCACCTTGTGGGTGATAAGGCATTGTCCTCAACTTTTTAATTCCTGCTGTCCTAGCACCTTCTAGTGCATAATATGAGGTGTCCTATCACATTTACTCAGAGCAGATTATGTCGTAATAGACTAGCTGAAATAGTCTATTATATTTGTATTTTTTTATTTTGAAATTATTAAGAGCATCAACTACTTAGCTCAGATTGAAGCATCTTAGCTAATGTTTGTGATCTAAGTGTCTCCTCTTTGTGTGCGACGAGACAATTTAACAAACTCTGACAAACAGGAGATGTTTTTGTTTTGCAACAAAATATTTTTGCAAAGAACTTTCATCCCACTTGTTTTGATTTCGAGAAACAAACTGGTTTAGTCTGAAGGGGATTTTCTGACAAAAATGGTTTCAATGAAATTTCCCCACCATCTCGATTCCTGGGCTCTATCCCTGCCTCTGGGGGGGGTTTGCTGTTTGTTAGAACAGGAGTCAGGACTGGTGGCTTCTCTTTCTGGCTCTGCCATCGCCTTGCTGTGTAGGCCCTTGGTTAGATCACTTCCCTTCTCTGTACCTCAGGCTCCTCCCCATCTGTCCAATGGGAACAGGGACAATTCTCAAACTCTGGGCAGTCATGAGCTTGAGTGAGATAAGGGGCGTTAAAACCCTCTGTGAAGGAGAAAGGGGAGTTTCACGGTGTTTAGCACCAAGGAATTCTAAAGTTTGCTAAAATGTCTAGTCTGTGGAAACAAGAAATGGTCAGGACCAAACTTTTTAACCACTGCCTTTTTTAAGTCCATTCAGGGATGTGAGTCCCTGTCTCTTAGGTACCTGGGGTTCCTTGCCAGCAGGACAGAAGAGGTTCCTGCCTCTGTTTTTGTGGCCTAAACAAACTAGGTGTTGTGCCCCAGGTCTCCTCTGAGATACCTGAAAAAGAACATCTTCCCATCCATGAACAGGACAGGACCTATCTTAGAAAGGGGAACAAAGAGACCCCTGAGACTTACAGACTAGCTAGCCTTACTTCCATAGCTTGAGAGATACTGGAATACATTCTTAAACAATCAGTTTGTCAGTAGCATCTACAGGATACTTTGGTTCTTAGGATTAGTGAGCGTGGATTTGTCAAGAACAAATCATTCCAAACCAATCCTCTTTCCTTCTTTGGCAGGGCTCCGGGCCTAGTGGAGGCCGGTAAACAGTAGATGGGATCTAGCTCGGTGTTATTAAGGCTTTTGACAGAGTCCCGTAGGACATTCTCACAAGTAAACGAGGGAAATGTGGTCTAGATGCAATCAGTGTGATGTGGGTGCAGGGCTGTTGAAAGCCTAGATTCCAAGAGCCCTTCTCCATGTCTGGCTGTCCAACAGAGAGGGTGTACCTAGTGGGTCCGGCAGGGATCAGTCCGGGGTCTGGTACTATTCAATATTTTCATTACTGATTTGGAAAATGGAGTGGAGAGCATGCTTCTAAAATTTGCAAATGACACCAAGCACTTTGGAGCACAGGACTGGAATTCAAAACGCCTTTAACAAATTGGAGAATTGGTCTTCTTGAGCCAAACTCCATAGCTGGGCCCCTCTCTCTAGACTGGGATGAAGTGAAACCCCAGAGCCAAACACTCCTCTTCCTGGACAGTGCGCTCGCCCTTGAATGGTCAGATGTTGCTTAGCACTGTCAGAGCAGCTTTGGCTGGGGGATTCTCCCAGAAATTTCCAATAGCGAGAAAGTATGAAATCCTCATCAAATAAATTCAGGAGTCTTGACTCCCAGTCCCCTGCTCCATTAACTCCAGTAGAGCACACTCCCTCTCAAAGGCAAGGGGAGCGGCCATGAGGGCCTGCTTGTAATTGCCAGCTGTGAGAGGGAGTGTGCAGCAGTGGTTAGCAAAGGGGCCTGGAAAGAAGGACTGCTGGGTCCCATCCATCCTTCTGACACTTGGTGTGACCCTGAGCCAGTAGCTTCCCCTCCCCAGGCCTGTTTCTCATCAGTAGGGTTGGGGTCGCAGTTCCAACAGCCCAGGGGGGTTGGCAGGCTCCATGAAGGTGCGTAAAGTGCTGGGATTTCAGGATCCCAGAGGCGCTGTCACCCCCACGCTAGGGTGATGTTCTGCACCCCCTGCTGCTGGCCAAGTTTCTCCTTTCCCTGGCAAAAAGACAGACTCTTGTTTTCCCAAACAGCCGATCACCCAGTGTCATCACCCTGTCTAGGGAGTAGCTCAAACCTCCAAAGTGCCTGGGCAGGGGCAGGACATTGGCACAGCAAGGGAGGGGTGTGGCAGTGACATCACAAAGGCCATTTGCAGGACCTCAGACTATTGGTCAAAGGTGGTGGGGAGGTGGTGACCTCACAGAGAGATGCTGACATCAGCCAGGCAGGACAGGGGCGAGGAGCCAAGGAAACCTCAGAGACCCCTGTGGCTTTGCTTCAGCAAGTCTCCTTCTCCAGGTCTCTCTTTGAGGACTGAGAGAGTATTTGGGTTCACGTATGTGAGCACCAGGAGGAACCTCTTTTGAGTTTTCTCCTTCCCTTTTAGTGATTTTACTAGAAAACAGCCGTCCCTGTTTAGAAGGTAAGAGCCTCCTCGAGGGAAGGGATGTCTTGGGCGTGTCACAGTTCAGATGCCAGTGGCCCCCCACACTGTAACGAAGTTCCCACCACCCTGCTCTGTGTTCGCAGTGCGGGAGAGAGCAGCATTCCAAGGCAGTGATTTGCTCCTGGCTGCCAGAGCAGAGCAGCAGGCTCAGCTGTCAGAACTTCCCAGAGCAATGAAAAGGGAGGGGCC
Source organism: Gopherus flavomarginatus (assembly GCF_025201925.1). NCBI lineage: Eukaryota > Metazoa > Chordata > Testudines > Testudinidae > Gopherus > Gopherus flavomarginatus. The sequence continues at coordinate 4,175,588 of NW_026115061.1, read as the reverse complement.
CATGGCTCTGTAGCAGGAATGCAGGGCAGGCAAGTTCACGGCAGGCATTGTGGGATACTGGAGGAGGCCAGCTATGGTGATATAATGAACAGCAGTGTCTATTCTGTCACTTTAAGTTTGTTGCAAAAAGCTCTAGACCTCCCATCGAAGTTGTTTTATTTTGTCAGCAAAATAGGGCAGTTTTGTCACCAGACGTGGCATTGCAGTGTGTACACCAGCCACAAGCTGCCGACCGAGGTAGCCTTGTCTGTTTTTTACACACTTGAGCAATATAATTCTGCTGAAACAACTTTGTAGTGCAGACCTGGCCAAAGATTCACTCACACACAACTTGTAAGGACAACATCACCTGCTCCTCTGCTTTGCAGAATCCAAACACAAACAAAGCTTGTCAGGCCCCGGTGACAATGGCAGGGAGTCAGGTGTGGGCAGACACGGGGTTTTAGCCATCCACAGGCACCATGGTTTAGCTGGTTAAAGCATCTGTTTTGTAAACAGGAGATCCTGGGTTCAGCTCCCAGTGGTGCCTTGTTGACTGGTTGTTGGGGCACCTGTTTTTGGCTAGTGTCAGAAGACAGGATTCAGAGCTAAATGGGCCTTTGGTCTAGCCCAGTGTGGTTTTTCTTATGGTTTAAATAACACTCACAGGTACTGATAATAGAGTTACTGAAAGTTTGGGAATTAGGAGCGGGTAGGTCAGTGGCCCAGTCCCCACACAGATGACACTCTCCCTCTGGGACAGGGGCAGATCTGAGCTCTCACCCAAATGCTCATTGTGGCTGCCAGAATCTGTGAGCAGCTTGTTTAGTTTACACCAAAGGTTGAGTCCTGCTTTGTGCATCGTGTGTGAGAATGAAAATCCTAAATTGTCTTTTGAAATAACGAATGCAGCAGGACGTGTTATTGTCCCTACCCCAAAGCAGACAGACCAATGGAGAAATGCCATCGAGTCCAAGGTAATACCCCACTGCCATTTTACCTTTTTTGCTTGTTAAACTCCTTCGATGTGCCCAGCCCAGGCTGTCCTCTGCCTCAGCTGCTGCTCCCAGCCTGCTTTAGAGTCAAGCATGTAGGAGCCCCAGGGGAACAGGCTGGGACAGGGCAGGAGCCTGGGTTGGGCTGGGAAGACGCTGGGAGTTCTGGTTCCCTGAGAACTGGCCTGGCTCCCTTCTCAACAGCGAGCAAATCAATTCCACGTCCCCTCCCCAGAAAAATCAGTGTGGAGCCAAGAGCAGCAGGGGAGGATTCCCTCTAGTTCCCACCGAGGCAGGAGAGAACCCAGAGTGTTTCTAGCAGAGCTTTTGGAACTGACGTGGGGAAACCAGCCTTTAATAACAGGCAGTTCCAGTTTAAGCTAAGTGTTTTTAACAATTTCTACAACATTAAAAAACCCTTCCACCGTAGTGGCACCATCCATAAAATTGCTTCAGCCTTATAGGTTCCTAAGTGCACAACTAAACATCTCTTCAAATCCAAGGGAATGGAGATCAGTCAATGTTCAGAGTCATCCCACATAAAAGAACCATGTTGTCATACACACTGGCCCCATCATGTGGCCATCGCCTTTCCCTCCTCTCTGTTAAAAGTTTTAGTATTTTGCACAAAAACTTTCTTCCCTCAGGAGAGACCTGGGAACCAGGGTTGCCAGCCAGACAAACACCTTTAAGAGGAGGCGTCATCTGTCAAAAAATGATCTCTCTCCTTCAGTTCAGAGACACCCTGAAATGTTACTTATCCTGGCAGAGCCGGAGGATTGAAAGCAGCTACATCAAACCCCTGTGTAGCTAACAGGACTGAACACAAACACTCCCTTGCATCTGAAGAGATGTTTAGTTTTACCTTTGGTAAACTACAAAACTAAAGGGAAAGGCAGTGGTAGTGTCAAATATAAAGAGTGAAACACAAAACAATCATCATAGTTATGTCCATAGTGATTGCAAAATCTTTCTATATTCTTCTTATTATCATCAGTGTATTATTTTCTCTGGCATCTAGACATTGACTAGACCTTGACCAAGAAATTTGGATCTTGATAAAATAATAGACTACCCCTGGTTAAGGCAATGGACTTGACACCCACTCGGGCAGTGATTAGCTGCCAAAATCTTAACAACCGGTTCCCTATAAAAAGTTCTGATTTAAGGGGGGGGAGTGGAGGAGGGGCTGGAGGAGGGGAGACATACCCGTGGGGCTGGGAGCCCCTGCAGGGCTTGGGGCAAATTACCCCACTTGCCCCCCGGCAACCCTAGATCTTGCAGCCCCCTCCCCCCTTACCTTGCCAGCAGCTCAAAGCAGCGGGACAACTCAGGAGCTCAGCTGAGCTGCCCAACTGCTGGCCATGCTGCAGCTCTGCGGGGGGGGGTTGGGGCCTGGGGGGAGACATCCTCGTGGGGCCAAGGGCCCAGGACAAATTGCCCCACTTGCCCAACCCCCCCCCACAGCCCCGGCGCTTGCAGCCTCCTTACCTTGCTGGCAGCCCAGAGCTCAGCTGAGCTGCCTAGCTGCTGGCCATGCTGCAACTCTTCAGGATGGGGGAAGCAGGGGAGGGCCCGGGAGAGACATCCTCGTGGGGCCAGGGGCCCCTGCAGGGCCTGGGCCAATTGCCCCGCTTGCCCCCTCCCCTCCCCTCTGACCAGCCGTGGAGCTTGCAGGAGGACCCCTCCACACACCTTGCCAGGCCTCTCAAAAAGCGGCAGCAGGACGACTCTCGAGCTCAGCTGAACTGCCCAGTTGGTGCCAGCAGCTGGCCACGCTGCAGCTGGGGGAAAGCCAGGGAAGGGCCCGGGAAGCCTCAGCCTCCCCAGCTGGGAATCCTGGGAGCAACAGGATGGTCCGGCCCACGGACTGGAGTTCTTTGTCCACCTCCTGGCCCTTTAACAACCGGTTCTCCATGGAGGTCTAATTTTAGCAACTGGTTTTTGGCAACTTGTGGGAACCGGCTCCAGCTCACCACTGCACTCGGGTGTCTCCATGCAGGTTCAGTACTAACAACAGTGGCTGCCTTACAGCCATAGCTTTTAATCAGGGCAATACATTGATACAAATTCCTGTTAAATCATTTCTCAGCCAGAGTCCATCGCCCACATTCCTTAGGGCATTGGGCCACCATGTGAGCGTTTCATTTCCCGCCTCAAATTCACAGAGACACAATTTCCTTTGCACAGACCATGAACAGCAAAACCTCCCCGTGTCTCTTGTCTGAGCCAGGGCATTCGATTCCAGTGAACCCTTCTGTCCTGCAATGGTGATGGGCAGACAGAGGGGACGTGGCACCTGCATCCCTGCCAGGGAGATATTGGCTCTGCTCTTTCTTTCTGCTGCTGTTGTCAGTCCACAAAACATCAGGGATGGAATGCAAGGCTGGGCTCACACACCAATCCCCTGAAACATTTCAGTGCCCCAGAGAAATCCTGCCCCTGGCTATTGGAATGATATGGTAGAGATTTGAATAGGAAACAGACTGTCTGAATTGTCAGTGTGGGGAATGAACAACAATCTACAGCAATGTCGTTAGCCACAAACACACTCTAATCATGCTCCAGCTGGAAGGGAAATGGGCAGGAACTGTTGCTGTTCAGCCATGGGCACACTTACACTAATGCACAGCCGTGAGAGCGCTGAGGGAGCTGGTCTGAGCAATTTGAAGTGACAATTCTGTGAGAACAGAAACATTGTGTAGGAAAACAGCTGTCCCTCAAGTAGTTGTGGCTGAGTGGTTAAGGTGATAGACTAGAAATCCATTGGGGTTTCCCCATGCAGGTTCAAACCCTGCTAACTACGGAAGCATTAGTGTATTGTCATTGCTGTTGTCTTAGTGCCTGAGCATCCATGGAGCCAGATCTGGTCTCACTCTGAGGCTGTCTTCACTTAAAATTCTGCTGTAGCACTGTGGAGTAAACAGTTGCTACAGTGAGGGGAGGGGTTTTCCATCCCTGTAATAGCTACACTGACAGAACAATCTTTCCTTTCATTTAGCACTATCTAACCATGGCTTAGGTCAGCTTATTTATACTGGCTCTGGGGTTTTTGATACACTGAAAAACGTACTAGTTAGAGGGTGTGACAAACTGGGAATGTTCCTAATGTTTTCTCGGAATACTGTGTTGGTGCCTGTGTCCCCTGTGCAGTTCTTAAGTATCTAGGTGGTGGAATAAGGGTGTGTGATTGCTACAGAGCAAGGGGCCAGTGCACCTAAATGCCTGGCACCCTGTCTCCTAGCAACTGATGGTCTGGGCCCCTCCTCTGCAAAGGTGCCAACTGAAGGTGTTGGAGACGAAGAGATCAGATGACCTCCTGGCCCGGGAAAGGGGCTGAGCAGAAAGGAGGGGCTGGAGGGGGTGGTTAGTCTGCAGCTGGCTGGGGATGAAGAGTGAAGTGCAGATGTGGGGGTCTGGCTCACTGCCCCCTAGAATGGACCCGGCTGAGGGGTCCAGTTCGCGGTACCTACAAGCTCTGTTTTAGACCTTGTTTCTGTCATCGAATAAACCTCTGTGTTACTGGCTGGCTGAGAGTCACGTCTGACTGCAAAGTGGGGGTGCAGGACCCTGTGCCTTTCCCAGGACCCCGCTGGGGCAGGCTTGCTGTGGGAAGCGCATGGAGGGGCAGAGGATGTTGAATGCTCCAAGGAGAGACCCAGGAGGTGAAGACGTTTGAGCTTCTTGCCCTGAACAGTCTGCTCCAAGGGAGAGGACGCTCCCCAAAGTCCTGACTGGCTTGGTGGGGAGCAGTTCCAGAGCATCGCCGGGGACTCCGTGACAGAGGATTTATTCCATCACCCTCCCATTCCCTGGTCCTTCTTGCATGACTAGAGAGCAGCAATACCCGAAGTTCAAAGGTGCAAACAATTCAATGTTTATTGGGTTGAACTTCCAGCAAGCAATGATTCCAGTTTCCTTCCTCTGTATCCCCCTTCTCAGCTCTGACACCACAGAGGCTTGTCTGTGTCCTTGTTCCTATTCCCCCCTTAGCAAAACATAATTCCAGTTCCCCTACCCCCATTCCCATTCCCCCCTTTACTTTCTGATTGACTGCAATCTATATAGTAAAACTGGAGTTCAGCTTAGCTATACCTTAGCCAATCATTTTACTGAAATGTAACTAACCAATCCTAACATACTGTAACATGATTATCTAACCAATTATACCCCACTGGCTTAATTGGTTTACCACCAACATATTAATTATACAGCAGACAGAAGCAATCACAGAACCAGACAGAGATTATACAGACAAGCAATAGGAAAGTGGGAACTACAGTGATAGAACAACAAAGAAATGAGGATTTCACACACGCAGCTGTTGGTAAGTGAGTTGTTGCCAGACAGGATTCTATTATGGTAGAGGTTGTGGATGCTGGTTGCTTAACTGTCTGGCCCACAGAGCAGGATTTTGAGGTTCACCATTACTGTCTCAGAATGCCAGCACCCATCTTTTGTTCACTTAAAACGTGAGCAGGGAGATTCCAACACCGCAGAATTCATGGACCTCCAGGAAATGTGTAATTTAGGTGCGGGTGCGTGTATCTAAAAATCAGCTGTGCTGTGGAAGGTCTCTAGGAGTTGAAAGAGATGTGCCATCTCGACCTTCCTAAAGAATTCATCAAATATTAATGAAAATTAGGGTTGATAAGTCATGTTCTTTGTAGTGTTAGGCTGGTGGACTGGTGTGAAATGCTAATTTTACGACTCTTTTTTCCTATCTCTTGGGTATTCTGGTCTCTGCATAGAGATGTGGTTTCAAATCCCACTCCTGACATTACCATTTAATTCTATCTGGAGAAAATGGCCTCACTTCAATCTCCTTTGGAACAATAGAACACCATTTGCTTAGCTTTTCGATTGCAGTAGTTGTGAGAGAAGTTCCAAACCAGGGGGAAACAGGACCTGTTCTCTCGACCGATCAATTTTTGTCTTCCTTCATTCCAAGCCATTTTCTCAGATACATTCGTATTTCCCACACTATTGTGTTTAGCGTTCTTTACTTCTATGAAACTTTAGAGTCATCATTTAATTGCCACACAGCTGTACTTCTGAAGTGAAGTGAAATACAATATGTTTTAGATATTCTTGCAGAAGAGTTTTGTTTTCTGACCTGGAATTGAACAGGGCCTACCTGAGGGGGACAATGCTACTCCCTTTTCTTGGCTCATCCAAAAAACATTAGTTCTTGATGCCCTTTGTTTCCCTGTTCTTCAAAGGGAAATCAGCTGGTGTAGCAGCTACTGAGAAAACCTTAGAAAAGGGCTCCAGATTTGACAGGAGCTGGTTTCTGTAGTGTAGTGGTAATCACATTTGCCTTACATGCAAAAGGTCCCTGGTTCAGAAACAGTGCTGCTTTCTCTCCCTTGGTCTTTTATCACTCCAAGTCCTTTCTCAACTACATCCATAGCTTTTATGGTTTCTTCCTCGTTATTTTTTTTCCTTTCATGGAGCTTTAAATTCAAAAGGAGAGGCTTAACCGGCATTTTGAGGGAAGGAACAGACCATCATTTGGGAGACTGCCAGTTACATAACAAATCTGAGTGTAGAAGAATCCCAACCCATTGTCCTGCATATTTAGCTCCCAGCCAGCAGTTTTTCCCTTGCCTTTTTCTTTTCTTTTTTTGAGCTAACCTTGAGTCCAGGGCGCACACACTCTTTCTGCCCCACACATCAAACCTGCTGCAAAGTGACCCCTAAGAACCAGCAACAAGCTTATAAGCCACTGAATGCGTTGGAAAGAGGCAGCTCTGAGTGTAACAGTCAGCAAAGAAGGTCTGTTTGGGGATGTGGCTCAGTGGTACAGTGCCTGCTTTGCATGTATTAGGCCCTGGGTTCACTCCCCACATTTGCCTTTCAGCCCTGCTGCTTTGCTCATGCCCAGCTGGCATGTGGCCCAGCCAGTCTCCCTGCACAAGTTTCAGTCCTGAGCAGTGAGGTCAAAGTGCCAATCGCATGGAAGCTCTGTGGGGGTTTCTGCTCCTAAAGCACCATGGTGACTCTAAGATTCCCATCCACTGAACTGCTTGATCAGGAAGGACTGGAGAGAAGGGTCCCATCAGCACAGAGGGAGGGACAAGGACATGGAGGAGCAGTCAGTGCTGAAAGAGGTCAGTGATTTACACAAGACAGGGGACACTGGTTCTTGGAGGGGACAGGAGGTGAGGGCAGCTTGTTTACAATGATGCTGATGATGAATAGAAAAAAAGGCTGGAGTCAATGAAACATGAGAGCATAGAAGGAGAAGGGCAGCTCCACAGAGGGCCCTGGCTGCTCATATACCCCAGTTCATAAGTACACAACATAAGAATGGCCACACTGGGTCAGATCAAAGGTCCATGTAGCCTAGTAGCCTGTCTTCTTTCAGTGGCCGATCCTAGGTGCCCCAGGGTTCCACTGTGTGTTATGTGAAGAAATATTTCCTTTTGTTTAGTTTAAACCTGCTGCCTCTTCATTTCATTTGGTGACCCCTAGTTCTTGTGTCTAGAGGAGTAAATAACACTTCCTTATTTACTCTCTCCAACCCAATCATTGTTTTATAGATGTCTATCATCTCTTTTCCAAGCTGAAAAGTCTATCTTATTAATCACTCTTTATATGAAAGCTTCTTCATACCCCTAATCATTTTTGTTGCCCTTTTCTGAACCTTTTCCAATTACAATATATCTTTTATCAGGTGGGGTGACTACATCTGCATGCAGTATTCAAGATGTGGGTGTGCCATGGATTTCTGTAGAAGTGCCCTGGCTTCTCCTAGATAGCGAGAATAGACAAACAGGGACCCAGACCCCTACAGTGATCCCATGGACAAGAACCTGGTTGTTAGTGGGGTGAAGGTTTCCTCTGGACAAAGGGGAGCTGAAATCCCTCCGTGTCCTGGAACTTAAGCAATGAAAGCTTCAAACCTTTCATAGCCGTGCGTTGAGGTGCATCAGCAGAAGGTTGGGCTGGAGCAGGGGTTGGCATCCTATGGCACACATGCCAAAGGTGGCACGTGAGCCAATTTTTAATGGCACGCTGGGGCCTGCCAGGACTCCGGTGTGTCATTAAAAATCCTGCTGGTGCGGCAACCTGCTAGCTCCTCCCCTGCCTTCCTCCAGAGCCCTGCCGCCACGTGCGCTGCGCTCTGGGGGCCAAGGCTCCACATTCCTGTGGGGCAGCATTTGGCTCTGCGAGGAGTGAAGGACATTCCCCGCTCATCCGGCGCCCTGCCACCTTGCACGCAGCACTTTGAGGGGCGGGGCTGCACGCGTGGCGGCAGGGCTCCGAATGAGCGGTAAGGGGTCTGGGGTTCGGGGGGGTTGGGGTAAGCGGGGAGGGCAATCAGGGGACAGGGAGCAGGGTGGGTTGGATGGGGGTGTTGGATCCTGGGGAGGGTGGTTGGGGTGGGGGTCTCTGGAGGGGGCAGTCAGGGAGAGGGAGGAGTGGATGAGGCATGGGAGTCCAGGGTCTGTTAGGGGGTGGATAGGAGACAAGGCAGTCAGGGAACAGGGATCAAGGAGGGTCCTGGAGGCACAGTTAGGGGTCTCTGGGGGGGGGGTCAGGGAACAAGGAGCTGGGTAGGTTGGATGAGTCAGAAGTTCTGAGGGGGGCTGTCAGGAGGTAGGGGTGTGGAGAGTGGTTGTGGCAGGCAGAGAGCGGAGGGGGATGTATGGGTCCAGAGTTCTGGGGGTTCTGTCAGGGGGTGGGGAGGGGTTGGATAGTCATGGGAGTCCGGGAGGGTCTATCTGGGTGTAGGGTTGTGGATAAGGGTTGGGGCAGTCAGGGGACAGGTAGGGGGTAGGGTCCTAGGGGAGCAGTCAGGGGACATGGGGAAGGGAGGCTTAGATATGGAGTGGGGTCCCAGGAAGGGGTAGTTGGGACAAGAAGAGGGGGGATGTGGGTTCTGGGGGAGGCAGTCACTCAGCCCTCTGCCCAGAGCCCTGACCCCCCCACACACACCTCTCAGGCCCCTGCGCTGAGCCCTGTACCACCCAGCCCTCTGTTGACTCCTTCACCACTCTACTCCCCCATGCCCCCAGCCCTGACTCTGGCACCCCCCATATACCCAGCCTCCCCACATCCCATGCACCCCACACATCCCCAACCCCATCCTGAGCACCAAATGGGAGCTCCTGCACCCTTCACATACATTCCCACCTGCACCCCTCACGCCAAATGGGAGATGACCAGGTAAGTGCCCCCACATCCAAACCTCCTGCCCCAACCCTGAGCCCCCTCCCTCATTCTAGCTCCTGGCCAGACCCTTCATCCCCAGCCCTGTGCTCGGTCCACTCCCACCCTCAGCTCAGTGCAGAGAGGAAGAGAATGGGCCAGAACCAGGGAGAAGGTAGGTATGTGGGCAGGGCCGGGACCCCAGACCGGCAGCAGGCTGAGCGGGTCTGGCAGCCAGGATCCTGGCTGGCAGGAGCCAGCGGATGGAACCCCTGAGCAGCAGTGGGCTGACTCTGGGGTCCTGGCTGCCAGCCCCGCACAGCCCGCTGCCGGTCTGGGGTTCTGGCTGACAGACCCTTCCTAGCTGGGGTCCTGGCTGCAGGCCCCACTCAGCCCACTGCCAGCCTAGATGAACAGAAACCCAGACCGCAGCAGGCTGAGCAGGCCAGCGGTGTAAGATCAACATTTTAATTTAATTTTAAATGAAGCTTCTTAAACATTTCAAAAACCTTGTTTATTTTACAATACACTAGTTTAGTTATATAATATACAGACTTGTAGAGAGAGACCTTCCAAAAAACATTAAAATGTATTACCGGCACACAAAACCTTACATTAGAGTGAATAAATGAAGACTTGGCACACCACTTCTGAAAGGTTGCCAACCCCTGGGCTGGAGGAACCTGGAGAGTACATTTCTATTCTAATCTAATCTACATTTCTATTTCTTTGGGTTTTGTAGGTTAAATTAATGCAGCCTCTGCTCCACTCTCTCCCAAGGGTCTAATGTTGCTGTGCACAATGAGAAATCTTGGGATAAGATTGAAATGAAATAGAAGCAGCATATGGTGGCAGAACCTAAGGAATTAAAAGCCCTTTGATTCTTATGTGTGTGCACTGACTTTGAACCAGAAGTGTAAGTTTTCTCACTTTGTGGCTGCAGCCAGTAAAATATTTAACTATCTATCAGGGATGGTCTAGACAGTATTTGGTCCTGCCATGAGGGTAGAGGACTGGACTCGATGACCTCTCGAGGTTCCTTCCAGTCCTAGAGTCTATGAATCTATGAAACTGGCTTTTCCTAAATGCTGTAGAGTGTGAGTTCCTGGGAATGGGCACGGGGAGAAGGAGTAAGAGGAGAAAAGCAGAGACATTGGAGAAGAATAACGGGGGGAGAAGAAAGAGACAGAGAACACAGAGAGACAATAAATGATTGAAGATGTCCCAACTCGATCTTGCTCATCACAGGTGTTCAGAAAGCTGGGTAGTTATAGGTTTCAAATATCAATTGGGTCTCCACATACCTGCTCTCTCTCCCCCGGCTCTCATTTTAGTATTCATTTTTATTATGAAATGTTCAGCTTACCCCGATCTTCTCTTTCCCTAACTGTAGTGCAATTTGGGTGGGGGGGTTTGTTGTTTTTTTGCTTCCCTTTTGTTCATATCAATATAATTGTAACAGTAAAGGAATCTGTAGGAGCAAAAACTGACTCAAAACTTTATTTCCCCATCATGCAGGAACATGATACAAACATCGCACACAGCTGGAATCATAACACAGAAGGCCAGGAGATGGGAGATGCAGGTTTCCAAGTGTTCTGTCTTCTCAGATGACACATTCCAGCCCCTTGTATTCCTCCCTCCTGTGTGACCTGCTGGGCTTTGACACATTTATTGTTTCATTCTATTGATAATGTGATTGTAACACAATGTGACTGAAATTAAACCACTTCTAGACAAGGAACCAACAAAAGAGTAAAGCCATTATTGCATTGGCTGAGAATTGAAGCCAGGTCAACTGTTTGGAAGGCAGCTATGCTCACCACTATACCACCAACACAGCTGGCAGGAGCAGCTTTCCTGCAGGCTACGTGTGCTGGCAAAGGGGGTTACACATGACCATGGAGCTAGTAAGCAGAGTGGATGGGCTGGAAGCTGCCGGACAGCTGGGAGCAGAGTTAGGGGGCAAAGGTGAAAACAGATATCATTGGGAGCTGGCCCCACACCCAACCTGCCCCCAGGAGAGGGGAACTGAAGCTCAACTTCAATCATAGAAAAATCTTCCCTAAGAAGGAAGGGGACAGCTTGTTTTAAAGACAAGATGTGTGGTTTTTGCCCACTACATACAGAGGGGCTGGAAAGTGCTGAGTCCAGACAAGACTCTGGTAGGATAAGGAAGAAATTCAGGCTGCCAGTGAGCTGAAGGAGGGAGATATTTTGACAGTGATGGACACCTCATCTTAAAGGCTTTTGTCTGCCTCCTTCTAGTGACTATTTGGCACAGGAATGCAGCCTCCTCTGTCAAGCCAGGCCTTACAAACCTCTAAGGATGGCGATTGTACCACCTCCCTAGGGAACCCATTCCAGTGCTTCACCACCCTCCTAGTGAAAAAGTTTTTCCTAATATCCAACCTAGATCGCCCCCACTGCAACTTGAGACCATTGCTCCTTGTTCTGTCATCTGCCACTACTGAGAACAGCTGAGCTCCATCCTCCTTGGAACTCTCCTTCGGGTAGTTGAAGGCTGCTATCAAATCCCCCCTCACTCTTTTCTTCTGCAGACTAAATAACTCCAGTTCCCTGACCTTCTCTTCATAAATCATATGCCTAGGTCTCCTAATAATTTTTGCTGTCCTCCACTGAACACTCTCCAATTTGTCCACATCCTTCTGTAACAGGGGGCCCAAGACTGGATGCAGTACTCCAGATGTGGCCACATCAGTGCCAAATAGAAGAGAATAATCACTTCCCTCGATCTGCTGCCAACATTCCTACTAATGCTGCCCAGCATGCTGTTAACCTTCCTGGCAACAAGGGCACATTATTGACTCACATCCAGCTTCTTGTCCACGGTAATCCCCAGGTCCTTTTCTGCAGAACTGCCACTTAGCCAGTCTGTCCCCAGCCTGTAGTGGTGCATGGGACTCTTCTATCCTAAGTGTAGGAATCTGCACTTGTCCTTGTTGAACCTCATCAGATTTCTTTTGGCCCAATCCTCCAATTTGTCTAGGTCCCTCTGGACCCAAACCCTACACTCCAGCGCTTGGATTCTTTGTGTGCTTTCACAGAGCAAAGAGCACATGTTCCATGATTTCATAGGGCAGAGTTTTATATTATAGGGAGCTTTCCCTGTGTGAATCAACATAGATGGACATTGTGACCCTTCCCAGGTTGCTGAGGGCCGTGAGTCTGCTTGTGGCCACCTGCCACGAGGAAGAGGGACTTTTGCATTTGGCAGCTGGATGTTAGTGACCAAACTCACCAGCCTGTCAGACAGCCAAGCACCCTCCTCTGAGCTACAGCAACCTTGACAGTTGGCAATAAAGGAACCTTAACCCCCGTGTTCCTTTAATGTGTCCCCTCTGGGGTCCAGCTCCAATCACCAGATACTCGGGGCATGTCTATACTATCTGCCGAATCGGCGGGCAGCGATCGATCCAGTGGGGGGGTCAATATATCGCATCTAGTGTAGATGCAATAAAATCGATCCTCGAGTACTTTTCCGTCGACCACTGTACTCCAGCTTGGTGAGAGGCGCAAGCAGAGTCTACTGGGGAGCTGCAGTAGTCGACTCACCGCGATGAAGACACCATGGTAAGTCGATCTAAGTACATCGACTTCAGCTACGTTATTCATGTAGCTGAAGTTGCATAACTTAGATTGATTCCCACCCCTAGAGTAGACCAGGGCTCAGAAAAATCCCAGATCCTCTCTGCCCGAAGCAATGGTACATCCCAGGTTACCAGTTTTACTGTAGCCCACTGCTACTGGATCACACATAGCACTTGAGCACAGTTATTGAACAAAGGGAAATTTCTTTAACAAGGGACAGAGATTTAAACAAACAAACGTGAATGATGGAAACCAACTGTTACCAACAAAACAAAATCACAAAATGCAACCAACACTTCTTAATAGTTACCTTTCCTACCTAAGTAGATTGAAGTCAGAGGTGACAGTCTATTGCAGTGATTGCTAGTTCCTAGGAGCACCACTGGTCATTAGTGATCTCCTTGGTGAATGGACCCAGAGTGTTTCTCTCCACCCTGTTATAAAATGAATCAGTATTTTGTGTATATTCACAGAAATGACAATGAGGAAATGGTCCTATTGTTGTTTACACTGCCACAGGGTTTCGATGTCTATAATTTGTCTTTGATAGTTTTCCATTGGCTTTTCTGGGCTGGTACAAAGGTTGACAATGCAGCAACACATCACAAAACTGGCAAGCAAGGGATGGGTGACAATTCCCTCCCACTTGAATGGGCCATTCCCAGCAAGACCTTTGATTGGGGTGACTCACTTTCATGACAATACCATATGGGCATAATTTTCCATATACTTACATGACTCCTTCAATAGGACTCATACACACCTCTTGCAGTGACCAGGAGTAACAATAATTTACAAGCTTTCAGTAGAGATCTCACTGCTATGCTTCCTGGATAAATATCATAAAAATCAGTGCATTAGGTGTGAGTTTGTCAGGTCTGAGGCAGGAGTTTCTTGTGAATTACTTTGACCTCTCTGCCAAATGGCACCAAAGAGCATTTATCACACATGCACTGAGCTATACAGTCACACTCTGATAGAACAGAAAGGCCAACACAAAAAAAAAGAGAAAGGAACAATAAAATACTAAAATGACAATGGTTGGAACTCTACATTTCTCTCAGTCTTTGGACTGATGGGTATTAAGAGCTTTTCCCTCAGCTGAACCAGGTCATCGGACAGCTGGCTCAGCCCTCCATACTAGCAGCTTTCTCACATATAGGGAGATGGGTCAAAATTGGAATTGATGTCATGACTCGTTTCCCAGAGGGGATCAATCTGTCTAAGGCTATGTCTACCCTTCAAACACTGGAAATATTCTTCTGACAACATAACCCTGTCTATACTGGGGCTTAGGTCACATTAACTACTTCTCTCAGTGGAGTGGATTTTTCACACTCCTGAGAGATGTGGCCATGTCAACATGGCTTTTCAGTGTAGACCAGCCTCTAGATGGCTTTTAGATATGAAAGGCAATGGACTTCAGCCTTTTCCTTGGTATTGATGGTTGCCAACTGCAACTTTCCTACCTGCTGGACACATTCTATGACAGATGTCAGGCCTTTTCTTTGCAAATTAGAGAAGTGGGGAAGTCAATGATGCTTACAGTGTAAGTGGGTAAAAACTTCTACAACTTGTCTCCTCGAGTGGTTTTCCTTTTAATAGAAATTGACTTTGAAGCTAAGCAAAATATGCTCTATCTGAAATACAAAAAAATAAAATCTACACAGACCCAATATTCTCTTATACACTCTTTCTAACACCTATTCTCCCACCCCAACCTTTGGAGTGAGGTTTTCTACCAGAACTCCTTACACTACAGGGGGTAAATTAAATCAAATTAACTTTTGAAGATTAACCATCATTTCCTGTACAACTAAAAAAAGAAAACAAGACAACTTTCAGTTTTCCAAAATAATTCAGATTATCAAACAATTAGTCTCTTACTCTTTAACCAATAACATCACCTATCATTTCATTTTCACTAGTAACACTAATATATTCAAAGATCACAAATTCTGGTCACATACGTTAGTTTTCTTTTAATGCCCATTGCCAACAACTGAACCTGGGCTCAAGTTGTGGTCTGTCCCAACACTTCTGTGAGTTCATATACCTCTGGTTCTTCTGCCATGCGTGTTGGTGGAAGGTGTCTCCTATGTGGGAATGTTAGCATCATGAGGAAAAATACCTCTTTTCACACTTTAAATCTTTCGAAGTAGTAGGAAGTAGGGGAGAAGTAATACAAATGCAGAAAACACAAGAGAAAACTGTCTGGTCTACACTAAAGACATTTATCGGTATAATTATTGCTCAGGGGTGTGAAAAATCAACACAGCTTAGCAACATAGTTACACATCTCTAATCCCCTGTGTAGATAGCGCTACATTAGCAGGAGGCCTTCGCCTGCCAACATAGCCATCTGAGACAATATTGATTTAAAAAATTGAACTACATTGTGGTCATATGCACTTCCTTCAGTTAGTCGGGGGTCTGCTGCTGTTCACCATGTCCAAGTGGAGATTTTAAATCACTGCTGTGTCTTTGTTAGCATGGCCAGTAAATTGGAGAGTTCTCTCCTATTGACAGAGCTGCACTTGAACTTTCTCCATGTCATCATGGAAGGATGGGGAAAAAGCAAAGCTGAAGTGAGAAATGATGACTTCAGCAAATGGTCATTTGTCTTAAATTCTCCAATAAATCTGAGCTGAACTAATATCTAATTGTGTGACCACACAGCCATCAAGAAAGATAGAAACCCAGATCACAGAGAGAGAGAATACATGACAATGAAAGTGTAAACTGAAATTCCAGAGCAGGTTACATCTAATTATTTAGAATCAGGACAAGATATTCTCCCATCACATTCTCCTCTGATCCATTCAAACAGATTTCATTGAGCACTGTCTCAATAGTCAGTTATGTTATCCTAGCATTCCCATAATGGGGAAAAAGCAGCCACCTTGCCATTATTGGCTTTACCAATAGATGGAACCTGGGATTTAAACTCGAAATGATCACACTGCATTTAGAATCCATTTGAATTCCCCTTCCCGGTTGTTGATACTTTCATCTCGTCATAGCAACTCTGGTATAGGATTAAATAAGTCAAAGCATCATCTCCAAAATCAGACAACTGAGAACACTTCATCACATGACAATTTGAGAAGTGGAGGGGTAGAATGTGATGACGATACCTTTTGTCTGAGCCAGGCAGAGTTTAACCGTTCTGCCATGATGGGGAAGGAGGAAATCTCTGAGTCACCCCATCTCCTTCCAAGTATCAGAGGGGTAGCTGTGTTAGTCTGGATCTGTAAAACGTGACAAAGAGTCCTGTGGCACCTTGTAGACTAACAGACATTGGCGCATAAACTTTTGCGGGTGAAGCCCCACTTCATCAGATGCATGTAGTGGAAATTTCCAGAGGCGAGTATAAATATGCAAGCAAGAATCAGGCTAGAGATAACAAGGTTAGTTAAACCAGGGGGGATGGGGCCCTCTTCTAGCAGTTGAGGTGTGAACACCAAGGGAGGAGAAACTACTTTTGTAGTTGGCTAGCCGTTCACAGTCTGTTTAATCCTGAGCTGATGGTGTCAAATTTGCAAACGAACTGAAGCTCAGCAGTTTCTCTTTGAAGTCTGGCCCTGAAGTATTTTTGCTGCAGGATAGCTACTTTTAAGTCTGTTATTGTGTATCCAGGGAGATTGAAGTGTTCTTCTACAGGTTTTGGTATATTGCTTATGCTCCAATACGTATTTTAGTCTATAAGGTGCCACAGGACTCTGTCGGTTTTTACATCTCCTTCCAGTATCACAGAGGCTGACATGACACTTTTTTCCTGCCCCTGCTCCTCTTCACTTAAATCTAATATGAAAAGATCCCATTATAACTGCTCTTTAGCACAACATGAGAACAATTGGCCATGATACAATCTGTATCACTGGTGACTAACAAGAACTTTGCAATAGGAGGAATGGTATAAATGTGATGCTCCCTAGTTCCTGATAGGAAGTGCACACTAGAATTACTCATGAGAGAATGGAGTTGATAGAAAGGACAAACGAGTCCATCTGAAAGAGGTCAAACTGCAAAATGCAAAAATGGGCCACTCATTCATCTGGACAAGCTGAGGGATATCAGTGCTTCAAACAGCTTTTAAAAGTTACTCTGTGGGAATCAGGAAAGTATTAAAGCATTGATAGCCCTAGAGGGTTTTATGGTGTTGATCCCCCTTGCAGATTCTCTGATGGCTCACATGGGCTGAGTGGCAAGACAAGGTTTTCCCACACTCACTGCTTCCATTGGGTCTCATACCTGTGTGGATTCTCTGATGGCTAATAAGCTGCTGGCGGTGAATGAAGTTTTTCCCACAATCACTGCATTTATGGGGCCTCTCCCCTATGTGGATTCTCTGATGTTTAGAAAGGCCTGAGCTGTAGGTGAAGGTTTTCCCACAATCACTGCATATATAAGGCCTCTCTCCTGTGTGGATTCTGAGATGGGCAAGAAGGTGAGAGCTGTGATTGAAGGTTTTCCCACACTCACTGCATACATAGGGCCTCTCTCCTGTGTGGATTCTCTGATGCCCAGTAAGGTGAGAGCTGTGAGTGAAGGTTTTCCCACACTCATGACATTCATAGGGCCTCTCGCCTGTGTGGATTCTCTGATGCCCAGAAAGGTGAGAGCTGTGAGTGAAGGTTTTCCCACACTCATGACATTCATAGGGCCTCTCCCCTGTGTGGATTCTCTGATGTTTAGAAAGGATTGATCTGTAAGTGAAGGTTTTCCCACATTCACTGCATACAAAGGGCCTCTCCCCTGTGTGGATTCTCCGATGTTGAGAAAGGCCTGAGCTGGTAATAAAGCTTTTCCCACACTCACAGCATTCATAGGGCCTCTCCCCTGTGTGGATTCGCTGATGTTGAGAAAGGGTTGATCTGTAAGTGAAGGTTTTCCCACACTCACTGCATCCAAAGGGCCTCTTCCCTGTGTGGATTCGCTGATGTTTGAAAAGGCCTGAGCTGGTAATAAAGCTTTTCCCACACTCACGGCATTCACAGGGCCTCTCCCCTGTGTGGATTCTCTGATGAACAGAAAGGGCTGAGCTGCAAGTGAAGCTTTTCCCACACTCAGTGCATGTATTTTTCCTCTTTCCCATGAGGATTTCCTGCTGTGTTGTGGTTTCTTTGACACTCTTCTGAGTTCCCTGACAGTAAATAAATTTACCCATTTTCTCCCCTGGATGGTTTCCTTGCTCTCTTTCTGGTCTGTGCTGAATCTCACAGCATTTTCCCTGCTCATGACTCCTGGACACATTCCTTTTCGATCTCTGCGATAATTCTCCGTCTTTAGCCACTTGCTCAACATTTTCCTGCTGAGAATTCTGCTCCTCTTTCTCACATACCATTGCATCACCTGCTGTGATAAGAGACAGAAACCTCAAACAGGGATAGAGAGGGGAAGGCCAAAACAAAACAAGTGCTTGAGAGAGGTCAAATAAAAACAAGAACTGAACTCCTCCAAACTCTTCCTCTAAACAGGAGGGAGGAGGGGATCAAATTGGTCCTCACATCCCATCCAAATTCACAGGGGGAAGGGAGGAAGCTACTGCCTGGTGTCTGCTAGGGTCTACAGGAAGCCATGAGCTATATTTACTCTGAGGATATGACCCCTGCTAGGAACAATAATGAACTGAAAAACCTTCCAAGGGCATTGTAAAGCATCCCAGATGTTTCCTTCAGGCACTTACAGATTCTGAGTTGGTTTAATGTTTCCTCACCTGTGCAGGTAACTCTCAGGATCTCTCTTTCCTCTGAACCCCGGAGGTCTGGGACCGAGGGCTCTTCCCCTTGTTCCAGCTTGGAGATTATATGAGGTTTGGAAACTGGAAACCCTGCTCAGATGAAAGAAAACAAAGGAGTTCAGTTGATTTCATATGACTGTGTCGTAGAACACACTATTATTTTAACTTCAGTGCTTAGTGTGACCCAGTGTGCCTGGGGCAGTCCACACTGAAAATGCCAAGATCAGGGCAGGCTGAAAAAGGGAGAGCAGATGCTCCCAAAACTGGGGGTTAATATGGAAGTCAAATTCACCAACCAGTCACCAACTGTGCTTCTGATCCCCACACTGGTTATCGAGAAACTGAAAAAAGACATCACATGGCCCCCTTTAATGCATTCCAGTTCTCTGACTCCCAGTCAGCACCTAGTTCCGGCACAGTGAGAGGTGATTTAAAAACTCTGCTCACATAAACGAAGTGTTCTTCTGACCCCAGTGTCAGCCACATTACCAGCTCTGTATAGGTTTGGATCTTACCCAGAATACTATGATGCCAGCCAATCTTTAGCATCTAAACTAAAGGTTTATTATAAAAGAAGGAAAGAAAAAGGAAGTTGTCAAAATGGGAAAACAGTCAGATACATTCAGAAATCTATATATCTGGTTCTTAGCAGTATTGGTGAGTTTCTGGCTTGAAAGGCTCTCCGGTACACATCCACATCATTCACTCCTTTGTTCCAGGGTTCAGTTTGTAGAGAAGTTGCTCCAGAGGTAGGAAGGGGGATTGAAGACAAAATGGAGATGATGCAGCTTCTCTTTATATTCCTTTTGCCAAGTAGCTTCTACTTCCTGTGTCCCAAACACAAGCTTCACAGCACATGGCATGGAAAAGCCTTTGAGCTCTCAGTACACAGGCATACCCCTGCATGTCTTGCTGACTCAATAGGTGTATCCTTTTGGGTTCATTGTACAGCTGATGACCCCAGATGGGCCATCGAACAGGCTGGGCAGCACTGATGCCAATATGTCTGGTGGTGTCACTCAGAAACACTACACAAGTCTGGAATACAGATATACCCTACATATCTATAACTCACAATACAAAGATAGAAACAAGATTATCAAACCTGGAAAATCATAACATTTTCATTGACACCTTACATGGCATATCTAGCACGATTCAGTGCAATTTCATCATATTGGTATTTATAATAAAATAATAATAACAACAAGTGTCTCTAAATTCCATACAGTGTCACTTAATAAACCAGTGAATTCCCAGGACCGGTTCCCCAGTTGTTTGAAGATGCCGAACACCTTGCTTGCGAGGGACTGAAATACCCACAGATATGTTGGGAACACACAGACACTGTGCAAGACTGTGCCTCTATGTTCACTCTTCTAGAAAATTAGGATCAATTTTGTTCATAGTATGTGTCAGGGCTGAATCTCCACTCTGTCACTCCGAGTGCAGAAAGTGGAGGCCTGCCAGGATTCTAAAAATTAATTTGTGCAACTCTAGGCTTGTATTAAACCCCCAAAGTTACAGCTTTTCTCTAACCTTGTCTTGGTAAATGCTGCCACCACTCAAATGCAAAATAACCCCAAACACTTGGACCTAGGAAGGAGCACTTGAGAATTCTTCCCTCTGGGGTACCCTCAAGACCTTTCACCTCCCCTCCGGGAAAGAGCTGAGAAAGAAAACAAAGGAAATTAGCTGTGGCTACTAGATAATCAAACAACATGCACAAACCTCTTAGGACACCAAAAATCCAATCCTGTTCTTAAAAGAGGTAAATTTTATTAAAATTGAAAAGGAAAACAATACACCTGGAACTTGGGCTTTTGCTAGATCTTAAAAGAAACAATTTTTGTAAGCACCCAAAATAGCTTTCTCAGGGGCTCATCTTAAAGCTTAGAAGCAAACAAAAGCATCTGGGATAGCACAGAGCAGCTCCAAAAGTCAAAATAAAAAATATAAACCTGATTGTGTCTGTCTAAACATTTCCTGTCCAAATCATTTCTTCTAGGTATGGAAGATGAATTTTCAAACCTGCTTCAAGCCATACACAGCAATGCTACTCCGTGTCGCCTCCCTTCTCCGGAGAACAACAGACAAAGGGAAAGTTACTGTCCCATTTGAAAAAGTTCTTGCCTTTCCATTGGCTCTTTTGGTCAGGTGCCCACTCCTTTTCTTTTACTAGTGGGCTTGTTAACCCTTTACAGGTAAAGCAAGCAGAGAAGTCATACCAACAAGGATTTTACAGCAATCTGGCTGGCTGGGTGTTTATAAAAGGGAGATCCCTCTCCTCCCCTTCATTTATCACTTTATGGCTTGTGAGATAACATTTGAAAAGACACAATCCACTGAATACCCTCCTTAAAATGTGTAGCAACATTGTATGTAAAGTGATGAGATTTTACGGTATGATATTACTGAAAAAGTTGCAACCCTAACCCTAAGTTCCTCAGAGACAGCAAGGCAAACAGCTGGTCAAACAGCCATTCTCCAGGAGGGGGAAGGTGTGAAGAAGACATTTACATTCCATCACAGGGACCACTTGAAGCTCATATCAATGACAGCCTGTCACCATGACTCAGCTGAGAACTGAATTTGTTTCTAGTACAAAGGACTGAATTATAAAAAGAGGTGAGGAAAATGCATGAGACACTCTCTTCCCTTTCCCTCTGCTCATGACAACTCCTGAAGAACTGAATGTGGGCAGCAGGGGCAGATTAGAGGGATTCCTGGCTGAAAGGAAAGCCAGCCTGTCTCAGCACATGGTGAGAGAAACATTTGTTTTAAATCTGTTTTAGCTTGTTAAGTTAAACATTAGTTTGTGTTTTCTCTTGCATTTCTTTTGTCAACAATTCTGACTTTTATGCCTCATTACTTGCAGACACTGAAAATCTTTTTTTTTTTTTAAATAGTTAACAATCTTGGTTTATTGTTTTATCTAACCAGTGTGGTTGGTTAAAGTGTGTAGGAAACTCCATTTGGAATAACAAGGCTGGTGCATGTCATTTTCCATTGATGAAATAACATGAGCTCCCATTGTTTAGTAGTGTCTGGGCAGGACAAGATGCACATTTCTGGGGGATGTCTGAGAGGAGAGAATTTTCTGGGGTTCTTTGGGGTACTGTCATTCGGGAGTTGCTGACTAGCAGCACTCAAAACCGTGTAGCTGGGAGCGAGTTACATGCTGGAGACTGCGTGTTAACTGCCCAGGAGTGGCTGCTCTCACAGTAAAGCAGTGAAGCAGTGTAAAAGGCACCCCAGCCTGGGGAACTGAGGGGACACAGCTGTTCAACAGTCCAGATTGTATTGTGCTTAATGTCACAGACACTCAATTTCAAAGTCTCCTAAAACACATAGAAAGTAAATCCACATCCCAGAAATCGAAGTCTTCAGAGAGAGGGCAAGTCTCCCTGGCTCTGCTTCTGGCTGACAGAGAGGTCCAGAGACAAAGAGAGAGTCTCAGGGAAGCTGGGAACATAAGCGTGGGGCTCAGTGGAGAAAGAGAACAGGAAAGGCAGGGATATTACTGAATACAGGATCTTAGCAGTACTGAATGTCAGGATGGCACATATTGCAGCCCATTGGAAAACAATCGCAAATATACATATAAAATGATGGGGTCTAAATTAGTTATTTCCACTGATTTATATAAGGGCAATAAGATATTCTCTGTATTATTGTCTATCCCTTTTAAAATAATTCCTAATATCCTGTTTGCTTTTTTGACTTCTGCTGAACACTGCTGGATGTCTTCAGAGAACTATCCATAATGACAAAAAGATCTTTTTCCTGACTCGTTGTAGCTAAAATTAGCCCCCGTCATATTGCATATATACTTGGGCTTATTTTTTCCAATGTGCATTACTGTACATTTATCCACATTACATTTCATTTGCCATTTTGTTGCCCAATCACTTAGTTTTGTGAGATCTTTTTGAAGTTCTTCACACTCTGCTTTGGTCTTAAGCCTAATTTTGGCAATTGATCCTTGATTATCGCCAGATAAGTATGCCCAGTGGTTGGTGATGGGATGTTGGATGGGATGGGATCTGAGTTACTGCACAGAATTCTTTTCTGAGTGCTGGCTGGTGAGTCTCGGCTGCCCACGTGCTCGGGGTTTAGCTGATCGCCATATTTGGGGTTGGGAGGGAATTTTCCTCCAGGACAGATTGGCAGAGGCCCTGGAGGTTTTTCGCCTTCCCCTGCAGCGTGGGGCATGAGTCACTTGCTGGTGGATTCTCTGCAGCTTGAGGTCTTCAAACCACAATTTGAAGACTTCAATAACTCAGGCATAGGTTAGGGGTTTGTTATAGGAGTGGATGGGTAAGGTTCTGTGGCCTGCTTTGTGCAGGGGGTCGGACTAGATGATCACATTGGTCCCTTCTGACCCTAGAATCTATGAAACTATCTTGAACAGTTTAGTATCATCTGCAAACGTTGCCACCTCACTGTTTACCCCTTTCTGCAGATCATTTATGAATAAGTTGAATAGGATTGGTCCTAGGACTGAACCTTGGGGAACACCACTAGTTACTCCTCTTCATTCGGAAAATTTACCATTTATTCCTACCCTTTGTTCCCTGTCTTTTAACTAGTTCTCAATTCATGAAAAGATCTTTCCTCTTATCCTATGATAACTTAATTTATGTAAGAGCCTTTGGTGAGAGACCTTGTCAAAGGCTTTCTGGAAATCTAAGTAAACTATGTTCACTGGATCCCCTTTGTCCACTTGTTTGTTGACACCTTCAAAGAACTCTAATAGATTAGTAAGACATGATTTCCCTTTACAGAAACCATGTTGACTTTTGCCCAACAATTTTTGTTCTTCTCTGTGCCTGACAATTTTTTTCTTTTCTACTGTTTCAACTAATTTGCCTGGCACACACGTTAGACTTACCGGTCTGTAATTGCCAGGATTGCCTCTACAGCCCTTTTGAAATATTGGCGTTACATTAGCTATCTTCCAGTCATTGGGTACAGAAGCTGATTTAAAGGACAGGTTACAAACCATAGCTAATAGTTCCCCAATTTCACATTTGAGTTCCTTCAGAACTCTTGGGTAAATACCATCTGGTTCCGGTGACTTCTTACACTTAAGTTTATCAATTTGTTCCAAAACCTCCTCTAGTGACACTTCACTCTGTGGCAATTCCTCACATTTGTCATCCACAAAAGGTTTGGGAATCTCCCTAACATCCTCAGCCATGAAGACTGAAGCAAAGAATGCATTTAGTTTCTCCGCAATGACTTTATCGTCTTTAAGGGCTCCTTTTGTATCTCAATCGTCCAGGGGCCCCACTGGTTGTTTAGCAAGCTTCCTGCTTTTGATGTACTTAAACATTTTGTTATTACCTTCTGAGTCTTTGACTAGCTGTCCCTCAAACTCCTTTTTGGCTTTTCTTATTACATTTTTACACTTAATTTGGCAATACTTATGCTCCCTTCTATATACACCTCACTAGGATTTGACTTCCACTTTTTAAAAGATGCCTTTTTATCTATCACTGCTTCTTTTACATGGTTAAGCCAAGTCACAGTGGCTCTTTTTAGTTCTTTTGCTGTGTTTTTTAATTTGGGGTATACATTTAAATTGGGACTCTAATATTGTGTCTTTGAAAAGTGTCCACACAGCTTGCAGGGATTTCACTCTAGTCACTGTACCTTTTAATTTCTGTTTAACTAACCCCTTCATTTTTGCACAGTTCTCCTTTCTGAAATTAAATGCCACAGTGTTGCGCTGTCCTTACCACCACAGGTATGTTAAATTTTGTTAGATTATTATCACTATTTCCAAGCGGTCCTGTTATAGTTACCTCTTGGATAAGATCCTGCGCTCCACTCAGGACTAAATGGAGAGTTGCTTCTCCCCTTGCGGGTTCTTGTACCAGCTGCTCCAAGAAACAGTCATTTCAAGTATCGAGAAATTTTGTCTCTGCATTTTGTCCTGAGCTGACATGGACTCAGTCAATATGGGGATAATTGAAATCTCCCACTATTATGTAGTTCTTTATTTTGACAGCCTCTCTAACCTCCCTTCGCATTTCATCTTCACTATCACTGTCTTTTAATAGGTGGTCGATAATAGATCCCTATTCTTATATTCTTATTAGAGCATGGAATTACTATCCATAGAGATTCTATGGAACATGCGATTTCATTTAAGATTTTTACTTCATTTGAGTCTACATTTTCTTTAACATACAGTGCCACTCCCCTCCCCACCTCCCGAGTATGACCTGCTCTGTCCTTCTGATATATTTTGTACCCTGGAATGATTGTGTCCCTTTGATTGTCCTCACTCCACCAGGTTTCTGTGATGCCTATTATGTCAAAAGTCTCTCTTAACACGAGGCACTCTAATTCACCCATCTTATGATTTACAGTTCTAGCATTTGTGTACAAGCACTTTAAAAACTTGTCACTGTTGATTTGTCTGCCCTTTTCTGATGTGTTAGATTCTTTTGTGTGTGAATGTTTCTCGTCTGATCTGGCCCCTACTTTATCCTCTTCCAGCCTCTCTTCCTGACTAAAACTAGAAAAATCTCTATCATTACACTCTCCTCTAAGAGAAGTCTCTGTCTGATCCCCGGGCTCCTCTGCAGCCATTGGCTTTCCCCCATCTCTTAGTTTAAAAACTGCTCTGCAACCTTTTTAATGTTAAGTGCCAGCAGTCTGGATCCACTTTGGTTTAGATGGAGCCCATCCTTCCTGTATAGGCTCCCCCATCCCCAAAGTTTCCCCAGTTCCTAATAAATCTAAACCCCATCTCTCTACACCATCATCTCATCCATGCATTGAGACTCTGAAGCTCTGCCTGCCTACTTGGCCCTGTATGTGGAACTGGGAGCATTTCTGAGAATGCCACCATAAACGTCCTGGATTTCAGTCTCTTTCCTAGCAGACTAAATTTGGCCTCCAGGAGGTCTCACCTACCCTTCCCTATGTCATTGGTATCTA
The DNA here is from genome assembly GCF_025201925.1 of Gopherus flavomarginatus. Taxonomy (NCBI): domain Eukaryota; kingdom Metazoa; phylum Chordata; order Testudines; family Testudinidae; genus Gopherus; species Gopherus flavomarginatus. The sequence goes on along the minus strand of NW_026115061.1, from coordinate 4,150,148 downwards.
CATGTACCATGACCACTGGCTTCTCCCCAGCACTACACATAAATCTATCTAGATGCCTTGAGAAATTCGCAGCCTTTGCACCAGGCAGGCAAGTCACCATACAGTTCTCCCGGTCATCACAAACCCAGATATCCCTGTTTTTAATGATCAAATCTCCCACTAACAGCTGCCTTTTCTTAATGACTGGAGTTCCCTTCCCCGGTGAAGTAACCTCAGTGCAAGAGGTTACCCCAACACTATCTGGAAGGAGGTTCCCAACTATGAGAAGCTTTCCCTCTGCTCCTGTTGACTGCTCTCATTCCCTGGGCCTATCATCCTCTTCAATAGTGCGGGGGGCTGTCTGACCAGAGTTTGGACAATTCTAATGTGTCCCGAAAAGCCTCATCAACATACTTCTCTGCCTCCCTTAGCTCCTCCAGTTCCAACACCTTGGCCTCCAAAGCCTCCACACAGTCTCCGAGGGCCAGGAGCTCCTTGCACCAAATGCACACATACATACATAAAATAAGAACGGCCGTACTGGGTCAGATCCAAAGGTCCATCTAGCCCAGTATCCTCTCTACCGACAGTGGCCAATGCCAGGTGCCCCAGAAGGAGTGATCCTAACAGGCAATGATCAAGTGATCTCTCTCCTGCTATCCATCTCCATCCTCTGACAAACAGAGGCTAGGGACACCGTTCCTTACCCATCCTGGCTAATAGCCATTGATGGACTTAACCACCATGAATTTATCCAGTTCTCTTTTAAAAGCTGTTATAGTCCTAGCCTTCACAACCTCCTCAGGTAAGGAGTTCCACAAGTTGACTGTGCGCTGCATGAAGAACAACTTCTTTTTATTTTCTTTAAACCTGCTGCCTATTAATTTCATCTGGTGACCCCTAGGAAGCTTCTGTTGATTATGCTGCACTTAACCCTCAGTTTCACTTGAGCAAACAGGAGATATTTGACACTGTGCAATACGGCTCCTGTGCTCTGTTCCAAAGTGTTCTGCAGCAGGGGAGGGTCTCTGGTCGTGTGTGTGTCACTGCCATATTGGAGTGATGCTGAAACTGGGCAGAGTAGAGGTGGCATTGTGGGGCTGGTGTAAACCTTAACTCTCCATGTCCACTTCCAAGAACCGAGGGGACAGTAACCCTTACCCAGTGAGGTCACATTCTCATAGCTCTCCTGCATGACATCCCAGTAGAGGGCTCTCTGAGTGGGGTCCAGCAGAGCCCACTCTTCCCTGGTGAAATACACAGCCACCTCCTCGAAGGTTACCGGCCCCTGAAAGAGCAAGAGTCCAACACTCAATACCTGCTGCCCCATTCACAGCCCATCAAAGGGTAGCCCTAGGTGGATTGCAGTCAACAAAGTCCCACTCCAACCCTGCTCAGAGCATCCAGGAAACATCAGAGTGAGGGGACAAAGAGAGAGTCCCTTATCTCTCCCAGGAGATCCATCACATACCTACTAGACACAGATTGATAGAGGAGAAGGAGGCCCTAGCAGGGACCAGGGAGAAATCCCTAGTAGGAAACACAACAGCTTCCTCATTGTGAGGAGCTGGATATGAAGAGAGGGGAATCTCCCCTAACCCTCACTGGTGGTTATCTCACAGCAGCCACTGGTTAGTCAGGTCAGGCTCCAGCACTATGAGTCTGGTCAGTTTTCCCAGCCCCATATAGTTGGGTTATTTTCTGCTCCACAAACTAGAGCATTTCCACCTCCAAACCTTATGGGTCTGTTCCTTGAATCTAGGCCACTTATTAAACAACTCCCAGCAGGTTTGTCACCCCCTGCCCTCCCTTTCTCCAACCTGTGCATTTCCTGCCCCATGCCAACCTCCAAACCAGACTGTGCAAACCTTCCCATTTCGGGTGTATTTGCTGTCCCTCTCCCTCCTGTAGGAACCCATCAACCCTCACTCAAAAAAATAATCCCTACCTGGGCTGGCTCCACTGCAGCCATTTCTCTTCCCTGTGTCATGGGAGGATGGGATAAGCTGGAGAAAAACATGGACATCATTCTGCAGCCCTGGCAGGGCGAGAAGGGCAGTTGTGGAGGTTTCAGAACAGGCTTTAGTTAATTTCACATCACGATTCCCCCAGGTCCTTTCCTTCCAGACAGATATCCTAGACTCTGCCGTGCTAGGAACATGCTTGATCTCTTTATTAGAGTGTAAACCTGGCCCCTCTTGCCAGGCTAAGCCCACAGACATTTTTAACCTCCTTTCTCCCTCCCCTCACCCCCTAACAAAGTCTCTGAACACAAGGCTAGAAAAGAGCAGAACCAAAGGAGTCACTGTGGGGGATTCCCTCGGACACTGACCAAAGGCAGCCACATCCCAGCAGGGCAAATATGGAGTCAAGAACCAGCTTTTCCTCTGTCTGAGCCTTTTCTTGTTCACTGGAAAGTGGTTCTGCCCAACGATGCTGCAATACCTATGTCTGGGTGGACTAGAGAGCTGGAAATCTCTCCCCCCACTCATTTCTCCCACTGCCCCTTTCAGTCTCTCCTTCCCCTGTCCTCTCTCCCTGCTCCTCTGGCTGGGAAAGTCCCATTCCTGGGGGCTTTGCTCTCCAATGGCTGGATTTTCTCCTGGCAATTGCTAATGGGAGGAGAAATGACAAGGGGCTGTTTGCGCAGAGTCACTTTCTTGCCAGTCCCCAGCACTTTTCCTGAGGTCTTTCAGTTACCTGGAGACTCTGGCTCAGAATTTGTATTAACAGGGCCCAGAGCTGCCCCAAGGGGCTAGTATCAGCTGGAGAAAGTCATCCCCTGGGCCGGGCAGAGAAGCAGCTTTAATTGAGGTCACATCCCAGCACAGAACCCCCGCTGGGGGAGCAGCAGCTGCTAAGCCTGGTCTCCCAGATCACAATGGAGGCTGCAGCATCTGACCCAGGAAGCTGAACCCCAATATCCTGAGCAGAGAGGGACACAGTGTTTGAGCAGCTTCCCTCCTTTAGCTCTCTGGGGAGAGTAGCTAATGAGAGACCCTCCTCACAGGGAGAATTGCTAATCTCGTTTGCCCCACTGTGCATCTGGAGTCACTCCTTGTCTTCCCATGCACTGACTCTGGATTAACAATGTTCTCAATGAAACCAGATTTCAGAAAGAATGTGTCCAGAATGCTGTGGAAGAGACCATAGTGTGGCATTTCTAGCCCCCTTCCCACCTGCCTCACCCATCAGATCTAATATAAGGACTTGGGGCACAAATTTTCCCAATGGAACTGGAAGGTCCTGGAGTTTTCAAGATGTTTGATAAGTGGATAGAAAGTTATCATGATGACTGGGCGTCGCTGAGGAAGGCTGGGCAGTGCTTGGAGCCAGGATTCTGGCACGAGCTGATCAGAGAGAAGGAGCATGGTTAGTAGCAGACTCCAGAGCCTCCATCCAGGGGCCCCCAGACACCCCCAGTACCCAGGCCCCGCAGTCAGGGTCCCACCAGATATTCCCTGGGACTCAACCCCTAAAATCCCTGAACAGGGACTCCAGATACCCCTCAGCACCCCACTGGCCAGAGATCCCCCACCAGACCATCACTGGCAGCCTGGGAATCCTAAAGGGTTCCCTCTACCAAGAGCCCCCAAGAGCCAGGGACCACGCCCCCAGGGAACACCTCACTGGGAATTCAGTCCCTCACTGCCTGCCCAGGATTCCCTACTGTCTGCCTAGGACCCCCACCTGTCCTCCAGCAGGATCTGCCACGCCGTTTGCCTGGGACCCCCTGATGCTTTACAATGGGACCCTTCCCTCTGCTTGCCTGGCATCCCGACCTAGCTCCTGGAACTCCCCCACCCAGTTCTGTGCATTGGGCATGACAGATCCCCTGGCACAGCACCAGGCTCCCTCTAACCCCCTGCCCCACCTCCCCAGGAGACGCCCACCCTCACTGTTCTGCACCATCAAGTCCCCAGCGATACCCACCTCCAGGACCCATAGCCTCAGGGCTGGGCACATGAGAAACCCCCCCTCCCCAAACCTCCAGAACCCACCAATTTGATTAGGGTACTCCCTGCCCAGTCACCCAGAGGCCTCCCCCACCCACAATGCCCCTTCAGCTGCAATCTCCCCATACAGACACCCCATCCCCTACCCCAGCAACAGTGTTAGCTCACTGTGTCTGCTAAGTGGATAGAAAGTTATCACTTCCCCCTGCTGGCCAGTCACACAAGCAGAGGGATCCCTGGGGGGGGTGCTTCTTTAACAGGAGAATGGAAGGCCTGGAGAGCAAGAAAGGTCCAGGCCCTGTCACTAGCTACATCTTAGCACTGTGGGAAGCAACCCCTCACAGAGACCATTTGTCATGGGCTTTGGGATACTTCTGGACCCATGCTGCACTCACAGTGACCTCCTCACCCAGTGCCAGCTGGAGAAAAGAAAAGGGTCCAGCCAACTCTCCTGTTACCAGCTGGGAACGACTGATCCCCCAAACGGGGGAGGCCTCTGGATTTGATGGGTATTAAATACGTTTAGAGAGGAAAGTGAAACATCAGAGGGATTTTATATCAGTTGTTGATACGAGGTAAAATCTGAGTGTTTCACATCAATATTTGATAACTGAACAGTGAGAAAATGGGCAACATTTGCCAACATTTTATATCCGTGTTCAGGAATCTGAGAAGAGGTGTAACTTTGAGATTTTCTTAGTATTTCATAATTAGAGAGACAGGGAAAAATCTCAGGCCACAGTCACTTAGAAATAGACAATTAGAGAAAAAGTGGGGTTAGGATATTTTTTTATGAATCTTTGAGATTTGCACAGAATACGTGTCAGAAAGTATGCAATTGATAACATGGGAGAGGGAGGAGGGATAGCTCAGTGCTTTGTGCATTGGCCTGCTAAACCCAGGGTTGTGAGCTCAATCCTTGAGGGGGCCATTTAGGGATCTGCTGCAGGATTTAGTTGGGGACTAGTGCTGCTTTGAGCAGGAGGTTGGACTAGATACCTCCTGAGGTCCCTTTGAACCCTAATATTCTATGAACACCAACAAGATCTGAGGAGATTTTATATTGCTGTTAAATAACTAGAGGGAAAAGGGGGACTGTTGGACTGGACTTTATATTACTAATCCAATACATATACAGAAAGTGATGGCTCCCCCCCCACACCATTCACATGGGCAGCAGGGAGCCCTTTGAGGAGCTGCTTTAAGAGGGCAAAGGGGGGGTGGGGGAGCTGGAAGGTCCCTGCATGAGGGAAGGGGGCAGCTGTGGGGGATGGGCGGGTGAATGGAAACTGGCGGCTGGGGAGATCTGTGCTGGTAGTTCGGGGGCAGTAACTGGGATCGGGATACGAGGGTCCGGGCAGCCCCATGGGGGACACGTGCCCCTCCCGTCCCCGCCCTGGCAGGGAACGGGCATCTCATCGCAGCCCCACGCCAGGGGCAGCCACGTTCTGGGGAACGACCCACCAACACAAGGACAAATCGCTGCAGATAAAACGGGGGGGAATCCCCCAGCTCGGAGAGATTTTAAACGGACATTAGAGACTCATGGAGAGACCGGGGGAAAGAGAGGGATGGGGGGGGGATCTCCCGGATTTCACACCCCGGTGAGGTGCGGAGAGAAAAGGGGCAGAACCAGAGAGAATTTGTACCGGGGGCGAGAGGCGCGAACAGGGACAGGAGCCAGTTAACTCCCCCCCCCCCGCCCGCCCGCCACTTCCCCTCCCCCCCGGAATTTCCTGATGCCCAGAGACAGTTCAACCCCCCCCCGCCGCGTCCCACTGACCTTCCCCCCTCCCCGCCCGACCTCCCCGGGCCCAGGCTCCGCCCCCCCCATCCCAGCGGGGCCGGGGCAGCTCCGAGGCTTCTCCCAGGCTCCCCGGGGCCCCCCCGGGTCTCTCGCTCACCGGCTCACATTGAAGCGGCAGCAGCAGCTTTATTCTCCCGACCCCACCGGGGCTCGCATGGAGCATGCGCAGTTTCAGTTGCTGAACCCCTCCCTTAGCTGGGCTGGAGAGGGCGGACGCGCCCCGGGGCAGTCTGGGAGATGTAGTTCCGCGCTCTCCCTGGAGCGGAAGTGACGTCAGCCAGGGAGGCGGAGCTGGAGCTGGAGCGCGGATGCGCGCGGGGCGCTGAGGTTCTGGCTGGCGCGCGCGGGGCCGTTGGAGCCTCTCCCGGGCCGGAAAAGGGTTTGTGCCTGGAGCGCTGGGCATGCGCAGATCGCGGCGGGAGAGCCCTTCAGTAACCCCTCCCCCCCGTGCCCGGCCCGGCTCCGCCCCCGCTGCGGAGCTGCAGCCTCCAGGGACCGGAGCGAGCCCGGGGGCGGGGCCGGGCGGTGACTCCGCCCCCGTGTCCGTGGGGGGGACCGGCCCCACTGGGGTCCCTGCGTGGGGCCGGGCGGGGGTGTCCGTGGGGGGACCCGGGAAAGCGGCGGGTGGAAGGTGTCGGTGCAGCCCGGACATGGCCGGGGGGGGGGGGAAGAGCCGGTGACCCCCGAGGAGCGGGGAGAGAAGGGGGGGGGCTGAGATCCCCTCGGATTTACCGCTGCCCCCCCGTGGGGTCCCCCCTCCTCTCCCGTCCTGCCCCCTTTCTCCCTAGAGAGCAACGAGCAGCACCCAGAGTGACCCCCCTTCCCCCAAACCCTGAGAAGTTCCCTGTTCCCCTCCCCCATTGTGCCCCATTGTCTCTCCATTGCACCGGTGTCCAGCTCCCACTGCGGCTGCTGGGGGCTCGGGGGGGATCTGGGTCCCTGGCCGGGGGCTCTGGGGACTGGGGGCCAGGGAAGATCTGGCGGGACCCTGACTGGGGCTGTGGGGGTGTCTTGGACCCCTGGCTGTGGGCTCTGGGCTCCGGGTACTGGGGGTGTCTGGGCCCACTGGCTGTGGGCTCTGGGCTCCGGGTACTGGGGGTGTCTGGGGCCCCTGGCTGTGGGCTCTGGGCTCTGGGTACTGGGGGGTGTCTGGGCCCCCTGGCTGTTTGCTCTGGGCTCCAGGTCCTGGGGGTGTCTGGGCCCCTGGCTGTGGGCTCTGGGCTCCGGGTACTGGGGGTGTCTGGGGCTCCTGGCTGTGGGCTCTGGGCTCTGGGTACTGGGGGTGTCTGGGGCTCCTGGCTGTGGGCTCTGGGCTCCGGGTACTGGGGGGTGTCTGGGGCCCCTGGCTGTGGGCTCTGGGTACTGGGGGGTGTCTGGGCCCCTGGCTGTGGGCTCTGGGCACTGGGGGCCAGGGAAGATCTGGCGGGACCCTGACTGGGGCTGTGGGCATGTCTGTGCCCCCTGGCTGTGGGCTCTGTGCTGAGGGTGTCTGGGGGTGTCTGTGCCCCCTGGCTGTGGGCTCTGGGCTCCGGGTGCTGGGGGTGTCTGGGGCCCCTGGCTGTGGGCTCTGGGCTCCGGGTACTGGGGGAGCCTGTGCCCCCTGGCTGTGGGCTCTGGGCTCCGGGTGCTGGGGGGTGTCTGGGGCCCCTGGCTGTGGGCTCTGGGCTCCGGGTACTGGGGGTGTCCGGGGCCCCTGGCTGTGGGCTCTGGGCTCCGGGTACTGGGGGTGTCTGGGGCCCCTGGCTGTGGGCTCTGGGCTCCGGGTACTGGGGGTGCCTGTGCCCCCTGGCTGTGGGCTCTGTGCTCCGGGTACTGGGGGTGTCTGGGGCCCCTGGCTGTGGGCTCTGGGCTCCGGGTACTGGGGGTGTCCGGGGCCCCCTGGCTGTGGGCTCTGGGCTCCGGGTACTGGGGGTGTCTGGGCCCCCTGGCTGTGGGCTCTGGGCTCCGGGTGCTGGGGGGATCTGGGTCCCTGGCCGGGGGCTCTGGGCTCCGGGTACTGGGGTTGTCTGTGCCCCCTGGCTGTGGGCTCTGGGCTCCGGGTACTGGGGGTGTCTGGGGCCCCTGGCTGTGGGCTCTGGGCTCCGGGTGCTGAGGGTGTCTGGGGCCCCTGGCTGTGGGCTCTGGGCTCCGGGTGCTGGGAGTGTCTGGGGCCCCTGGCTGTGGGCTCTGGCTTCTGGGTACTGGGGGTGTTTGGGGCCCCTGGCTTTGGGCTCTGGGCTCCAGGTACTGGGGGTGTCTGGGCCCCCTGGCTGTGGGTTCTGGGCTCCGGGTGCTGGGGGTGTCTGGGGCCCCTGGCTATGGGCTCTGGGCTCCGGGTGCTGGGGGTGTCTGGGGCCCCTGGCTGTGGGCTCTGGGCTCCGGGTACTCTGGGTGTCTGGGGTCCCTGGCTGTGGGCTCTGGGCTTCGGGTGCTGGGGGTGTCTGGGCCCCCTGGCTGTGGACTCTGGGCTCCGAGTGCTGGGGGTGTCTGGGCCCCCTGGCTGTGGGCTCTGTGCTCCGGGTGCTGGGGGTGTCTGGGGCCCCTGGCTGTGGGCTCTGGGCTCCAGGTGCTGGGGGTGTCTGGGGCCCCTGGCTGTGGGCTCTGGGCTCCGGGTACTGGGGGGTGTCTGGGGGCCCTGGCTGTGGGCTCTGGGCTCCAGGTACTGGGGGTGTCTGGGGGCTGCTACTAACCACGATCCTGCTCCCTGATCAGCCTGAGCCAGAATCCTGGCTCCCAGCGCTGCCAGGCAGCCCCCAGCCAGGCCAATCGCCCTGGTAACTTTCTATCACTTATCAAACACTGTCAGGTGAAATCACACATTTTTCTTCTCTCCCCTCTTGAAAACTAGGGAATATTCATGCCCCACCCCCTGAAGTCCTTGTCCTAGATCTGGGGGGTGAGGGAGGTGGGAAGGGGGTCAGCAGTGCCAGAGGATGGTCTCTTCTGCAGCATTCTGGACTCATTCTTTCTGAAATCTGGTTTCATTGAGAACATTGTTAATCAGAGTCGCTGCATGGAAACACAGGGAGTGACTCCACATGCACAGTGGGGCAAATGAGATCAGCCATTCTCCCTGTGAGGAGGGTCTCCCATTAGCTGCTCTCCCTAGAGAGCTAAAGGAGGGAAGCTGCTCAAACACTGTGTCCCTCTCTGCTCAGGATATTGGGGTTCAGCTTCCTGGGTCAGATGCTGCAGCCTCCCTTGTGATCTGGGAGACCAAGCTTAGCAGCTGTTGCTCCCCCAACGGGGTTCTGTGCTGGGATGTGACTTTAATTAAAGCTTTTTCTTTGCCTGGCCCAGGGGATGACTTTCTCCAGCTGGTACTAGCCCCCTAGGGCACCCCTGGGCCCTGTTAATACAAATTCTGAGCTATGGACTCCAGGTTATTGAAAGACCTCAGGGAAAGTGCTGGGGACTGGCAAGAAAGTGACTCTGCACAAACAGCCCCTCGTCATTTCTCCTCCCATTAGCAATTGCCAGGGAAAAATTCAGCCATGGGAGAACAAAGCCCCCAGGAATGGGAAAACTGACCAGACCCCATCCACCCTGCTTACTAGCTCCATGGTCATGTGTAACCCCCTTTGCCAGCACACGTAGCCTGCAGGAAAGCTGCTCCTGCCAGCTGTGTTGGTGGTATAGTGGTGAGCATAGCTGCCTTCCAAACAGTTGACCTGGCTTCAATTCCCAGCCAATGCAATAATGGCTTTTCTCTTTGGTTGGTTCCTTGTCTAGAAGTGGTTTAATTTCAGTCACATTGTGTTACAATCACATTATCAATAGAATGAAACAATAAATGTGTCAAAGCCCAGCAGGTCACACAGGAGGGAGGAATACAAGGGGCTGGAATGTGTCATCTGAGAAGACAGAACACTTGGAAACCTGCATCTCCCATCTCCTGGCCTTCTGTGTTATGATTCCAGCTGTGTGCGATGTTTGTATCATGTTCCTGCATGATGGGGAAATAAAGTTTTGAGTCAGTTTTTGCTCCTACAGATTCCTTTGCTGTTACAATTATATTGATTTGACAAAAGGAAAGCAAAAAAACAACAACAAAAACCCCACCCAAATTGCACTACAGTTAGGGAAAGAGAAGATCGGGGTAAGCCAAACATTTCAAAATAAAAATTAATACTTAAATGGGAGCCAGGAGAAAGAGATCAGGTATGTGGAGATCCCGTTGATATTTGAAACCTATAACTACCCAGCTTTCTGAACACCTGTGATGAGCAAGATCGAGTTGGGACATCTTCAATCATTTATTGTCTCTCTGTGTTCTCTGTCTCTTTCTTCTCCCCCCGTTATTCTTCTCCAATGTCTCTGCCTTTCTCCTGTTGCTCCTTCTCCCCGTGCCCATTCCCAGGAACTCACACTCTACAGCATTTAGGAAAAGCCAGTTTCATAGATTCATAGACTCTAGGACTGGAAGGAACCTCGAGAGGTCATCGAGTCTAGTCCCCTGCCAGGACCAAATACTGTCTAGACCATCCCTGATAGACATTTAAATATTTTACTGGCTGCAGTCACAAAGCGAGAAAACTTACACTTCTGGTTCAGAGTCAGTGCACACACATAAGAATCAAAGGGCTTTTAATTCCTTAGGTTCTGCCACCATATGCTGCTTCTATTTCATTTCAATCTTATCCCAAGATTTCTCATTGTGCACAGCAACATTACACCCTTGGGAGAGAGTGGAGCAGAGGCTGCATTAATTTAACCTACAAAAACCAAAGAAATGGAAATGTAGATTAGATTAAATAGAAATGTACTCTCCAGGTTCCTCCAGCCCAGGAGCTGGCAACCTTTCAGAAGTGGTGTGCCAAGTCTTCATTTATTCACTCTAAATGTTTTTGTGTGCCGGTAAATGGTTTTGTGTGCCGGTAATACATTTTAATGTTTTTTGGAAGGTCTCTCTCTACAAGTCTGTATATTATATAACTAAACTAGTGTACTGTAAAATAAACAAGGTTTTCAAAATGTTTAAGAAGTCTTTATTTAAAATTAAATTAAAATGTTGATCTTACGCCGCCGGCCTGCTCAGCCTGCTGCTGGTCTGGGGTTCTGTTCATCTAGGCTGGCAGTGGGCTGAGTGGGGCCTGCAGCCAGGACCCCAGCTGGGAAGCGTCTGTCAGCCAGAACCCCAGACCGGCAGCGGGCTGTGCGGGGCTGGCAGCCAGGACCCCAGACTCAGTCCATTGCCACTCAGGGGTTCCATCCGCTGGCTCCTGGCAGCCGGGATCCCGGCTGCCGGACCTGCTCAGGCCGCTGCTGGTCTGGGACCCTGGCCCTGCCCACGTACAGTGGGTACCTACCTTCTCCCTGGTTCTGGCCCATTCTCTTCCTCTCTCTGCACTGAGCTGAGGGTGGGAGTGGACTGAGCACAGGGCTGGGGGTGAAGGGCCTGGCCAGGAGCTAGAATGAGGGAGGGAGCTCAGGGTTGGGGCAGGAGGTTTGGGAGTGGGGGCACTTACCTGGGGAGCTCCCATTTGACATGAGGGATGCAGGTGGGAATGTGTGCAGAGGGGTGCAGGAGCTCCCGTTTGCTGCTCAGGGTTGGGATGTGCGGGATGCATGGGATGTGGGGAGGCTGGGGATGGGGGTGCAAGAGTCAGGGCTGGGGCCATGTGAGGGGTGCGGGTGTCAGAGTAGGGGGGCTGGGTATGTGTGGGGGTGCCAGAATCAGGGCTGGAGTAATGGGGAGGTAGAGGAGTGAAGGAGTCAACAGACGGCTGGGTGGTACAGGGCTCAGGGCAGGGGCCTGGGCGGGGTGTGTGGGTGCAAGGCTCAGGGCAGGAGCCTGGGGGGGGGTCAGGGCTCCGGGCAGAGGGTGGATGACTTCCTCCCCCAGAACTCTCATCCCCGCCCCTCCTTGTCCCGACTACCTCCTCCTAGGACCCTACTCCCTATCTAAGCCTCCCTGCCCCATGTCCCCGGACTGCCCCCATAGGGCCCTACCCCCTACCTGTCCCCTGACTGCCCTAACCCTTATCCACGCCCCTGCACGCAGACAGAACCTCCCGGACTCCCATGACTATCTAACTGCTCCCCGCCCCCTGACAGGACCCCCAGAACTCTGGACCCATACACCCCCCCCCACTCTCTGCCTGCCACAACCACTCTCCAGACCCCTACCTCCTGACAGCCCCCCTCAGAACTTCTGACTCATCCAACCTACTCAGCTCCTTGTTCCCTGACCCCCCCAGACCCCTAACTGTGCCCCCAGGACCCTCCTTACTCCCTGTTCCCTGACTACCCTATCTTCTATCCACCCCCCAACCCCTAACAGATCCCAGGACTCCCATGCCCCATCCACCCCCCTGCTCCCTGACTGCCCCCTCCAGAGACCCCCGCCCCAACCACCCCCCCCGGGATCCCACCCCCCATCCAGCTCACCCTGCTCCCTGTCCTCTGCCCCCTGCTTACTCCAACCCCCCCCAACCCCGGACCCCTTACCATGAGGCTTCCCGCTCATTCAGAGCCCTGCCGCAGTGCACGCAGCCCTGCCCCTCAAAGTGCTGCGCGCAAGGTGGCAGGGCGCCAGATGAGTGGGGAGCATCTTTCACTCCCTGCAGAGCCAAACGCTGCCCCGCGGGAGTGCGGAGCCCTGGCCCCCTGAGCGCTGCGCACTTGGCGGCAGGGCTCCGAGGAGAAGGCAGGGGAGGGGCCAGTGGGTTACCGCGCCAGCAGGATTTTTAACGGCACACTGGAGTCCCAGCAGGCCCCAGTGTGCCATTAAAAATTGGCTCACGTGCCATAGGTTGCCGACCCCTGTTCCAGCCCAACCTTCTGCTGATGCACCTCAATGCACAGCTATGAAGGGTTTGAAGCTTTCATTGCTTACGTTCCAGGACACTGAGGGATTTCAGCTCCCCTTTGTCCAGAGGAAACCTTCACCCCACAAACAACCAGGTTCTTGTCCATGGGATCACTGTAGGGGGCTGGGTCCCTGTTTGTCTATTCTCGCTATCTAGGACAAGCCAGGGCGCCTCTACAGAAATCCATGGCACACCGACATCTTGAATACTGTGTGCAGATGTGGTCACCCCACCTGATAAAAGATATATTGTAATTGGAAAATATTCAGAAAAGGGCAACAAAAATGATTAGGGGTATGGAGCAGCTTTCATATGAAGAGTGATTAATAAGACTGAGACTTTTCAGCTTGGAAAAGAGATGATAGAGGTCTATAAAACAATGATTGGGTTGTAGAGAGTAAATAAGGAAGTGTTATTTACTCCTCTAGACACAAGAACTAGGGGTCACCAAATGAAATGAAGAGGCAGCAGGTTTAAACCAAACAAAAGGAAATATTTCTTCACATAACACACAGTCAACCTGTGGAACCCTGGGGCACCTAGGATCGGCCACTGTAAGAAGACAGGCTACTAAGCTACATGGACCTTTGATCTGACCCAGTGTGGCCATTCTTATGTTGTGTACTTATGAACTGGGGTGTATGAGCACCGAGGGCCCTCTGGGGAGCTCCCCTTCTCCTTCTGTGGTCTCATGTTTCATTGACTCCAGCCTTTTTTTCTATTCATCATCGTAAACAAGCTGCCCTCACCTCCTGTCCCCTCCAAGGACCAGTGTCCCCTGTCTTGTGTAAATCACTGACCTCTTTCAGCACTGACTACTCCTCCATGTCCTTGTCCCTCCCTCTGTGCTGATGGGACCCTTCTCTCCAGTCCTTCCTGATCAAGCAGTTCAGTGGATGGGAATCTTAGAGTCACCATGGTGCTTTAGGAGCAGAAACCCCTACAGAGCTTCCATGCAATTGGTACTTTGCCCTCACTGCTCAGGACTGAAACTTGTGCAGGGAGACTGGCTGGGCTACATGCCAACTGGGCATAAGCAAAGCAGCAGGGCTGAAAGGCAAATGTGGGGAGTGAACCCAGGGCCTAATACATGCAAAGCAGGCACTGTACCACTGAGCCACATCCCCAAACAGACCTTCTTTGCTGACTGTTACACTCAGAGCTGCCTCTTTCCAATGCATCCAGTGGCTTATATGCTTCATGGGAAACCCTTTCCCCCCAGTCATGCTCTCATGCAGGTTGCTGGTTCTTAGGGGTCACTTTGCAGCAGGGCCAGATTTGATGTGTGGGGCAGAGAGTGTGTGTGCCCTGGACTCAAGGTTATCTCAAAAAAAAAAGAAGGCAAGAGAAAAACTGCTGGCTGGCAGCTAAATATGCTGGACAATGGATTGGGATTCTTCTATGCTCAGATTTGTTATGGAGCGGGCGATCTCCCAAATGATGGTCTGTTCCTTCCCTCAAAATGCTGGCTAAGCTTCTCCTTTTGAATTTAAAGCTCCATGAAAGGGGAAAAAATAACGAGGAAGAAATCATAAAAGCTATGGATGTATTTGAGAAAGGACTTGGAGCAATAAGAGACCAGTACTGTTTCTACCTGGTTTTGAACCAGGGACCTTTTGCATGTAAAGCAAATGTGATAACCACTACACTACAGAAACCAGCTGCTGTGAAACCTGGAGCCCTTTTCTAAGGCTTTCTCAGTAGCTGCTACACCAGCTGATTTCCCTTTGACGAACAGGGAAACAAAGGCCATCAAGGAACGTATGTTTTTTGGATGAGCCAAGAAAAGGGAGTAGCATTGTGCCCCTCAGGTAGGCCTTGTTCATTTCCAAGTCAGAAAGCAAAACTCTTCTGCAAGCATATCCAAAAAATATTGTTTCACTTCACTTCACTTCACTTCAGAAGTACAGTTGTGTGGCAATTAAATGATGACTCTAAAGTTTCATAAAAGCAAAGAACGCTAAACACAATAGTGTGGGAAATATGGATGTATCTCAGTAAATGGCTTGGAATGAAGAAAGACAAAAATTGATCGGTCGAGAGAAGAGGTCCTGTTTCCTACTGGTTTGGAGCTTCTCTCACACCTACTGGAATAGAAAAGCTAAGCAAGTAGGGTTCTATTGTTCCAAAGGAGATTGAAGTGAGGCCATTTTCTCCCGATAGAATTAAATGGTAATATCAGGAGTGGGATTTGAAACCATGTCTCTATGCAGAGACCAGAACACCCAAGAGATAGGAAAAAAGAGTCTTAAAACTAGCACTTTAGACCAATCCACCAGCCTAATGCTACAAAGAACATGACTTATCAACCCTAGTTTTCATTAATATTTGATTAATTCTTTAGGAAGGTCGAGATGGCACATCTCTTTCAACTCCTAGAGACCTTCCACAGCACAGCTGATTTTTAGACACACTCACCCGCACCTAAAGTTACATGTTTCCTGGAGCTCCGTGAGTTCTGTGGTGTTGTAATCTCCCTGCTCGCGTTTTAACTGAACAAAAGATGGGTGCTAGCATTCTGAGACAGTAATGGTGAACCTCAAAATCCTGCCCTGTGGGACAGACAGTTAAGCAATCAGCACCCACAGCCTCTACCATGATAGCATCCTGTCTGGCAACAACTCACTGCTCAATAGCTTAGGTGTGAAATCCTCATTTCTTTGTTGTTCTGTCACTGTAGTCCCCACTTTCCTATGGCTTGTCTGTATAATCTCTGTCTGGTTCTGTGATTGTTTCTATCTGCTGTATAATTAATTTGTTGGGTTTAAACCAATTAAGGTGGTGGGGTATAATTGGTTAGATAATCATGTTACAGTATGTTAGGATTGGTTAGTTACATTTCAGAAAAAATGATTGGCTAAGGTATAGCTAAGCAGAACTCCAGTTTTACTATATAGATTGCAGTCAATCAGAAAGTAAAGGGGGGAATGGGAATGGGGGTAGGGGAACTGGAATTATGTTTTGCTAATAGGGGAATAGGAACAAAGACACAGACAAGCATCTGTAGTGTCAGAGCTGGGAAGGGGGATACTGAGGAAGGAAACTGGAATCATTGCTTGCTGGAAGTTCACCCCAATAAACATTGAATTATTTGCACCTTTGAACTTCGGGTATTGCTGCTCTCTAGTCATGCAAGAAGGGCCAGGGAATGGGAGGGTGATGGAATAAACCCTCTAACTAGTACGTTTTTCAGGGTGTAAAAAACCCCAGAGCCAGTATAATTAAGCTGACCTAAGCCATGGTTAGATAGTGCTAAATGAAAGGAAAGACTGTTCTGTCAATGTAGCTATTACAGGGATGGAAAACCCCTCCCCTTACTGTAGCAACTGTCTACTCCACAGTGCTACAGCAGAATTTTAAGTGTAGACAGCCTCAGAGTGAGACCAGATCTGGTTCCATGGATGCTCAGGCAGCATCCATGACAACAGCAATGACAATACACTAATGCTTCTGTAGTTGGAAAGATTTGAACCTGTGTGGGGAAACTCCCATAGATTCCTAGTCTGGTGCCTTAACCACTTGGCCACAACTACTCAAAGCGCAGCTGTTTCCCTACACAATGTTTCTGTTCTCACAGACTTGTCACTTCAAATTGCTCAGACCAGCTCCCCCAGCACACTCACGGCTGTGCATTAGTGTAAATGTGTCCATGGTGAACAGCAAGAGTTCCTGCCCATTTCCCTTCCAGCTGGAGCATGATTAGAGTGTGTTTGTGGCTAACAACATTGCAATAGATTGTTGTTCATTCCCCAACCTGACAATTCTGACAGTCCCTTTCCTATTCAAATCTCTACCATATCATTCCAATAGCCGGGGGCAGGATTTCTCTGGGGCACTGAAATGTTTCAGGGGATTGGTGTGTGAGCCCAGCCTTGCATTCCATCCCTGATATTTCATGGACTGACAACAGCAGCAGAAAGAAAGAGCCGAGCCAATATCTCCCTGGCAGGGATGCAGGTGGCCACGTCCCCTCTGTCTGACCATTGCCATTGCAGGACAGAAGGGTTCACTGGAATCGAATGCCCTGGCTCAGACAAGAGACACGGGGAGGTTTTGCTGTTCATGAATCTGTGCAAAGGAAATTGTGTCTCTATGAAATTGAGGAGGGAAATGAAACGTCTACATGGTGGCCCAGTGCCTTAAGGAATGTGGGCGATGGAGTCTGGCTGAGAAATGATTTAACAGGAATTTGTATCAATGTATTGCCCTGATTAAAAGCTATGGCTGTAAGGCAGCTACTGTTGTTAGTACTGAACCTTCATGGAGACACTCGAGTGCAGTGGTGAGCTGGAGCCGGTTCCCACAAGCTCCCAAAAACCGGTTGCTAAAATTAGACCTCCGTGGAGAACCGGTTGTTAAAGGGCCAGGAGGTGGACAAAGAACTCCAGTCCGTGGGCCGGATCATCCTGTTGCTCCTAGGATTCCCAGCTGGGGAGGCTGAGGCTTCCCGGGCCCTTCCCTGGCTTCCCCCCAGCTGCAGCGTGGCCAGCTGCCGGCACCAGCTGGGCAGTTCAGCTGAGCTCGAGAGTCGTCCTGCTGCCGCTTTTTGAGACACCTGGCAAGGTGCGTGGGGGGTCCTCCTGCAAGCTCCACGGCTGCTCAGAAGGAAGGGGAGGGGGCAAGTGGGGCAATTGGCCCAGGCCCTGCAGGGGCCCCTGGCCCCATGCGGATGTCTCTCCCGGTCCCTCCCCTGCTTCCCCCACCCTGAAGAGCTGCAGTATGGCCAGCAGCTGGGCAGCTCAGCTGAGCTCTGGGCTGCCTGCAAGGTAAGGGGGCTGCAAGCTCTGGGGCTGTGGGGTGGGGTAAGCAAGTGGGGCAATTTGCCCTGGGCTCCTTGCCCCACGAGGATGTCTCTCCCTCAAGTCCCCCACCCCTCCACAGAGCTGCAGCATGGCCAGGAGCTGAGCAGCTCAGCTGAGCTCCTGAGTTGTCCTGTTGCTTTGAGCTGCCGGCAAGGTAAGGGGGGAGGGGGCTGCAAGATCTAGGGTTGCCGGGGGCAAGTGAGGCAATTTGCCTCAGGCCCTGCAGGGGCTCCCAGCCCCATGGGTATATCTCCCCTCCCCCAGCCCCTCCTCCACTCCCCCCCCCCTTAAATCAGAACTTTTTATAGGGAACCAGTTGTTAAGATTTTGGCAGCTAATCACTGCCTGAGTGGGTGTCAAGTCCATTGCCTTAACCAGGGGTAGTCGATTATTTTATCAAGATGCAAATTTCTTGGTCAAGGTCTAGTCAATGTCTAAATGCCAGAGAAAATAATACACTGATGATAAGAAGAAGAATATAGAAAGATTTTGCCGTCACTATGGACATTATGATGATTGTTTTCTGTTTCACTCTTTATATTTGACACCACTACCGCCTTTCCCTTTAGTCTTGTAGTTTACCAAGGGTAAAACTAAACATCTCTTCAGATCCAAGGGAGTGTTTGTGTTCAGTCCTGTTAGCTACACAGGGGTTTCATGTAGCTGCTTTCAATCCTCCAGCTCTTCCAGGATAAGTAACATTTCAGGGTGTCACTGAACAGAAGGAGGGAGATCACTTTTTGACAGATGACGCCTCCTCTTAAAGGTGTTTGTCTGGCTGGCAGCCCTGGTTCCCAGGTCTCCCCTGAGGGAAGAAAGTTTCTGTGCAAAATACTGAAACTTTTAACAGAGAGGAGGGAAAGACGATGGCCACATGGGGGGCCAGTGTGTATGACACCATGGTTCTTTTATGTGGGATGACACTGAACATTGACTGATCTCCACTCCCTTGGATTTCAAGAGATGTTTAGTTGTGCACTTAGGAACCTGTAAGGCTGAAGCAATTTTATGGATGGTGCCACTACGGTGGAAGGGTTTTTTAATGTTGTAGAAATTGTTAAAAACACTAAGCTTAAACTGGAACTGCCTGTTATTAAAGGCTGGTTTCCCCACGTCAGTTCCATAAGCTCTGCTAGAAACACCCTGGGTTCTCTCCTGCATCGGTGGGAACTAGAGGGAATCATTCCCTGCTGCTCTTGTCTCTAGGCTGATTTTTCTGGGGAGGGGATGTGGAATTGATTTCTTCCCTGTTGAGAAGGGAGCCTGGCCAGTTCTCAGAGAACCAGAACTCCCAGCATCTTCGCAGCCCAACCCAGGCTGCTGCCCTGTCCCAGCCTGTTCCCCTGGGGCTCCTGCATGCTTGACTCTAAAGCAGGCTGGGAGCAGCAGCTGAGGCAGAGGACAGCCTGGACCGGGCAGATTGAAGGAGTCTAAACAAGCAAAAAATGTAAAATGGCAGTGAGGTATTACCTTGGACTTGATGGCATTTCTCCATTGGTCTGTCTGCTTTGGGGTAGGGACAATAACATGTCCTGCTGCATTCATTATTTCGAAAGGCAATTCAGGATTTTCATTCTCACACATGGTGCACAAAGCAGGACTCAACCTTTGTCATAAACTAAACAAGCTGCTCACAGATTCTGGCAGCCACAAGGAGCAGTTGAGTGAGAGCTCAGACCTGCCCCTGTCCCAGAGGGAGAGTGTCATCTGTGTGGGGACTGGACCACTGACCTACCCGCTCCTAATTCCCAAACTTTCAATAACTCTGTTATCAGTACCTGTGAGTGTTATTTAAACCATAAGAATAACCATACTGGGCTAGACCAAAGGCCCATCTAGCTCTGAATCCTGTCTTCTGACAGTAGCCAAAAACAAGTGCCCCAACAACCAGTCAACAAGGCACCACTGGGAGTTGAACCCAGGATCTCCTGTTTACAAAACAGACGCTTTAACCAGCTAAGCCATGGTACCTGTGGATGGCTAAAACCCACTGTCTGCCAACACCTGACTCCCTGCCATCGTCACTGGGGCCTGACAAGCTTTGTTTGTGTTTGGATTCTGCAAGGCAGAGGAGCAGGTGATGGTGTCCTTACAAGTTGTGTGTGAGTGAATCTTTGGCCAGGTCTGCACTACAAAGTTGTTTCAGCAGAATTATATTGCTCAGGTGTGTAAAAAACACAAGGCTACCTCGGTCGGCAGCTTGTGGCTGGTGTACACACTGCAATGCCAAGTATGGTGACAAAACTGCCCTGTTTTGCTGACAGAATAAAACAACTCCGATGAGAGGTCTAGAGCTTTTTGCAGCAAACTTAAAGTGACAGAGTAGACGCTGCTGTTCATTATATCACCATAACTGGACTCCTCCAGTATCCCACAATGCCTGCTGTGAACTTGCCTGCCCTGCATTCCTGCTACAGGGCCATGGGCCCCTCCCCTTTCATTGCTCTGGGAAGTTCTGACAGCTGAGCCTGCTGCTCTGCTCTGGCAGCCAGGAGCAAATCACTGCCGTGTGAGCTGCTCTCTCCCGCACTGCGAACACAGAGCAGATGGTGGGAACTTCCTCACAGTGTGAGGGGGCCACTGGCATCTGAACTGTGACATGCCCAAGACATCCCTTCCCTCCAGGAGGCTCTTACCTTCTAAACAGGGACAGCTGTTTTCTAGTAAAATCAGGAAAAGGAAGGAGAAAACTCAAAAGAGATTCCTCCTGGCGCTCACATATGTGAACCTAAATACTCTCTCAGTCCTGAAAGAGAGACCTGGAGAAGGAGACTTGCTGAAGAAAAGCCACAGGCATCTCTGAGGTTTCCCTGGCCCCTTGCTCCTGTGCTGCCTGGCTGATGTCAGCATCTCTCTGTGAGGTCACCACCTCCCCACCACCTTGGACCAATAGTCTGAGGTCCTGCAAAAGGCCTTTGTGATGTCACTGCCACATCCCTCCCTTGCTGTGCCAATGTCCTTCTCCTGGCCAGGCACTTTGGAGGTTTGAACTACTCCCTGTGGATCACCCTACTCAAAGAGCGTTCATTCTATTCAGTAAGCCGGCTAGACAGTAAAACATCAGATGCTGCTCCCAATGCTACACTCAGTTTTTCAGAAATTAGTCGACTTAATGGCCAGAAGAGACCATTGGAGCATCTAATCTGACCTCCTGCATATCACAGGCCTCCTGTATGACACAATAGCTACTTTTCGGGCAAACACATTCCACAAAGCCATCTAGTCTTCACTGAATGACATCAGGAGATGACAAATCCACCACTTTCCTTGGTAGCTTGTTTCTATGATGAATCAGCCTCGCTGTTGATTATTTGTCCCTTAAGTGTAAAATGAATTTGTCTCTTTTCACCTTCCAGCCATTGGGTCTTGTTATGCTTCTCTCTGCTAGATTAAAGAGAGCCAATATTTTCTCTCCATTAAGGAACTTCAATGAAGTCACCTTTCAATCTTCTTTTGATAAGCTAAACAGGTCGAGCTCTTTCAATAGCTCACTAGAAGGCATATTTCTCCAGCCCTTAGAACCTCTGGAGGGACTTTGCTACAAACTGATGCTCTCTACAAAGGACTGAATGACCCGTCCCAGCTGTGGATGGACTTCAGAGACTTGATTTGAACCTGTAGAGTTTACAGAGGAAGCTGTGCAGCTCTGTCCATGATGGCTGAGGAACGTCAGGTAATTGTTGCCTTTTGTAACTTCCACAGGAGCCCAGCACAGACAATCTGGAGAAAGCGGCGGAAGCTATGTGGCTCTGTTTGCCTCAGAGCCCCACGGGGAGAATCTAGAGAAAGGGGAGTCATTGTTCACCTGCGCTCCCAGAAGAGCTGCTAGGACTCCTTCCTTTTCTACGCTCTCCCTCCTAGCAAGAAATGTTATCAAGGACCAGCTTTAGGGGAACTGCTGCCCTGGGCAAAACGTGTACTTAGGCACTTTCCCATCACCCCTGGACGATCGCCCTCCCCCTTTACCGCTAGCTCTGCACTCCCAACCCTTGTGCCTCCTTCACCCCAACTCCTGCCCCCTCCTGTGCCCTAACCCCTACACTGTGTCCCCTTTGCCCTTAACTCCCACACTCCCCTCCTGTGCCACCAGCCATTGCCCCTCTCCTGCACCCCCTTCACCCCTAACCCCTGCACACCCTCCTGCACCCACGGGGGACACTGACCTGTGTGCATGGAGCAGCTGGCATTGCTGCCCGCTCCTCCCTGGAACGCTGCTCCTCCGGGCACCCCTAGGGGTTGTGGGGGTGAGAAGCAACATCATCCGAGCTCCCTGCATCCAGGTCACTTTCCTCAGACAGGCTGCATAAGGGGAGGGCAGAGAGCAGCAGCTTCTGATGCTCCCCTCGCAGCACAGCCCAAGTGGGGAAAGTGACCAGGACGCATGGAGCACATAGTGTTGCTCCTCGCTCCCCGCAACCCTCTATGGGGCCATGGAGGAGCATTGGGGCAGGGGAGAGCAGTGAGTACCTTTGCACTGGCACATAGTGCCCTTTGACCCCCTGGAGCCCTGGGTGGCTGCCGGGGGGCCCCATCCCTAAGGCCAGCCAGGCTCCCCAGCACGAACAGCAAAGAACACAGGGAGACTGGCCACACACTGAGCAGTAGTAGCCTGGGCGGCTCGTAATGGAGGCTCGGGGCTGGGGCTCAGCCTCCCCAAACCTTGCGTCGCCAAGGGGGCAGTGGGGCCCATGACTAGGGGCCCTGGCCAAATTGGGCCCCCCTGGAAAAGTGTGCCCCATGTCAGCCCCAGGGCTGAAGGAGCTCCCACTCCCTGCTATGGCCCGGGGGCTGTAGCAGGGGCACAGAGCTTCTCTGGTCTCAGGGACACAGTGGTGCAGGGGTAAAGGAGTGACAGGGTGGGGCCAGTGGGGGAAGGGGTGGAACAGAGGTGACCTAGTGGATGGGGCCATGAGTGGAAGGTGTGGAAGGGGGCGGAGCCACAGACAGAAATGGGGGGCATGGTTCTGGTGCTGGGGTCCCTGCACTTGTTCTCCCTTTCCCTGGGCTTTGGCATCACTAACCCCTGATTAGCGAGTAGACTTCAGTGCTCCCCAAAATGTGGGGTGTGACTCCTAGGGGGACACAGAGGAACATTCATGGGGGCACCTCAGGGCCCGAGCCAGCCCCCATGAAGGAAGCAGCACTGAGCCCCACTCTGTCCCAGCTTTTCCTCAAGCCCACCTTCAGCCTGGGCCTCTGGCTTGCAGCTCAGCCTTGACCCCCTTCACCCTTGTCTGCACCCCTCTCCACAGCAAGCAACAGCCCCACTCCCAGCCTCGGTTTTCGACTGTGGCTTCTGAGGGGCCACAGACATGGATAAGAGGGCACAGTGTGTAATGTTTGGGGACCACTGGTTTAGGATGATGTCCTCAATCACTTCTATACAGTCCAATAAAAGCTATTCCTCACCCACCTACCCCTCCATCAGGACTGACTAGGTATGTTCTGCTGCCCTTCACTCATACAGGAAGGATAATAACATTTCATATCACTCAGTGCTAAAGTGATTTGTAACCTGCCACAACTGGTCATTTTGGGGAAACGGCCCCATCATGCTGCATACCTAGGCAGAGTAGGTGTGTCTATGCAAACACGGTCTGTTCCTGAAGTCTCTCCCACTAGATGTGAGGGGGGGAGCTCATTCAGCCCCTGCTTCTGCTTAGTATTTAAAAACTCCTTAGTGTCCCTATCAGTGCCGGCCTTAGATTTCTCCTACTGTCCCTTTTTTAGCAGGTCAGATGAGGTGGCTGAGTGGTTAAGGTGATGGGCTGCTAATCCATTGTGTTCTGCATACATGGGTTTGAATCACATCCTCATTGGATGCTTTTTATCTTCAGCCCTCCTTTATAGACAACCATCTCCCCTTTGGTACAATGACAGATCAAACAATAATGCTTCTTGCAAACAAAAACCTTCTCAGAAACTCAGACAACCCTCTCTGCTCCCCCTCCCCAGCTTTAAATAAAATGTCTAAATCTCAGATTTCTGAAAAAAGAAATTCTCTAGTTCTGTATTTCTTAGTTTTTATCTCAAAAGGTAGCATCCTCATAATCTCCCCCAAACACACCCCTGGGACCTCCTCAAATTATAAAAATACTCCATTTCTCAGCAAGGCCAGGACAGTGACCCACAGCTAGAATGTCTAGGGCAAGCTGTCCTGAAGAAGGCAACTGAAACATTTTCTCCCTGCTTCCCTTGGCAAGGTCTGACTGGGAAAAGAAAATTCCCCAAACTGAAAATTTTCTGCTGAAAAACCAATACCAGTCTGTTTGAGGACTTTGATTTGAATGTATTCTTGTTATTCTCTTCTGATTTATCTCATTTCAGTCTTTGTCCTCCAGATATGTTTCCAGCTGTTGAGTTTTGGGGGAGAGAGGCCAATTCATAATGTCTCTACTTCCCTTTCATAGTTTCTTCCAACTTGCTAGAAAGTACCTTTGCTATGACATGAGTCAAGCACTATCCATTGTCTCTGTGCTATCTCGGAGAAGTCTGCATTTTACACGGTTCCTGGAATAGTCCTTGGGAGTGTGGATACCTTCAATGGGCCAGCAGGGAGTCTGGCTCCTCCATTTTTCACCTGAAAGGCTGGTGGTGGGCATTTCCCAACCTCATAACATATTTCTGTAATGCACACAGAGCAAACTTCATAATGTCCCAAACCAATGTGAGCCCATAGAATGCAAGAAGACATTAATGTTCAACAGATGAACACTTCAGGATTTTTAAAATGATCCCTCACCAGGCAGACTTTGTTCAAAACGTATCATCACTATATGAGAGTGGTGAATATGGGGTTTGCAGGGTGCTGCTTTGAGCACAGCTTGCCACCCCTGGGCTTACATTGCAATGGGAACGTACCCTTAGAGTCCACCTCTCCTGGGATAAAGATGGCAGTATGGCTGGCCTGGGTCATCTGACTTGGGCTCATGGAGCTAGAGCTGAGAGGCTAAAAACTGTGGTGCAGATATTTGTGTTCACACTGAAGCCTGGATTCAGAAACCCTCACCCCTTGTGGGGTCTCTGAGGTTGGGCTCAAGTCCATATGTCTGCACTGTCATTTTATAGTCTTGCAGTCCCAGCCCCATAAGCCTGAGTCAGCTGACCTGGGCTTTGAGAGAACTGCCCTGGGTGTGTTAATCACAGTGTAGACATAACGTTAGGGTACGTCTCCAGTGCAATGAAACATCCAGGGCAGGCCTGTGTTGGAGTAATCAGGATAATGTGGCTTGGGCTGTAAAGTTGCAGTGTCCGTGTCTCGGCTCAGGCTCAGTACCCTGCTCTAGGAGCCCAGAAGGTTGGGAGGGAGTTTAGCAAGTGGAAATGGTAAAACCGCAGGGAAGTATTACCCTGGAGTCATGGCAGTTCTCCATTGGTCTGTCTGCTTTTGGGGCAGGGATAATAACTCTCAGTGGTGCCTTGTTGAGTGGCTTTTGGGGCACCTGCTCTTGGCTGCTGTCAGAAGACAAGATTCAGAGCTAGATGGTCCTTTGGTCTAGCCCAGTGTAGTTTTTCTTATGGTTTAAATTACACTCCAGGCACTGATAATAGAGTTACTGAAAGTTTAGGAGTTAGCAGCTGGTAGGTCGTGGATGACTCTCCGCCCCTGAGGCTGGGGCTGGGGCTGGGGCAGGGGCAGGTCTGGGCTCTCACACCAAATGCTCTTTGTGGCTGCCAGAATCTGTGGGCTGCTCATTTAGGTTACACTGAGTGTTAAGTCCTGCTTTGTGCACCGTGTATGAGAATGAAAATCCTAAACCGCCCTTTGAAATAACGAATGCAGCAGGACGTGTTATTGTCTCTGCCCCAAAGCAGACAGACCAATGGAGAAATGCCATTGAGTCCAGGGTAATACTCCACTGCCATTTTACCTTTTTTGCTTGCTAAACTCCCTTGCAACTTTGAGGGGGCCTAGAGCCAGGTATTGGAAGCACCTGACCTTTCTTTCTTCTCTTGCTCTTTGTCAGCAAGGGGAAGAAAAAGAAGCTCTCCTTCAAGCTGGAGTCAGAAGGGCGACGTCAGGATGACTTCCTGAGTGCCGGCTCCTGTCCTTTGCTCTACCTGTCGAAGGGCTGCCACCTCTCTCTCCAGGTTCGCCCATCGGTGTGTTCAGAATGGAGAGGGGTAACTAGTGGTGTTCCCCAATGGTCAGTCCGAGGACCAATCCTATTCAATTTATTCATAAGTGATCTGGAGAAAGGAGTAAACAGTGAGGTGGCAAATTTGCAGATGATACTAAACTGCTCAAGATAGTTAAGACCAAAGCAGACAGTGAAGAACTTCAGAGAGGTCTCACAAAACTGTGATTGGGCAACAAAATGGCAAATGAAATTTAATGTGGATAAATGTCAAGTAATGCACACTGGAAAAAATACCCCCAACTATACATACAATATGATGGGGGCTAATTTAGCTACAACTAATCAGGAAAGGGATCTTGGAGTCGTCATGGATAGTTCTCTGAAGACTACCATGCAGAGTGCAGCAGCAGTCAAAAGAGCAAACAGGATGTTAGGAATCATTAAAAAAAGGAGACTAAGATAGAGAATATCTTACTGCCTCTATATAAATCCATGATACACCCACATCTTGAATACTGCGTACAGATGTGGTCTCCTCTTTTGAAAAAAGATATACTGGCATTAGAAAAGGTTCAGAGAAGGGCAACTAAAATGATTACGGGTTTGGAATGGGTCCCATATGAGGAGAGATTAAAGAGACTAGAACTTTTCAGCTTGGAAAAGAGAAGACTAAGGGGGGATATGATAAAGGTATATAAAATCATGAGTGGTGTGGAGAAAGTGAATAAGGAAAAGTTATTTACTTGATCCCATAATATAAGACCTAGGGGCCACCAAATGAAATTAATAGGTAGCAGGCTTAAAACAAATAAAAGGAAGTTCTTCTTCACACAGTGCACAGTCAACTTGTGGAACTCCTTGCCTGAGGAGGTTGTGAAGGCTGGGACTATAACAATGTATAAAAGGGAACTGGAAAAATTCATGGTAGCTAGGTCTATAAATGGCTATTAGCCAGGAAGGGTAAAAAATGGTGTCCCTAGCCTCTGTTCATCAGAGGATGGAGATGGATGGAGAGAGATCACTTGACCACTGCCTAGTAGCTTCACTACCTCTGGGGCACCCGGCATTGACCACTGTTGGTAAACAGATACTGGACTAGATGGACCTTTGGTCTGACCCGGTACGGCCGTTCTTATGTTCTGATAGGGCACCTTCTACACGGCGACTGGGCAGTTGACTGACTTTAAATCTAGCTAGCTCTGTTGGTAGAGCATGATGCTCTTAATCCCACCATCATAAATTCAAGCCCCATGGTGGGTGGTAGCGACAGCCCTTAGGTGTCACTCTTCTGCTAATAGTCACAGATCAAAAGGAAACAAACTCTCTATGCTCTTTGGCAGGTCATGTTTCTTGTCTCTGAGCTTCACTAAAACATGAAGAGAGAACAAACTGACATTTGCATCCTATGTTAAGAGAGTATTTTCTCCTCTTCCATTGTACCCCAGGCAAGAAGAGGGGATAATAACCAGTTAACGGATGATTGCAGAAGGAAAAGTTTGGTCTTTATAAATAGGACAATGATCATTTGGTCTCCATGTCCACTGATGGTAGGACAAGAAGTAATGGACTTAATCTGCAGCCAGGGAGATTCACGTTAGATATTGGGAACAGCTTTCTAACTCTGAGGGTAGTTAAGCTCTGGAATAGGCTCCCAAGGGTGTCTGTGGAGTCTCAGTTCTAGTAGGCTTTTAAGAACAGGTTGAACAAACCTCTGTCAAGGATACTCTGCATATACTTGGTCCTATAGACAACCTGCTCTGGCTCTGGTTCCCTCCTTCTGCTCCCTGCCTAGGCCAACTGCTGTGGGCACTTGATCCGACATGCCCCCAATGCATCGTCTCTGCTTGGCTCTGCTTCAGCAGTGAGGGCTGGATTTCATGACTTCTCCAGGGCGCTTGCAGCCGTACAGCTCTATAATTCGATGCCATCGCAATACAATACAAACAACAACAAAAGTGGAAACACCCCAATCTAACATCTAACAATTCAGCGTGAACTGACATTCTACAGCACAAAGTGACAACATGTAGGAGTGCAAAGCCCGACAATTCAGCACCATGAAAATGAACACCCCAGGGGGCAAAATGACACACTGCAAAAGAGCTCAGCTCAAACCAGTGCAACACAAGCCAGTGCAAATCCATACAACACAAAACAATGCATCAGAGTGCAAAGTGACACTGTGCAAAACAGCTCAGTGTGGGACAACAACACAGCACAAACCCACACAACAGAATCATATAGAAAGGTAAGGCAGGGAGGGACCCTGAGAGTCAGGACCAGGTCTCCCTTGGCCGTCCCTGACAGGTGTTTGAAGAACAAGGAAACAAAGGGCACCACAAACGTATGTTTTTTGGATGAGCAAAGAAAAGGGAGTAGCATTGTCCCCCTTGGGTAGCCCCTGTTCAATTCCAGGTCAGAAAACAAAAGTCTTCTGCAAGAATATCCAAAAAATATTGTGTTTCACTTTACTTCATAAGTACAGTTGTGTGGCAATTAAATGATGACTCTAAAGTTTCATAAAAGTGTGGGAAATATGGATGTATCTGAGGAAATGGCTTGGAATGAAGGAAGACAAAAACTGATGGGTCGAGAGAACAGGCACTGTTTCCCCCTGGTTTGGAACTTCTCTCACAACTACAGGAAGAGAAAAGCTAAGCAAATGGTGTTCTATTGTTGCAAAGGAGATTAAAGTGAGGCCATTTTCTGCAGATAGAATTAAATAGTCATGTCAGGAGTGGGATTTGAAACGACGTCTCCATGCAGAGACCAGAACAGCCAATGGATTGGAAAAAAAGAAACGTATAACTAGTACTTTAGACCAGTCCACCATCCTGATACTACAAAGAAGGTGACTTATCAACCCGAGTTTTCATTAATAGTTGATGAACTCTTTAGGGAGGTCACAATGGCACATCTTTTTCAACTCCTAGAGACCTTCTACAGCACAGCTGATTTTTAGATACGCTCACCCGGACCTAAAGTTACACGTTTCCTGAAACTCCATGAGTTCTGCGGTGTTGGAATCTCCCTGTTCTCTTTTTAAGTGAACAAAAGATGGGTGCTGGCATTCTGAGAGAGTAATGATGAACCTCAAAATCCTGCCCTGTGCACCAGACAGTTAAGCAACCAGCACCCACAACCTCTGCTATGATAGCATCCTGTCTGGGAACAACTCACTTACCAACAACTGGGGTGTGAAATCCTCATTTCTTTGTTGTTCTGTCACTGTAGTCCCCACTTTCCTATTACTTGTCTGTATAATCTTTGTCTGGTTCTGTAACTGTTTCTGTCTGCTGTATAATTAATTTGTTTTGTGAAAACCAATTAAGGCAGTGGGGTATAATTGGTTAGATAATCATGTTACAATATGTTAGGATTGGTCAGTAAAATGATTGGTTAAGATAGAGCTAAGCAGAACTCAAGTTTTACTATATAGTCTGCAGTCAATCAGGAAGTAAGGGGGGAATGCGAATGGGAATTGGGGTAGGGGAATTGGAATTATGTTTTGCTAACGGGGGGAATAGGAACAGGGAAGGGGAACAGGGACACAGGCAAGCCTCTGTGGTGTCAGAGCTGGGAAGGGGGATACTGAGGAAGGAAACTGGAATCATTGCTTGCTGGAAGTTTACCCCAATAAACGTTGAATTGTTTGCACCTTTGAGCTTCGTGCATTACTGCTCTCTGGTCACGTGAGAAGGACCAGGGAATGGGAAGGTGATGGGATAAACCCTGTAACAAGTACGTCTTTCAGGGTGTAAAACCCCCCAGAACCAGTATAATTAAGCTGACCTAAGCCATGGTTAGATAGTGCTAAGTGAAAGGAAAGATTGTTTTGCCAATGTTGCTATTACAGGGATGGAAAACCCCTCCCCTCACTGTAGCAGCTGTCTACTCCACAGGGCTACAGCAGTATTTTAAGCATAGCCAGCCTCAGAGGGAGACAAGATCTGGCTCCATGGATGCTCAGGCACTAAGACAGCAGCAATGACAATACACTAATGCTTCTGTAGTCAGCAGGATTTGAACCTGTGTGGGGAGACC
Source organism: Gopherus flavomarginatus (assembly GCF_025201925.1). Lineage (NCBI taxonomy): Eukaryota > Metazoa > Chordata > Testudines > Testudinidae > Gopherus > Gopherus flavomarginatus. The sequence continues at coordinate 4,120,688 of NW_026115061.1, read as the reverse complement.
CCAAAGGAGTTCTAGTCCATCGCCTTAACCACTCGACCACAACTACTGGATGTACAGCTGCTGCCCTATATGATAATTCTGTTCTCACAGAATTGTCACTTCAAATGGCTCAGACCAGCTTCCCCAGCACGCTCACGGCTGTGCATTAGTGTAAGTGTGTCCATGGTAAACAGCAAAAGTTCCTGCCCATTTCCCTTCCAGCTGGAACATGATTAGTGTGTTTGTGGCTAACGATATTGCTATAGATTGTTGTTCATTCCCCACACTGACAATTCAGACAGTCCCCTTCCAATTCGAATCTCTACCATACCATTCCAATAGCCGGGGACAGGATTTCTCTGGGGCACTGAAATGTTTCAGGGGTTGGTGTGTGAGCTCAGCCTTGCATTCCATCTCTGATGTTTCATGGACTAACAACAGCAGCAGAAAGAAAGAGCCGAGCCAATATCTCCCTGGCAGGGATGCAGGTGACCATGTCCCCTCTGTCTGCCCATCGCCATTACAGGAGAGAAGGGTTCACTGGAATCGAATACCCTGGCTCAGACAAGAGACACAGGGAGGTTTTACTGTTATTGGATCTGTGCAAAGGAAATTGTGCCTCTGTGTGAAATTGAGGAGGGAAATGAAACGTCCACATGGTGGCCCAGTGCCTTAAGGAATGTGGGCGATGGAGTCTGGCTCAGAAATGATTTCACAGGAATTTGTATCAATGTATTGCCCTGATCAAAAGCTATGGCTGTAAGGTGCCACTGTTGTTAGTACTGGAACGTGCGTGAAGACACCCAAGTGGGTGTCAAGTCCATTACCTTAACGAGGGGTAGTTGATTATTTTGTCAAGATCCAAATTTCTTGGTCAAGGTCTAGTCAATGTCTGGATGACAGAGAAAATAATACACTGATAATAATAAGAAGAATTTAGAAATATTTACAGTTGCTATAGGCATAACTATGATGATTGTTTCATGTTTCACTCTTTATATCCGACACCACCATCTCCTTTCCCTTTAGCCTTGTAGTTTACCAAAGGTAAAACTAAACATCTCTTCAGATACAAAGGAGTGTTTGCGTTCATTCCTGCTAGCTACACAGAGGCCTGATGTAGCTGCTTTCAATCCTCTGGCTCTGCTGGGATAAGTAAAGTTTCACTGAACTGAAGGAGGGAGATCATTTTTTGACATATGAAGCCTCCTCTTAAAGGTGTTTGTCTGGCTGGCAGCCCTGGTTCCCAGGTCTCTCCTGAGGGAAGAAAGTTTCTGTGCAAAATACTAAAACTTTTAACAGAGAGGAGGGAAAGGCGATGCCCACGTGATGGAGCCAGTATGTACCACAACATGGTTCTTTTATGTGGGATGACTCTGAAGATTGACTGATCTCCACTCCCTTGGATTTGAAGAGATGTTTAGTTTTGCACTTGGGAACCTGTAAGGCTGAAGCAATTTTATGGATGGTGACACTACGATTGAAGGGTTATTTAATGTTGTAGAAATCATTAAAAACACTTAGTTTCAACTTGAGCTACCTGTTATTAAAGGCTGGTTTCCCCACATCAGTTCCATAAGCTCTGCTAGAAAGGCCCTGGGTTATCTCCTGCCTTTGTGGGAACTAAAGGCAATCGTCCCCTGCTGCCCTTGGCTTCAGGCTGATTTTTCTGGAGAGGGGATGTGGAATTGGTTTATTTGCTGTTGAGAAGGGAGCCAGGCCAGTTTTCAGGGACCGAGAACTCCCAGCATCTTCCCAGCCCAACCCAGGCTGCTGCCCTGTCCCAGCCTCTGTTCCCCTGGGAGCCCTGCTTGTTTGACTCTAGAGCAGGCTGGGAGCAGCAGCTGAGGCAGAGGACAGCCTGGGCTGGGCAGATGATAGGAGCAGAGCACCAGCGGCCTCTACTGGCTCCCGCCTCAGCAGCAAACAATCAGTCCCCACCCACACCCTGGGACAGCAGCCTGGAGACAAGGGCAGTGCCCAGTGGGGGGTTCTCTTTTTCCACTTCCTGGGGTGAGCAGGGACCTGGGGGTGTTTCTTGCAGGGCAGTTGGAACTGAATTGGGGAACAGGCTTTTAATAACAGGCAGCTCAAGTTCAGACTAATTTTGTTACAATTTTATTTATAATGTAAAATAATTCAAAAATAAATGGGCAGGAATGATTGGAACTCTTTTCTCCCTGTCACACAACTAAATGGCTTTTTGGCTTGTCATGATACAGGAGTCAGGTTCGTTCACTGTGCAGAATCAATGTGCACAGAAGCCTGTTGTGTTTCATTTCTTAGGTTCCACTGCCATCATGTGGCCATTTCCTTCCCCTCCTTTCTGTCTAAAGTGCAGAGCCCAGTTCCTCCGGGGAGAGAAGGACATCTTTCTTCTTTCCTTCCTCAACAGCCCCCTTCCTTGGAGAGCCCTTTGCTGGGGTCTGGGTGGGGAACAGCCTTTCCTGAGGATTAATTTCACACCGTAATTGGGGTTGATATATAGATTTTACAGCCAGACTAGATCACTAGGTACATCTGCTCTGACCTGATCCAGAACAGAGTGCAGAGAATTTTACCCAGTGACTCCTACACCCACCCCAAGATCTTCTGGCTGAAAGAGGTGGGTTCATTCAGAAAGTCATCGTGTTTGGATGTGAAGGTGGGAAATGATGGGGAAATTGGCCCCTCTTTCAAGTTTCAATGTTGTAACTTCTACATCTAGACCGAGGTGGCCAACCTGAGCCTGAGAAGGAGCCAGAATTTCCCAATGTAACTGCCAAACGTGCACCCTTGTATGCAACTACTGAGTCAATTGTGAACCTTCCCATCATTATCATTATCTCTTTGAAATAATGATGGTGATGGACACTTGGCTCGATATCTCAGTGTGCCCTGCACGTCTACAGGCTGCATTAGCCAATCGAACCATTCGGCACTTGCAGATAGGCACCTCTGTACTGTGCCTGAGTCTTGTACAGCTATGAAAGGCCAGTAGATGCCAATATTTCCCTGCCTTTTTAACCTGCACTAATACCAGGCCAAGCCAGGGCTGGGAAGAGAAACAGAGCAGCAGGTTTCCCATATTGTATCCATTTCCCTTTTTCTTGACTAGTTTCTCCTCTGCATAACTTGCACTTCGTTTGCTGTGAGCCTGGCTAACTCAGCTGGTAGAGTGTCAGACTTTTAATTTGATGGTCCAGGGTTCAAGGCCCTGGTCAGGTAATAAACTACTCACTATACCTTTAAAAATTGTTCTTCTGATGTCCTCTTTGGTGTTACTTTTTCTCTTCAAGACTGTGCCTTTCCTAAGAAGGGCCTTTGTTTGTGTGGGTTTGAAGGGGCAACTTCCTGACATCCTCTCTGTCCTTGCAGCCTGGAGGAATAAAGGCCTCTGGGCATACAGCATGTTCCTCCCCTGCATGCACATGCATACACAGAAAACACAACAGAATATCCCTAAGGAATTAGAATCACCTGCTGCCTTCATCTATCCTGCTAGATCCCCAAATGATGATACTCTTCATTATAAACCAACGTCCCCTCTACTCTCAGTGCCCCTCTTTCCCAATCCAGTGCCACTCCTATGCACATTGCTCCTCACTCCCAACCAGAGCCTACTCCTCTTCACCCTTCTCCTCTATCCCAACCCACAGCCCCCTCCTTTTTACACTGCTCCTCAATCCCAACCCAGAGCCCCATCCTATTTCCAGTGCCCCTCAATCCCAACGCACAGGCCCCTCCTATTCCCAGTGCCCCTCAATCCCAAACCACGGCTCCCTCCTTCCCTCCAGCAGCAGGTGCCTCAGACTCCCTCAGGAAGATTTTCTTGCAAGGTTTCGTGTATGAGTCTGCATGTGGATTTTACAGTGCATTGGAAATATGTTGCGTTGCTTGCCAAAATGATCACTTTTGGCTTGTGTTGGATTCCCAGTCTCCTTGTTATTGGGACAGGAGAAATAAAGGGTTGTTATCCTTGTTGTGTGAATCAAGGGCAGCACAACTGTACTTGGCAGACCCCGACTGAGGGACTCACCTTCAATTCAATAGCACTTGCTAGGCAGGGGACAAGGATTCCAAGACCAAGTGCGCTGGGGTCCCAATACTAAAATTTAGGTGTTAAACCAGCTTTAGGACAGAGTGGCAGTGGAGGGATGAGTGAGTTCCTAGACAACACAGTGAGTACGGTGCCTTCTTATTTCCCCCTCTTTCCACCCAGGATGGCAGGTGAACTCTACAGAGGCACCTCTGGGCTTGCACTGACTAAGGACAACAGCTGTGAGTGGAGTGCCGGGGGGGGCTCATGTTTAAGGACTTTTGGTTGCTGGATTTACAAACCGTAGGGAAAAGGACACTGCCCAGTTTATTTGGAGGTGGGTCTTTTCCTCATGGTTTATGTTTATGTGTTGGGGCTGTTGACATGATTTCTGCTAACCTTGGGCTTACATTGCAATGTAGACATATCCTAACAGGGCATCTATACTGTGATAAAATCCCGCTGGCCTGGATGATCTGATTTGGGCTCCTGGGAATGGAACTGGAGCCCAGGCTTGGAAACCCTCACCCCTTGTGGGGTCTCGGAGGCTGGGATCCCGAGGCTTTCGCCGTGAGGTGGTAAATTTGCACTGTAGACATCTCAGCTCAAGCTCAATATTGGGCTCTGGGAGCCCTCAAGGTTGGGAGGGAGTTTAGCAAGCAAAAAATGTAAAATGGCTGTGTGGAGTAATGCCCTGGACTCAATGGCATTTCTCCATTGGTCTGTCTGCTTTGGGGCAGGGACAATAACACATCCTGCTGCATTCGTTATTTCAAAGGGTGGTTTAGGATTTTCATTCTCACACATGGTGCATGAAGCAGGGTTCAACCCTTGGTGCAAACTAAATGAGCTGCTCACAGATTCTGGCAGCCACAATGAGCAATTGGTGTGAGAGCCCAGACCTACCCCTGTCCCAGAGGGAGGGGGGTCATCTGTGAGAGGCTGGAACAGATCTTAACTCCCAAACTTTCAGTAATTCTGTTATCAGTGCCTGTGAGTATAATTAAAACTGCCATACTGGGCTGGACCAAAGGCCCATCTAGCTCTGTGTTTTATCCACTGACAGCAGCCAATACCAGGTGCTCCAATAGTTAATCAACAAGGTACCACTGGGAGTTGAACCCAGGATTTCCTGTTTACAGGACAGGTGCTTTAACCAGCTAAGCCCTGGTGCCCACCTGTACCTTAAACACAGTGTCTGCCCACACCTGACTCCCTGCCATCCTCACTGGGGCCTGAAAAGCTTTGCTTGTGTTTGGAGTCTGCAAAGCAGAGAAGCAGGTGAGCTTTTCCTTGCAAGCTGTGTGTGTGTGATTCTTTGGCCAGGTCTGCATTACAAAGTTATTTCAGCATCATTATATCGCTCAGGTGTGTGAAAAACACACAACGCTCCCTCGGTCAGCAGCTTTTGGCTGGTGCACACACTGCAATACCACGTCTGGCGACAAAACTGCCCTGTTTTGGTGACAAAATAAAGCCATCTCGACGAGAGGCCTAGAGCTTTGTGCAGCAAACTTAAAGTGACAAATTGTCAGTGTAAATGCTGCTGGTCATTATATCACCATCACTGGCCTCCACCAATATCCCATAATGCCCGCCATGAACTCACCTGCCCTGCATTCCTGCTACAGAGGCTGAGCCCCTCCCCTTTCATAGTTCCAGAAAGTTCTGAGAGCTGAGCCGCTATCTGCCCTGGGATTAGGTTGATAGAACTGCATTGCCAGCCTAAGTAACGTAATTACACCAACCTAATTTTATAGTGTAGACTTCTCCAAAGAATCACACACACCTTGGGAGCAAAACTTCACCTGCTCCTCTGCTTTACAGAAGCCAAACACGAGCAACGTTTGTCAGGGCCCAGTGGGGATTGGCAGACAGTCAGGTGTGGGCAGACACGATGCTTTAAGTAACAGCAGGTACTATGGCTCAGGTGGTTAAAGCACCTGTTTTGTAAACAGGAGATCCTGGATTCAACTCCCAATGGTGGCCTTTGGGGCACCTGGCATTGGCTACTGTCAGAAGACAAGATTCAGAACTAGATGGACCTATGGTTTAAATTACACTCACAGGCACTGATAATAGAGTTATTGAAAGTTTGGGTGTTAAGAGCTGATAGGTCAGTGGTCCAGTTCCCTCAATGTGGTTTTACCATTTCCACTTGCTAAACTCCCTCCCAACCTCTATAAAATTACAGTGCAGACATATGGGCTCGAGCCCAACCTCTGAGGCCCCACGAAGGGTGAGGGTTTTTTAACCCAGGCTTCAGTGTGAACACAAATATCTGCAGCACAGTTTTTACCCCCTCAGCTTTATGTCTATGAGCCCAAGTCAGATGACCCAGGGCAGCCCTGCTGCCATCTTTATCCCAGGAGAGATGGACTCTAAGGGTACGTCTCCATTGCAATGGAAGCCCAGGTGTGGCACGCTGTGCTCAAAGCAGCACCCTGGAAGCCCCACATTCACCACTCTCATATAATGATCATATGGTTTGTACAAGTCTGCCTGGTGAGGATGGACACTGCTTGATTCACATCCTAGCAAAGGAGCTTCCTAACAAGCTGGAGAAACTATGAAAGAAGGGTAGAGACACCATGACTTGGCCTCTCTCCTCCATAACTCAACAGCTGGAAACACACCTGGAGGACAAAGACTGAGCTGAACTGATTCAGAAATCAGAAGAGAATACTAATCATACATTCAAACCAAATTCCCCAACCAGACTAGTATTGGTTTTTCAGCAGGATTCCTGGGCCCAGCCTTGTTGGGGTTACAAGGACTCTGCAACACATGAGAGTAGAAAGAGCGTCCTTGGGGTCAGGCAGGCCTCTGGTAAGGGGGTGGGGACTCAGATCCTTTCTCTGGCCAATTGCACCATGGTCATGTATAAACCAGGGAAGTTCCCCACAATAGCCAGACCAGAACCCGCTGTACACTTGCCCTCTGTACTCATTGCTTCTGTCTCTCTTCCCCTCATCTCTGCTGGTCTCCCTCTGAGCTTTCTTAGCACCTGGCCCCACAGCTCTTCCTGCCAGCCAGAGACTGCTTGTTCTAGGCCTGCTCCTGTGGATGTGGCCTCTCTCCTGATTCCTGAGGAAAGGAACCTTTCCAGGAAACGGCCATGGATTCTGGGAATTAGCATGTGGCTGGTGGACAGCACCAGGAATCATTTGGCTCCTGGCACACAAGGCAACTTAAAAGCTGAGCACCCAGACAAGAGCTTGAACCCTAGACCTTCAGAGTAAGAGCCTGATGCTCTACCAACTGAGTTATCTGGGCTTGTTGAAACCATCTTCACCATTCACCACGAGAGCGAGCAGGTAGGCAAAAGAGAGGCAAAAAAAATTTCTGGGAACCCCTCATGTGACCTAATGGATAAGGTGTCTGAGTGTAAATCAAAAGATTGAGGGTTCAAGTCCCTTGGTGGTTGTGTTGCTGCAGTTTTACCTTTGTGCTGAAAGTTCTGCTCCCTTCAGGGCTGGAACCTCTTCTTGGCTGCTCAGGCCAGTGCTCTGGCTTCAGCTAGAGCCCCGGGAAGGAGTTGGGGGTTGGGTGTCACAAAGGCTGGGGCATGAGCCCCAAGTGCTTCCAGTCTAGCCTTTGCCATTCCTGACTTGCCAAAGAAAGTGGGCAGCTGCCCAGGCTGGCGTGTGCGCCTGTCCCTGTGCTGGAGGGTACTTGCTACATAGCGTCTTTGGAGCCTGGGTGTTTCTCTGCTTCTTGCCAGCTCGGGAAAAGCCTCTTGGGGCAAAATCTCCTGTCCCACTGCAAAAGTGAGCACCTTGAGTGGGAACAGACAGAGGCCAGCCCTGTTTTCCTACCATCTTGTGATGTTGGCCACAGAACATCAGCAGCTGCCCTTCAGTGGATGTTTGGCATGGCAGGGAGCAGCCTGGCTGGATGTTTTTGTGCCTCTCTGAAGGCCACACCTAGACATGGTCCTGCCCTCCTCTAGCCCTGACCTCAGTTGCTCTGGGGCTTTTAAGCCTTCCCTTGGAGCTATCAGCACCAGCTGCCTCTGCTCTAGGTGCCCAGAGGAGGAGAGGTGTGCTGGGTCACTTTTACAGATGCACCTTCCCTGGTACTGCCATTGCTCAGCTGCACAGAGGAGTTTTCATCCCCACTCCCTGCCTAGCAGCCCTCTGGCACCATTCCTAAGGGCTGCCCTGCCTCACTTTCTTCCTACCATATTGGGAAAGACAGCTCTCATCATTAAAGGTCAGGTGGGCCAACTAGGGGCAGAAGCCCATTCTATGTTTTCCTACTGTAAAGCTCAAGCTCAGGAACTCACCTTGAGTGCAGATATTGTTATGTTCCCAGAGAACAAGCCAGCCCCACACAAACAGGGGCTGCTAAAGCCCAGGATTGAACCAGGGACCTTTAGATATTCAATCTAACGCTCTCCCAACTGAGCTACTTTGACACCTGCATGAGAGCATTTTGGCCTGTTTCTTCTCTGTCTGGGATGTTTTTGTCAGCAGTTTCACACAGAAAGGACAGGAAAATGAACGGCTGCTTCACACCCCCACTGGAGGAACCCGGCACCCTTAGCTGTGGTGAGTAAGAAGTGTCTGTTGGTTGGCAGGACCTGTCCCCCAGGAGCTGGAACAGCAGCTGCCGCCTCTCCCTTGGCTCCAGGCTGTGGGAAAAACTCATTGCCTGGCTGCATGCTGCTCCGTGCTCTGGAGAGCGTCTGTATGGTCTGTCAACCCCCCGTCTTCACTGAGCCAGTCTGGTAATGTCCCAAGTGCCCCCTCCAGCTTGGCAGCTGAGAGTCTGTGCAGACATCAGGCCCCCTGCCAGCCCCACAGGAAGAAGCAGCGCCAGCCCCCCCAGCACCACAGGGGCACTCAATGCACTTCCTGTGGGGAAATGGCTCCTTGACGTCCAGCTGCTAGAGTGAGAGCCAGGAGAGAGCAGTGTCTGGCTCACCGTGCGAGAGAGAAGAGACCTCATGAGTGTGGATCTCCCTCAGTCTCCCCCGCAATGCTGGTCAGTTGTATTGTCACTGTAATAGTCAGTGCTTCCCTTCAGGGCCGGCCCTAGAGGGGTCTGGGATCCGGGACAAATCCCCACTTTTGTCCCCAGGCCCTGCCCCCACCCCACTCCCATCTCTTCCCATCCTGCAAGTTCCTGCCCCATTCCTCTCCCATCCCCACCTCTTCCCGCCCCTGCTCCTCCTCCTCCTCCCCACCCAGCGCCTCCTGCACCCCACTGAACAGCTGATCACTGGCAAGTGGGAGGTGCTGAAGGGGAAGAGGAGGAGCTTGTCAGCAAGGCCTGTAGTGGGCTGGGGGGGAGCTGGCTGCCAGTGGGCGCTGAGCACCTATTTTTTCTCTGTTGGTTCTGCAGCCCCGCAGCTCCCATGGAGTCGCTGACTTGGCTTCTTTCGCACTCTAGAGAGAGGAGCAGAACCAGGGCTATGGCTGATCCATGGGGCACCAGGTGAGTGGCAGAGGCTTCAGGTGCTGAGAGTTTGCCTGACTCCTCAGGGACACAGTGTGAGGTGATGCCCCAGGGATCTCTATGAAAGGAGCAGAACAGGATTTACTTGGGGTGGAGAGAGAATTGAGAGTGTCTCAGGGGGGTGTACAGAGGTGTTGCCCGAGTTAGAGACCGGCTAAAACGCAGGCCTCACTGTGAGCAGGATTCAAACCTACACAGGGAAACCCTATTGGATTTCAACTCCAACGCCTTAACCACTCAGCCATCACAACTGTGAGTGAAAAAGTGCCCCAATGCCAGAGAAACTGAAAGAATCACAATGACCAGGTGTGAAGTCATCTGAACTACAGAATTCCCACCGCAAACCTAGCTCCCAAAGCACGGGGGGCGGGGGATTTGGGGTTTGTTCTCTTTGCCTAACCATGTGCAGTCACACAGAGAGCGCGTTTAAAAGTCTCCCCTCCCACAGAGCGGGAATGGGAAATGATTCTCAACTTGAAGCCTGATGTAGCGTGACCAGACGTCCCGATTTTATCAGGACTGTCCTGATATTTTCTTGTTTGTCCCGCATCCCGACCGATGTTTGGTCGGGACCCTGGAGAAACAAATAACTTTGTCCTCTTCTCCAGCACACAGGCATAGTCTGGAGGGATACTTGCCCTCCCCCCAACTCCGCCCCCTCATTCCCCCATTGGATCCCTCCCCAAATCCCAGCCCTGGCCCTGCCCCCAGCCCCACTCCCTCACTGCCCCATTGGATTCCTCCCCAAATCCTCGCCCTGGCACTGCCTCTTCCCCAAGCACGTGACATTCTTCCTTCCTCCCAGGTTTGCACACGGGCCATGGCCATGGCCAGGAGAGAGGCGCGGAAGCTGCTCCAGCCCTGCAGCCTGAGGGGCAGTGCAGTGGGGCTGGGGGCAGCGTGGAGCAGGCAGGGCCCAGGTGGGGGGGGGGGCAAAGACACACGTGGGGTAGACACACTCCTGTTGGGAGCTGCCTGGTTCATCCCTTGCCCGGGAGCTGCAGGAGAGGCCCGGATCATGGTTCGGCTGCAGTGCTCGGAGCCCAGGCTGGGCCCAGGAGTGAGAGGATCGGGGAGCTGGGGGTGCAGCGGGGGTTGGCGCCGAGAGTTGGTTGGAGATGGGGCTGTGCCGCTGCCGCTTGGTGGCGGGAGGGCCCTCTGGCTTATTATTTTGCTCCGCCCCCCGTGTCCCGCTATTTCATCTTTGACATCTTGTTAACCAACCTGATATGAAGGAGGATGTCTGGACCAAGGGGCCAGGGACTGGCCTTTGCTATAGAAACCACTGTCAAGTTTTAGCCAATTAGGACCAGTCAGCAAATAAGAACAACTTCAGGTATCAGTAACTGTTACAGGTTGTAAATTCCTACATGCAACACTTTCTGGCACTACACCTGCACAGCTCTGCTCCCCGGCTCTTCTCGGGCTCCTGTTCTCTCCTTAGCTCTGCCCCACTCTCACCCAGGCAGTTCCAGCTCACATGGAGGATGGGACCCCCTGGCCTGGTGACTCTCTTATTACACTGCCTGGCCTGTCAGTGCAGCTAACTTGAAGCTTTGGCTTCTCCCCATTGTCCCTGGGGACTGTCAGTCTCAGGGTCCTGATTTCCCATTGATCCTTCCCCCTTCTATTGGTGCTGGGAACTAGCCAACCACCCACCCACACCCACACATTAAGTTTTAGTAAAGGGCCAAGAGCCCCCTTACACAAGCAGCCCCATGAGGGTCACTGATGTGCAGAGAAGGCAGCACAAGCTGCTCCCATGGTGTAAGGGGCAGCACTCAGGACTCTGAATCCTGTAATCTGAGTTCAAATCTCAGTGGGACCTTGTGTTGGCTTGTGGTCATAGGCAGCAGGTTATATACATTTGCAGTGTTCGGGCTCCAGCAATATTTGGAGCTGGGTCTCTTCCCCTGGGCACTGGCCCCTGCCTGGTACCCCTCCCCCTGCCGCGCTGCATTCCTGCCTGACAAAAAGCAGCATGGGCCTGTCCCCTGCCTGCTCCTGCTGCTGGAGTAGAGGGATATTGAGCAGAACTGCTGTCTGCTTCCCCCTGGGTCCTAGGGCCCACCCACCATTAATGGCAAGGCAGATTGCCCTGAGCCTCATCCCTCTGTCCCAGTCCTGAGCCCTCCCGCAGCATGAACCTCCCAGCCCCAGCCAGAGCCCTGAGCCCCCTCCTGCATCATGAATCCCTCATCCTCAGCCCTTAACTCCCTCCCAGAGGCTGCACTTCTCACCCCTTCCTACAACCCCAGCCTGGAGCCTGCACCCAGCACCCAAACTCCATCCCAAAGCCTGCACCCTAATCCCCAGCCCAGGATCAGCACCCCAGACCTCCCCCCCCAAACCCCTTCCCAGAGCCTTAGGCAGGTGGGGGTGGAGTTTGGGGGGCGGAGTTGGCGGGCGGGTTCTGGGCACCACCAAAATTTCTACAAAAGTGCCATCCACGTTTGTGGTAAAGCCCCAGAGCTCAACCTGCCTGTCTCCAGCTGTGTAAGAGTGAATGTTTCCCCTCCTGCTGGGTGACTCACACCGCCTAGAGCCAGGTCTTTGGCTGGGATGGCCACAATGGGTTAGGGCTCTAGAACTTGCTACCCTGATAGCTGGGATTCTTGCTGCTGCACCTGATGTCCACAAGCTTGGCCCTTGTGCTTCCTAACACACTTTTCCTCTGGCCCACATGGCGCTTGAAGAAAGGAGTGCCAGCGCTGGGATTAATAGTCAGGCCTTGGCAGGAGGGAGGAAGAGTCCCAGGCTGGAGCCCCACACACTTTTCCTCCGCCGGGCACCTAGAGCAGAGGCAGCCCAGCTCTGTCCGCTGGATACATCGGCAGAGTAGGTGAGTTCATGTAAATACAGTCTGGTCCCAAAGCCTCCTCCCAACCCTGGTCATCAGTGGCTGCCAGGGGAGAGCTCATTCACACCTCACTTACAAATCATCATTTGAAATTCTAAGGTTGGCCAACACTGCCGAAGCCAATGCACCGACTTTGTCAGCAAACACAACAGCTGGGTGAGGAAACCCGGCTTTGTCCAGACTTTCCAAACCTATTTTACTTTCTCAGGTAAAAGTAGTTTTCATATGTTGTATCTGCTTTTAAAGTGTGTGTTAACGTTTCAATTTCCATTCAAATTTGCAACCAATGACAACATTGGCAGCGCTGCATGTAACTACCTGACCACTGAGGGAGGGGGTGTTGGGGAACTTCGGGGAAGGGGGTACACTGCCTCCTGGCTGGGGGGCGTATAGGGAATGCCCAGTTTCACTGAATTGAGTCTCCTACTGCAGCACCTCAGTAGGTTACATCAGAGAGGAGCTGCAGTGTCTAGGGGGTGGGATGCCTGTGCCTTTAAGAGCCCAGCCCTGGGAAGCCCAGGCTGAGAGGTGCTGCCTGTGAAAGAGGAAATAAAAAAGCCCCTCTGCTCCCCCCACCCAGGTTTGCAAACACTGGAGTCTCAGCCCACCGGGATAACTGTTACCCCTCGGCCCCTGCCTGTGCCGGGGTTTAACCCTCTGGCAGCGCCTCCCTCTGGGCTTAAGTCCGGTTCCTTTCCCCCTCTCTGACTTTGCCCTTCAGTCCCTCTCCTAACTCTGCCTCCAGCTGCTTGACCCTCCGACCAGTCAATTTCCACCCCCTGCTCAGACCCTGGTCACCCCCTCCTATGACTTGCCCCCCTATGCCCCTTTTTAATCCCTGTAAAAAGTAGGGGGTGCTGGGTCCCATTCTCTGAAGGGAGGGCTGGGCGCCTGGCCCTTGCCTGCCCAGTGCTCAAAGTGCCCTATGATCTTGTGGATGTTTGCTGAGTGCTGCAGGGTCACCCAAAGGGGGAGAGAGATGCAGTTAGGAGGTGATGCAGCCAAGGGTGCCTCACCCAACACTGAGATGCAGCCACCTCTGGGGTGAGTTACACAAGTCAGTAAATGAATATGGAACAAGAAACGCACTGAAAGGACCAAGGCAGCTGCAGGAGGTGGAGAAAACCAGAAAAAACAGTATCCCTGGATCCCAGCCCTGCCCCTCCCCCACTCTGCCCCCTAATCTCCACTCCCCTCCCACATTTGAGGGGAGAACCCAGGAGTCCTGGTCCCCAGCCTTGCCCACCCCCATATTTTGATATGGCTCCATCCAACAGCTGCCCCCACAATTGCAGGGCAGTGCCATGGGGCACACCAGGGCCTGCCTGTTTGCACAGGATGGGCAATGCCAGTGCTCCAGGATGGGGAGAGATGATGCTAAGGGAGAAGCAGGCAGCAGACAGCTCCCATGACAGAGAAAGAAATGCTAGGGGGTGCTATGCTGCAAGGAGTGAAGGGGGTTGGCAGGGAATGGGAGGATCTTCCCTCACAGCAGGTGTGTCTGTCTCCCTTCCAATTCCTCCCCAGCCCAGGCAAATCCCGGCCCAGCTACCAGGGTTAAATTTGGCCTGGATTCCCCAGCTGCTGGGGGTGGGGCGTGGGGCTGGGAAGCCTGAGCCTCTACTCCTCCTTCCCCAGACACAGTTGCATGGGCACAGACCAAAGGAGCCTGCAGCACTGCTGCCTAGAGGAAACTGAGGCACCACCACTGACAGACACATCATAGCTCTCCTCATCCTCATCCTCTATTCCATATACAACCTGGCCAGGGGAGGGGGGGTAAACTCAGGGCAGTTGCATAGTTTACCTGTGGAACTCCTTGCAAGAGGATGTTGTGAAGGCCAAGACTATAACAGGGTTCAAAAAAGAACTAGATAAGTTTATGGTGGATAGATCCATCAAGGACTATTAGCCAGGGTGGGCAGGGATGGTGCCTGTAGCCTCTGTTTGCCAGAAGCTGGGAATGGGCAACAGGGGATGGATCACTTGATGATTCCCTGCTCTGTTCATTCCCTCTGGGGCACCTGGCACTGGCCACTGTCAGAAGACAGGAGGATACTGGGCTAGATGGACTTTGCGTCTGAACCAGTCTGGCCGCTCTTATGTCTCCCTTGGAGCAGCAGTGACACCCAGTGGGCAGTCAGAGTAATGCACAGAAGGTGTTTTCCTTGGGGCAGCAGTGACACCTCGTGGTCATTCAGGGTAATACACAGAAGGTGTTTCCCTTGATACAGCAGTGATACCCACTGGTCAGATGGCGTAATGCACAGCATGTGTCTGCCCTCTACGAGCAGTGACACCCACGGACCAGTCACGGTAAGGCACAGAGTGTGTTTCCCACCAATCTGGGTAAGGCACAGAGCATGTTTCCCATGGAGCAGCAGTGACACTCAGTGACCAGCAGGGGTGGCATCAGACTCTTCTCCTTTAGTCGGGGACTGAGGCTACATCTACACTACAGGATAAATTCGAATTAGCTTACACTGATTTTATAAAACAGATATTATAAAGTCGATTGTGCGCGTCCACACTAGGCACATTAATTCGGTGGTGTGCATCCATGGTCCGAGGCTAGCATCGATTTCTGGAGCTGTGCACTGTGGGTAGCTACTGTAAAATAATGAGGCCAATAACGTCAATTTGCGTCCACACTAATCCTAATCTGATATAGTAATATTGATTTTAGCGTTACTCCTCTCGTTTTGTAGGAGTACAGAAATCGATTTAAAGAGCCCTTTAAATCGATATAAAGAGCAGTGTAGTGTGGACGGGTGCAGCGTTAAATTGATTTAACGCTGTTAAAATCGGTTTAACAGCGTAGCGTACACCAGGCCTGAGATGGGCTAGACAAAAAAAAATTGGGGGGCTGTGCCCCCCATCACCTGACCTCACCCTTCAGGGGGGCCATGCCTCTGTTCCTTCTCAGTTAAAGGCCAGGCTCATCTCCTCTCCCCCTGGCTAGGGTTTACAGCAATACAAACTTTATTAAAATAAAATAGTAAACAGGGTTTACTTAAAATATTCTAAATCTGTCCAAATTTTAGTACTGAATCCAAGGTTCTCTTAAAGATCCCATCAGTAATCAAAACCTAAATGAAAAATTGAAACCAAAAACAAGGCTTAATTTAAAACCCAAACATTAAGAAAAACTTTGTTTGTAAAAATAAAAACTAACAAATGCTGTAAATTAATAATTTCAACATTTTATCAAAAAAGTGTGCTACAGCAGAATGATAAAATAACATCAATTAAATAAGCATGACCACTGAAACCTCCTATAAAGGAATTGAATCCTTGAATACTGGTCAAATGGTAATAAAATATGCAGAACTATGTCAAAACTGGTGTTGCAAGTCAGCCATTTGAATCCAGCAAATGTCAATTAAAAGCTCCATTCCAACTAAAAACAACAAAACAACCCAATAAACGAAAATGGTCACAGCCTGAAACAAACCTACACAGAAGCAAAATTAAACCTGTACCAACATTGGAACAAATGATGTAAATTTCTAATTCTAACTTCTTGTTTCTCCCAGGAGGAAGGTGTTTTGCACCTCAGAAACCAGGCTGTCACTGCAGCTTTCCTTTCACTAAATAAGATTTGTACCAAATATAAATTGCCCTTCAATTTCTCTAAGAGAATTGTATCTTTGCACTAATATCCCAAGTGTGCAAGTCCATCCCCTCAGAGCAGCCCCACACCCCGAGGCCAGGGGAGAATCCCAACTGGTTTGTGCATTTGTAACCCTGGGCCCTGAAGCTGATGAGAGAAAGGGAAGTGAGCCATCTTGGAGCTTTCTGATACCACCTGCGGGGAGCACAGGGATTTGACTGAATGACATCCTGGCTAATTTTCACCTTGTTCTCTGCCAGCAGGCTCCGCTGGAGAGCTCGGGAGTGACTTGACCATGGCAGCACCCTATTTACATATTAAAAGCCGGCATTTTGGGGCCAATGGGGTGAAATGTGAGTACTTTTGGGGTTGGGACCCACATGAGAAGGGATGTGGACAAACTGGAGAGAGTCCAGCACAGGGCAATAAAAATGATTACGGGACTGAGACACATGACTTACGAGAACCTACAGGCCATATCCTGTATGTTAAGCTAAGGCAAAGTTAGCATATCTATATTGTGACCTTTTACTCAAAGAGGAAAATCGACCTTTATCATGTTACTTAAACAGATAAGTACCCATGCCTGTCCAAGACCTTTACCTAGACCAATCAGCAATGGAGAATGGCATAGGGTTTTATTCAGTGTTGTACCCACAGATTTAACAGGTACACCACAAGGTAACTTATGTGCATATGTACATGTCATCACCAAGCAAAAACATACTAGCCTATGAAGTAAATGTACCCTAATGTTTTGTGGGTGAGGAATGAAATTTGGGCATAGGAGGAAGGATTTCCAGCCCTTGTGCCCTATAAAAGAGGTAACCCACCTCGCTAGAGCACTTTGCTCTATCATTCTGACTTACATCCTCCACTTTCTCTGTATGTACTATCAGCAGGCTGTACTTGTTCTTAAACTTTAAGTTTCAAGGGAACTAGGCTAAGTTCGGTTTCCCTAAGTTTTTAGTCTTTATTAGGTTTTGATTTTAAGTTTAACATAGTCAAGTAAACCCTAAGTAACACTAGCTTTTTCTGAGCACTGCATCTTTCACTTAAGAATTGAGAAACCTGAACTGCAAGGCTGGTCCTGTGTCTCTTACCACCAGGTTATCAAGGAATGCTGTGAGTATATTAACCAAATCTTTGTTGCATATAATGCCATATGTATCTTTTGAATAGCAGTAATGCAAATGTAACTTTGTAACTCAATTAAATTAAATAACATGTAAGCTAATCAATTACATTTTCATCAAATTATCTAAATTAATATTATTAGTACACCCTACATCAGGCTACATGGGACAGAGAGTTGGAGTGAAGAGGGACGAAGGCACTGGTTCTAGAAGTGCCAACTCTGAAGTGGGGTTAGAATGAGACATTCAGAGTGCAGTAGAGGACTCAGGGTTAGGATAGAGAATTGGGCTGTGAATGCTCTGGAATGAGGCCAAGAAAGAAAAAACTGAGACGTAAGACAGAAATCAAGCTAGAGCAAAAACCAGAGAAGAAATGTGCAATATGAGCTGCAGAGAGAAAAAAAACCTCTACTTGTCCCCTCTCACCAAAGCATCTGAGAAAAAGATGAGAGGCATCTCTCCCCCACTGCAACAACAATTCCAATTGACCTGGACTGAAGAAGAAAATCTTCTCTTTTACAACACTAGCAGACCTGGACTGAGTCATGAACACCTCCCCCACTCCAACCTGGTGTTTCTGGCCTGGGACACGGGAGTGGCTCCTCTCTTCTCCATTTGGGACATGGCGGGATGAGAGAAGTGACAGGGCTTTATGGGAAATCATTATTTGCCTGATTCATGTGCAAGTCCTAGTCCTTGTTAACCCAAACAAACCGTTTATCCTGCATGCTGATGCCAGTTTGGTGGGTCTGGGAGCAGTCCCGTACCAGGAAGTGGAAGGAAATGTAAATCTGTAGGCTTTGCCAGCTGAGGACTGTCTGATAGCGAAACTCGCTATCCCATCCACCAGCAGCAGTTCTTGGTCTTGTAATGGGCCATCACTGAGAAATTTCGAGACTACTTGTGTGGTGCTCAGTTTCAGGTGTGGACAGAGAACAATCCACTGACTTATGTGTTAACAAGGACTAAGCTGGATGCTACAAGGCAGAGATGAATGGCTACTTTTGCTAGCCATAACTTCGCATTCAATACCAATGAGTTGGTATAGTAGGGAATGTGATTTATCAGGACCACCAATTCTTGGCTTGGGGGAGGATGTAAGCAGGTTCGCTATGAACCCTACCCTGTCATCTGTTGGTGATCTGTTGTAAAGGCCTTTTGAGGCTGATGTCATTTGTATGGTTCCACCCACCCCGGATTTCATGATCAGGGTGCTTGTCCAAAGGGTCATTTCGGCTGCTGTGGGATCCCCAGTCTCTTTCTTATTAGGGCAGGGGTAATAAAGTGCAGTTATTCCAGTGATATGAATCAAAGACAGTAGAACGGAACTTAGCAGTTCATGGTTTTGGAACTCACCCGAACCTACATAAAACTCATTAGGCAAGGGACATTGGTTCAAAGCATAGTGAAATAAGAAAGATTGAAAAGGAATATTTGTATTTAGTACAATGGATTGCTTGTAAAACCTCTAAATGCACATTTTATGTCTTTTGTATCTCTCTAGTTTAAAAACAAAGCTTTTAATATTTCTAATACATGTTTGGTTTTATGCCACAGATGTAAAATCTTTAATAACTAAATGCAATTTTTAGACATACATAAACTGTTGAGTTTTGATCTCATTTCCACACTGTAAGTTATAAACAACTCCATAGTTGGGGAAAACGTTCCTTACCACTCAGACAGCAAGAAAATTTAGCAGATTGGACTCTGGGAGATCAGCTGTGGGACACAAATGATTTCTGAAACCAGATTAGCAGCAAAGAATCCTGTGGCACCTTATAGACTAACAGACATTTTGGAGCATGAGCTTTCGTGGGTGAATGCCCACTTCTTCAGATGCATGTCTAAAGAAGTGGGTATTCACCCACGAAAGCTCATGCTCCAAAACGTTTGTTAGTCTATAAGGTGCCACAGGATTCTTTGCTGCTTCTACAGATCCAGACTAACATGGTTACCCCTCTGATACTTGAAACCAGATTCTTAGTCACAGGTCAACAGGTGGGTTATTGCAAATTCTGGACTCTGGGACCAGAGCTGGGGTGGGGGGGCACAATTTTTGTGGCACATGCACTACCTCTGCAGCCAACCTTTGCTTCCTCACTCCATAACATTCCCCACACACAGAGCAGCCTTTTACCTTTCAGAACCAAAATACACCCTGAAAAAGATCAAACAGCATAAACTTAAGGCAAACTACTGAAGCACTAATAACAACTCAAAGAGACTCATAAACACTTTTGTCTTTACACACCAGAGACAGCAAGAATGAAACCATCGGGCACAAACACGGGCCGCCAAGAACCAAACAAACATCTATTACCACCTCCCACAAGCTTTGGGGCTTTGGAATCCAGACCCCTTAATGGTGAGTACTTTTCAGGCGAGAGTGAAGCCCTCAGGCCTCAAATGCCAGGTACAGTTACTCTCTCCTTGATCCAAAACGATCAGCAAAATACACTGCATTACTCCTGCCCCAATAACAAAGAGACTGGGGATCCCACAGCAGATGAAATGACCCTCTGGACAAGCACTCCCATCATGCAATTCGGGGTGGGTGGAACCATGCAAATGACATCAGCCTCAAAAGGCCTTTACAACAGATCACCAACAGATGGCAGGGTAGAGTTCATAGCGACCCTGCTTAAACTAGATTGTGGCAAAGATTCAAAAACACTGAACGTTCAAACTCACCAAACGCGGGTCAAGCCATCCTCATCGTCCTATCCGCTTGTTATACTCCACACCTGAACTTAGCCCTCACATGGACAACATACCCTCCTAACTCAGTGTCTGTACGTTAACCTTTTACCCCCAGTCGGGGCTATGGCAGATTAGGTATTCTTTATGCCACTCAATCTTAAACAGAACTTCGCACCCCCTGGGTAATCTGTACGTTGTTCCCTGATCACCAGAAACTTCGGTGCCTAAACGCTGTGCCGTACACTTCTTTTTTTCTTTCAACGTCATCTTAATAAAATGTTGACATTTGTTTGAGATCCCGGCTCCTCTTCCTTTGCAAGGCGTGTGCGTTTGCTCCGGGTTTTAGTCTGCTAAGACAGCGAGGGGGGCTGATTGAGCCAGAGGCGCTTGCCTGCTGCAGACACGGATCCAAGGCTGAACCTCGTACCCCACGAGCTGAAGGCTTAACTGAAAACAGTTTAAGAAGTGCTCCCGTCTCCGGCACTCAGCTACCCAGCTCCCAGTGGGGTCCAAACCCCAACTAGATCCCTTTTACCCTGTAGACGCTGTAAAATCCTGTGACCAGGGCAGCTGCCTAGTAGCCTGCGCATCTGCCTGCCAGCGCGAGCTCGTAAGGCACTAATCTGGATAGTGCCGGCTGGGTGGCAAGCATGTGAAGAGCCAGCAGAGTGATGCAGTGGAAGCGTGCTGGGCCCATAAACCAGAGATCAATGGATCGAAACCATCGTCTGCTACGCGTGCGCTTGTTTCTTTTCCCTCTGGGCCTTCCAGCGAGGTGGAGAGCAGCAAGAGGGGCTGAGGTGGCTGCCTGCCAGGGAACTCCCTGGCACCTCTAGCTGCCTGGGCTGAAGGCAAGAGGGAGGTCGGGGTGTTGCAAGGGCCTCCTGTCCCAGAATGAGGCTGCAGTGCTTCCTGCTCCCCTTTTCCCACCCACCCCGGCGGGCTGTGGGAGAACACGAGGGAGGCTCTCGGGGCACTGGGCAGCGCTGTGTGGCTGTCAGGGGAAAGAGCCGAGGCTACCGACTCGATCTGCCATTGGCTCGCGTGGCTCTGCGCACCGTCAGCCGGGGCGGGCCAGGTTGCGCACGTGACTCAGGCTTGGGCAGCATGGCCGCTCTTTCCTGACGAGGCATGAGGCAGGCCAAGAGCTTTGCACAGCCTACAGGGAAGTGGGAGGGAGGCGTCTTTCAGCCGGCGTGTCTCGTCCGCTTCTCCCTTGCCGCTTTGGCGGAGGTGGGAAGGGAGCAAAATGTTCCCGGCTGAAAGTTTTTGTGCTCGGCCTCGAGGATTAAGCCTGAGCCTCCGGCACGGCTGCTGGGAGACGGGTTTCTGAATGGCCTCCAGCATGCTCTTTGGGCCACCAGCTGAAAGCACTGAGGCCAAGAGGCAGCAAAATGGGACTTTGGAGGCTCCCCACAGGCCTCAGAGAAGCAAAGAAGTAGCACAGGCTTATCACCATCCATGGGGGGGCTCAAACCACCATTCTTTCAATTAACAACCAAACATGCTGACCCATTGCACCACAGAGACACGGGTGGGCAAAGCTGTATGGAGCCCAAAAGTTGGGAATCAGCTCTAGCATGTGCATGTAGCTCTTAGACAAGCAACAGCAAGGAACTGGACTGGTATGCAGTGAAAGTTCTGTGGGAAGGAACCGAAAAGAGCACAGGGGCTGCGGTACAGCGCTTGCACATACTTTCTTTGGCCTGTTTTGCTGCGAGATTTAGTAGGGCGAAATTCTTAGTCACAGGTCAGCAGGTGGGTTTATGCAAATTCTGGACTCTGGGGCCAGAGCTGGGATGGGGGTGGGGGGCACAATTTTTGTGGCACGTGCACCACCTCTGCAACCAACCTTTTCTACCTCACCCCATAACAACACACACACACACACACACACACACACACACACACACACACACACACACACACACACACACACACACACAGCAGCCTTTTACTTCTCAGAACCAAAATATACCCTGAAAGAGATCGAATGGTATAACCCTAACCCTAAGGCAGTGGGGCTCCTCATGGTTGTGTGTGTTCCACAGTTCGATTTTACCCACCACGTATCAAGTGTGAACTTCTCAGGCAGTAGAATAGTCTTAACATGGAGTCATAGACATTCTCCTTGGGCATCCTAACTTTATCTTGCCACCGAGATGTTGAAGCAGCTGGGATTCTTTTTGTACGCTTGGAAGGCATGCTGTCTCCATGAAGTCCAAGCAGCATCCGGGGGGAGGGAAGTTTCTTCCTGACAGGGATTTTTATTCCATTCCCCCAGAGCTCAAGCTGATGGGGGCAAGTGTTTGTGGAGGTCTCTGCCTCCTGGTGGGTGCGTGACGGGGAGCAATCAACCAGGTCTTTTGTCCACGGATGATCCACAGTGGCTTGTCTGATGTCTCAGTCAGGGCCTTCTCTTGTTGGAAAGGAGATGATGCCTCTTCTGGTAACCTAGCATTTTACACTTCATAATGCTTCTCTCCTGACTGGTGGCAGCGTGGCGGCAAGGGGGTTTACAGCTGTAGTGCCAATGCTTATAGATCACCTTACAACATGGGCTACGGCTATTATAGGTGAAAATAATGCATGCAGCAACTCACGAGCTTGTCATAAACTCTAAACACTAAACACATTTTTATGACTCTAATACCTGTTTTAACAACACTAACAAACAGGTGAGCAAGACTAGTTTCCAGCCATGCATTTGTCACTTTTCAGTAAGGCCTAGGGGCCTTGGCATGAGCTGGCACCTGGTTTGCCATTGTCAGAAGAGGATTTTCCCTCTCTTATCCCCAGGCATCTGTACTGGGAGCAGTACTGTTCAACTTATTCATAAATGATCTGGGGAAAGGGGTAAACAGTGAGGTGGCAAAATTGGCAGATGATACAAAATTGCTCAGGATAGTTAAGTCCCAGGCAGCCTGAGAAGAGCCACAAAGAGATCTCACAAAACTGGTTGACGGGACAACCAAATGGCAGATGAACGTCAGTGCTGTTAAGTGCAAAGTAATGCACATTGGAAAACATAATCCCAACTATCCCTATAAAACGATGGGGTCTAAATTAGCTGTTATCACTCGAGAAAGAGATCTGGGAGTCGTTGTGGATACTTCTCTGAAAACATCCACTCAATGTGCAGCGGAGTGTTGGGAATCATTAAGAAAGAGATAGGTAAGAAGACAGAAACTATCATATCGCCTCAATATCAATCCATGGTACGCCCACATCTTGAATACTGCGTGCTGATGCAGTCTCCCCAATCTCAAAAAAGATCTATTGGAATGGGAAAGATTCAGAAAAGGACAATAAACATGATGAGGGGATATGGACCAGTTTCCATCTAAGAAGACATTCATAAGATTAGGACTTTTCATCTTGGAAAAGAGACGACTAAAGGGGGATACGACAGAGGTCTATAAAACCATGACCAGTGTGGAGAAAGTAAATAAGAAAGAAAAAAACGCTGTGGCTCTTCGGCGGCAGCTCAACCATACTGCTTCTTCTGCGGCAGTTCGGCGGCGAGTCCTCCCTCCCTTCCTCTTTGGTAGACGTTTGGTGGCAGCTCAAAGACTAAGACAGGGAATGGGGGACCCGCCGCCAAATTTCTGCTAAAGACCCAGACGTGCTGCACCGATACCGGACGGGCCGTCCCTTTGAATTGGCTGCTCCAAGCACCTGCTTCCTACGCTGGTGCCTGGAGCCAGCCCTGCTCCCGTGACAAGCAGGGGCTGGTGCAGAGCGTGGAAGGGCAGGGAGATGACATCTCCTCTAATTGCGAGGCCCTTTCACAGCAAGGGCAGCACCTCCCTGGAGTAGTACAGACCCACCTACTCCTCCTGTTTTCTCCTGACACCAGCACCACCCTTCCCGGCACCGCCTCATGGCAGCACCTGCTTCCAGACTCACACCAGAAATGGGAAGTCTGGGCTGGGCCTGGCAGCAGCTGTCAGGAAATGGAAGCAGGAGACACAACCACTCCCATGGTGCTGTGGGGTCTGTCCTGGCTCGTTGGAGATGGAGGCAGTGGACACTACCACCCCCACGGTGCTGTAGTGTTTTCAGGTGGGGTGCCCTCCCCAGGGTTAGGCTCCAGGGGAGGTTTGGCATCTTAAGGGACTTGGGGGGAGGCTTGGAGGAGGTTTGGAGACCAACAGTGAAGGGGAAGTTGGACACTGGCCAGAATACCAGAGAGACAAGGCAGGTGAGGTGATACCTGTTACTGGACCAGCTTTGGAGTCACACAGGGTCTTCTTCATGGAAGGAGAAAGGTGCTCAGAGTATGACAGTTCAATAGAAGGTGGAACGCTCTGCCCCGAACACCAGATTTTCCCCTACTTCCCGGAATGGGGGGGCTGTCCCCACTGTCCTGTAAACAGCCCCACCACGTAACCCAGAGGTGGCTGCATTTTAGCACCAAGACACCAGTGGTCACCGCTCCAGAGGAGATGGTACATACAGGCCACTGCCCTACGTGGCCACCAGACGTCACAGACTGTGCACTGTCTTAGCTGGCCCCACATGTTACTGCCCCAAGAGGTGAGGTACACACAGGCTACTACTCAAACTGGGCACCTGGGGTCACTGCAGCAATGGTTGGGGGGGATACAGGCAGGGCACTGCCGCACATGGTCACCAGGTGGCACTGCTGCAATGGTGCTGGCGGGGGAGAGATGATAAACAGGCCACTACCTGATGTGGCCACTACCACAATGGCGTGGGGAGAGGGGGAGGGAGATACCAATAGGGCACTGCCACACCAGGGCACCACAGGGAGGTCACTGCTCCAATTAGTAGCGATACACATCGAGTAGTGCCCCAACTGGGGGCCCTACCCCAGAGACAGAGGGGGCTGGGGAGAGAAGAGGAAATCAAAGGCCACTGCCTCACTTAGCCATCGGAGTCACTACCTAAATAGGGGACGCACACACACAGGGCACTGCCCCACCTGACCAGCAGGGGGCACTGCCCCAATTGGGGGATATACAGAGGGTATTGCCCCACAGGGATGCCAGGGATCAGTGACTGCCATACCTGGCACAGGGGTAGAGGGGATAGGGTGACCAGATGTCCTGATTTTATAGGGACAGTCCGATATTCGGGGCCTTTTTCTTATGTAGGTGCCTATTATCCTCCACCCTTTCCCAATTCTTCACACTTTCTATCTGGTCACCCTGCGGGGGCAGGAGAGAGGGGGCTACATAAAGGGTACTGCCATACTTGGCCACCAGTGCACATCCCTATTGGGGGAGTGATACACACCAGAAGCAGGGCTCACTGCCACAAAGGGGTTGGAAGATACCCAGGGCACTGCTGGACACAGCTACTCAGGCACCCTGCCACCTTGGGGGAGGTGAAGAATACACCTTGGGTACTGACTCCTCTGGCTACCAGTGGTCACAGGCCCAATGCAGGGGTTGGGGGGAGTAAATACACACAGAGGACTGCCCCACCTGGGCAACACAAGTCACCGAGATGAGAGTGGGATACACAGAGGGCTCTGCTCCAATGGCTGATATACATACAGGGCCCTGCCTCAGCTACCCACCAGCGCTCACAGGCGCAATGGAAGTAGTGGGATCACACAGACAACTGACCTTAGTTACCACCAGGGGTCTCTGCAGCAATGCTAGGGGGGATACATGCCAGGCATTGCTGCCCCTCGCCACCAGGAGTCACTGCTCCTACAAGAAGGCACCTTACAGGACACTCCCGTTCCTGGCCAGCAGGGGTCACTATCGCTGGAGAGGGGCTATGGGGAAGCAGAGAAAGAGCAACTAACTGCAGTGGGGAAAATCATAATCTACCGGGGAGAAAGAACGAATTCGGCTAGGACATCGCACCAACTCCGGCCAGGCTGGATACCAGCAATTCGGGGCTGGAGCAGCACCAGCTAGAGGCTGGGCGGAGATAGGTGACCTCGGTTTCTGCGCTGAGCAGGCTGCTTTGGCACCGAGGAGGGACAGGGAACCCCCCGGCCAGGGTCTTGCTGCCCAAGGAGGGGGAGATCTGCGGCAGCCTTTGGAGTAGCTGGTTAAGCGCCGCGAGCCACATGCTTCTCCCTGCCTGAGCTCTCCAGGAGTGCATTACGCACAGGTGTGCACTGGATGTAGGCACCAGTGTAACAACAGGGCCAGACTCTGCTGAGTGCTGCCTGTGAGAGACAGGTGACCTCGGTTTCTGCGCTGAGCAGACTGCTTTGGCACCGAGGAGGGACAGGGAACCCCCCGGCCAGGGTCTTGCTGCCCAAGGAGGGGGAGATCTGCGGCACCCTTTGGAGTAGCTGGTTCAGCAGCCGTGAGCCACATGCTTCTCCCTGCCTGAGCTCTCCAGCAGCACATTACGCACAGGTGTGCGCTGGATGTAGGCACCAGTGTAACAACAGGGCCAGACACTGCTGAGTGCTGCCTGTGAGAGACAGGGGCAGAGTCAGACGGGCAGATGGGGGCAAGAGATGACAAAGTCAGCGGCCATGAGCTGAACCCATCACAAGTCCAGCCTGTGACACCACTATCCGTCCCTACAGCTCTCCATCTGTCCTGCTGTCCGTCCAACCCTCAACCCCCCATCCGTCCCCAATGTATGTCACACATACCCCTTCACCCATCTGCCTCACACACTCATCTATTTCCTCATGCATCCTGCTGTCCCTCTGATTGTCCCTGCAGTGCCCAGCACAAGGAGGCATAGTGGACCCTGAGTGAGGCTTTTGGGTGATGCAGTAATAGAGCTAGCGGGTGAAAGGGGCATCTCTAATCCCAGCCCCACTTCTCCTCTGCCCAAAGCCATGACCACGAGCCCACTCCTCTCACTCTCAGACCTCACAGCCCCAAAGACATGACTGGCCACTCACACTGTGACGCAGTTACAGCAATGAGGTCTTCCCGAAGATAGGGGGTGCGAGGAGCAACCCCCTTATCCTGGCAGGCAGGACACATCGTTCCCAGTATGGCAGAGACCCTGCCCGTGGGCAGATAGACCCAGCTGAGCCCAGGCAGCTCAGCCCCCACCCCTGCTGCCCCCCAGGCCCGGAGGGGGTGAAGCCCTTTCACTCGCGCTGCCTCTGCCCTGTGCCCCCCCCCGCCCGGCTCCCACGGGCCCGGGCTGCTCCCAGGGCAGGGGCTGGGCCTGGCGCCTGGAACTGGGTGTCTGAGCCCCCGGCCCCCCCGTGGGGAGGGGGCGGGGGCAGCGGAGCCTCGGGGCGAGGGAACCAGGCCCGCACCCCACGTGCCGAGTCTCTGTCCCGCGCTCCCTCCGCCAATCAGGGAGCGGGGAGGGGCGGGGCGAACTGACGAGATACGGCCCCTCCTCCAATAGAGGCCGCGTGCGAGAGGAAGAACTACGCTTCCCAGTGTGGTCCGGGAGGGGGCGCGTTGCCTGAGCAACCTTGCGTCACTTCCGCTCTGAGACGAGCCAGGAACAACAACTCCCAGCCTGCCCCGGGGCGCTTCCGTCCTCTCGAGCCCAGGAGAGGGTGGGTCCCTGGGTCAATCGCACACCTCCAGCCCCGCCCCCAGAGATCCCCGGCCCCGCCCTCCCGAAGCTCCGGCTCGTGACGCGAACTCTCGTGTCCCGGGGTCTCGGGTTGGCCCCGGCCCCCGCAGCGCAGCGCCTCCCAGTGCGGTGGGGGCTGCCGGGCGCCTGCTTCTCCCCTGGCCTCGTCTGTGCCGCCCTGATGTGCCCCGTGGGGCTGCACCGCTCGGGGGGGGGGGCGTTGGGGTTAGAGTGGGGGAGGGGCAGGGCTGGGAGCCAGGACTCCTGGG
Source organism: Gopherus flavomarginatus (assembly GCF_025201925.1). Classification (NCBI taxonomy): domain Eukaryota; kingdom Metazoa; phylum Chordata; order Testudines; family Testudinidae; genus Gopherus; species Gopherus flavomarginatus. Next base: position 4,093,153 of record NW_026115061.1, on the reverse strand, counting down.
TTCTCCCCCCAGCTCGGGGAGGGGGGGCTAGGGGTTAGAGTGGGGGAGGGGCAGCGCTGGGAGCCAGGACTCCTGGGTTCTCCCCCCAGCTCGGGGAGGGGGGGCTAGGGGTTAGAGTGAGGGAGGGGCAGGGATGGGAGCCAGGACTCCTGGGTTCTCCCCCCAGCTCAGGGAAGGGGGGCGTTGGGCTTAGAGTGGGGGAGGGCCAGGGCTGGGAGCCAGGACTCCTGGGTTCTCCCCCCAGCTCGGGGAGGGGCAGGACTGAGAGCCAGGACTCCTGGGTTCTCCCCCAGCTCAGGGAGGGGCGGGGCACAGCTGAGAGCCAGGACTCCTGGGTTCTCCCCCCAGCTCAGGGAAGCGGGGCTAGGGGTTAGAGTGGGGGAGGGGCAGGGATGGGAGCCAGGACTCCTGGGTTCTCCCCCCAGCTCAGGGAAGGGGGACTAGGGGTTAGAGTGGGGGAGGGGCAGGGCTGGGAGCCAGGACTCCTGGGTTCTTCCCCCAGCTCGGGAAGAGGGGCTAGGAGTTAGAGTGGGGGAGGGGCACGGCTGGGATTCAGGACTCCTTGGTTCTCCCCGCAGCTCTGGGAGAGGAGGGGCATGGCTGGGAGCCAGGACTCCTGGGTTCTCCCCCAGCTCGGAGAGGGGAGTGGAGATTAGGGGGTAGAGTGGGGGAGGGGCTGGGGGGTCTCCTGCCCAAGAGGCAAATCCAGGAGCTGGTGTCGGGCAGCAGGTCACTTCTGGGCCCCGAGTGTCTGATTTGGAAACAGCTGCCTGTCCCCACGCCCGGGGCTGCGCGTGGCTGGCAACCGTCTCTTTGTACCTGAGAATTATCCATACACCCCAGGAGTGTGAGCTCTGTGCTCCCCTGTCAGTGCCTGGGGCACAGAGCCATGTGTACAAGTCACTCTCTGTGCGGGGATGTCAGTTCGTACAGACTTTGCTGGTGCTTTTTCTGCAGCCTGTGGTAAAATGAGGCAATTAACTAGATGCGTTGATGGAAGTTCTCTGCTTACCCTTGGGGGTACACGTACCCCTGCTTGAGAACCACTGATGTGGGGGAACCCAGGCCCACCACCCCATTCTGACTTCCAACCCCGTACCCTGGGCAGCTGGTTCAGCTTTGCTTACCTTGCATCAGCCTCAAGTCAGCTTCACTGGGTCACCAGTTCCACCATGGCCAGGCGTCAGAGAGAGGACGTCTCCTCTCAGCTGTAAAAGCAACAAGGGCTCCATGAGGGGTTGATGCTGATGGAGCAATTATTGACACTTTCTCTAGTCTCCTTTTCAGATTTTGCCCCATTTTCTCTTTAATTCTCCAATGTTAATTTAACAGTCTCAGATTTGGGATATTTTCATACCCTTTCGACCTGCAGCAAATTTCCTTCTTTTCTTTGGGAAATTGTTCTGAATCATTCCCCAAATGAGAAGGGGCTTAATGGATGCAGTTTGCAGAGCCCTGAGACACAGCTGCCTCTGGGGTGGGCTGAGGTGGCCATTCTCTGCTGGCAAGGAAGGGGACAGGAGGAAAAAGTCCCCAGTGGAGACTGTCCAGCACAAGGTTACGCAGTCCTGGCTACTGCTACCCCCAACTGCCAGTCACCTGCCTGCCCCTGCTTCTGCCTCCTTCCCACTGCCAGGGAGCTTTTCTGCTCCACACTCCCCTCACATACCCTCTTAAAGCACCTCCTCAAAGGGCTCCCTGCTGCCATGTGAATGGTGTGTGTGTGGTGGGGGGGCGGGAATTACTGCTGTCTGTTAATTGAACTTCCACTGTCCAATTACTCTCACTTAATATAAAATATCTTCATATTTGGGTGGTTTTCTCTCATTAGCAAATGTTTCCTTTTAGACCCATTTCTTTCCCAGTTCTCAAAGATAGATATAAAATATCCTGTGTGCAGCGCTGTAGTAGGCAGGGTGGTCCCAGGGTATTGGAGGCTTCCCCTTTGGTTTGCATACAAATGTTCAGTGTTATTCTCCAGCCCATTCCTTATGAATACTAACTTGATGTTAACTTTTTTGCTGGCAGCTGTGAATTGAGTGGAGCTTTTCATTGATCTGCCTACAGCAACATGCAGATCCCGTTCTTGGGTTGTGTAGCCAATAATCTGTTCTGCTGCCGTCGCTAGGTGTAATGCATGTTCAGTAGGAGTTTCTCCCTCTTCCCTTTTTGTATTTCTTCTCCCTACTAGTGTTGGGGTTTCCTTCTTCTCAGGTTAGTGTATTAATGATCTCACCTTGGGGTCATATGTGTCAATTCTTTGCTACGTCTTCAGAGAAATATCCAGAGGCCAGAATTTGCATTAACCCGCCTGCTGACCTCTGACTAGGAATTTCTGAGAGGTAAAAGGCAGCTGCTGTGTGTGTGGTGTTATGGAGTGAGGTAGCAAAGGTTGATTTGCAGAGGTGGTGCATGTGCCACCAAAAGTTAGGGGGGCCCACCCCCAGCTCTGGTCCCAGAGGCCAGAATTTGTGTAAACAACCCACCTGCTGACCTCTGACTAGGAATTTCTGAGAGGTAAAAGGCAGCTGCTGTGTGTGTGGTGTTATGGAGTGAGGTAGCAAAGGTTGATTTGCAGAGGTGGTGCATGTGCCACCAAAAGTTAGGGGGGCCCACCCCCAGCTCTGGTCCCAGAGGCCAGAATTTGTGTAAACAACCCGCCTGCTGACCTCTGACTAGGAATTTTGCCCTGCTAACTCTTCCAGCAAAACAGGCCAAAGAAAGCGTACGCAAGCACTGTAGAGCAGCCCCCGTGCTCTTTTCGGTTCCTTCCCACAGAACTTTCACTGCATACCAGTCCAGTTCCTTGCTGTTGCTTGTCTAAGAGCTGCATGCATATGCTAGACCGTACCCTGTGCTGATTGCCGACTTTTGTGCTCCATTCAACCTTGTCCATCCGTGTCTCTGTGATGCAATGGGTTAGCGCATTCGGCTGTTAACCGAAAGAATGGTGGTTCGAGCCCACCCGGGGACGGCGATGAGCCCGTGCTACTTCCTTGCTTCCCCGAGGCCTGCAGGGAGCCTCCAAAGTCCCCTCTTAGCCTCAGTGCTTTCAGCTGGTGGCCCAAAGAGTGTGCTGGATGCCATTCAGAAACCTGTCTCTCAGCAGCTGTGCCGGAGGCTCAGGCTTAATCCTCGAGGCCGAGCACAAAAACTTTCAGCTGGGAACATTTTGCTCCCTTCCCGCCTCCGCCAAAGCGGCAAGGGAGAAGGGGACGAGACACGCCTGCTCAAAGACGCCTCCCTCCCACTTCCCTGTAGGCTGTGCAAAGCTCTTGGCCTGCCTCATGCCTCGTCAGGAAAGAGCAGCCATGCTGCCCAAGTCTGAGTCACGTGCGCAGCCAGGCCCGCCCCGGCTGACGGCACGCAGAACCAAGCGAGTCAATGGCAGGTTGAGTCGGTAGCCTCGGCTCTTTCCCCTGACAGCCACACAGCACTGCCTAGCGCCCCGAGAGCCTCCCTCGTGTTCTCCCGCAGCCCGCCGGGGTGGGTGGGAAAAGGGGAGCAGGAAGCACTGCAGCCTCATTCTGGGACAGGAGGCCCTTGCCACACCCAGACCTTCCTCTTGCCTTCAGCCCGGGAGCTCTCTGGCAGGCCACCGCCTCAGCCACCTCTTGCCGCTCTGCTGGTCACTTCCTCGCTGGAAGGCCCAGAGGGAAAAGGAACAAATGCATGCGTAGCAGAGGATGGTTTCGATCCATCGACCTCGGGGTTATGGGCCCAGCACGCTTCCGCTCTGCCACTCTGCTGGCTCTTCACAGCCCTCCCACCCAGCTGGCACTATCCAGATTAGGGCCTTACGCGCTCTCATGCTGGCAAGCAGATGCGCAGGCTGCAAGGCAGCTGCCCTGGTCACAGGATTTTACAGCGTCTACAGGGTAAAAGGGATCTCTTTGGGGTTTGGACCCCACTGGGAGCTGGGTAGCTGAGTGCCGGAGACGGGAGCACTTCTTAAACTGCTCTCAGTTAAGCCTTCAGCTGGTGGGGGACGAGGTTCAGCCTTGGATCCGTGTCTGCAGCAGGCAAGAGCCTCTGGCTCAATCGGCCCCCCTCGCTGTCTTAGCAGACTAAAACCCGGAGCAAACGCACACGCCTTGCAAAGGAAGAGGAGCCGGGATCTCGAACAAATGTCAGCATTTTATTAACATGACGTTGAAAGAGAAAAAAAAGTGTACGGTACAGCGTTTAGGAGCAGAAGTTTCTGGTGATCAGGGAACAACGTACAGATTATCCAGGGGGTGCGAAGTTCGGTTTAAGATTGGGTGGCATAAGGAATACCTAATCTGCAATATCCCTGACTGGGGGTAAAAGGTTAACGTACAGACACTGAGTTGGGAGGGTATGTTGTCCATGTGAGGGCTAAGTTCAGGTGTGGAGTATAACGAGCGGATAGGACGATGAGGATGGATTGACCCGCATTTGGTGAGTTTGAACGTTCAGTGTTTTTTAATCTTTTCCACAATCTAGTTTAAGCAGGGTCGCTATGAACTCTGCCCTGCCATCTGTTGGTGATCTGTTGTAAAGGCCTTTTGAGGCTGCTGTCATCTGCATGGTTGCACCCACCCCGGATTGCATGATGGGAGTGCTTGTCCAAACGGTCATTTCAGTTGCTGTGGGATCCCCAGTCTCTTTGTTATTGGGGCAGGAGTAATGCAGTGTATTTTGCTGTTCGTTTTGGACCAAGGAGAGAGTAACTGTAGCTGGCATTTGAGGCCTGAGAGCTTCACCCTCGCCTGAAAAGTACTCATCATGAAGGGGTCTGGGTTCCCAATGCCCAAGGCTTGTGGGAGGCTGGAATGGATGTTTGTTTGGTTGTTGACAGGTGGTGTGGGCTGGTTTCATTCCTGTCATCCCTGGTGTGTAAAGACAGAGGCGTTTTTGAATTTCTTTGAGCTGTTGTTAGTGGTGCAGTCTGTTTGCCTTAAGCTTATGCCATTTGATCTTTTTCAGGGTGTGTTTTTGTTGTGCGAGGTAAAAGGCAGCTGCTGTGTGTGTGGTGTTATGGAGTGAGGTAGCAAAGGTTGATTTGCAGAGGTGGTGCATGTGCCACCAAAAGTTAGGGGGGCCCACCCCCAGCTCTGGTCCCAGAGGCCAGAATTTGTGTAAACCCACCCATTGACGTGTTACTTACTAAGAATCTGGTTTCAGAGTGTGTCACAAAAGCTGTGTCCCACAGGTTAACTTTCAGAATCCAATCTGCAAAATTTTCTTGCTGCCTGAGTGGTGAGGAGCCTTTACCCCAACTCTGGAGTTGTTTTCAACTTCTAGCATGGGAAAGGGATCACAGACTAATCCTTTAGGAATACTAGAAAACTGCATTTAGTCACTACCCACTTTTTATCTATGGCTAGTTCTAAACATGGATCAGAAATATAAAACATCCTATTTTTAAACTGGAGAGACACAAAGGGCATAAAATGTGCATTTAAAGATTCCAATAGAAATCCATAGCACTCAGTGCAAATATCTCTTTTTAATCTCTCTTATTTCACCACGTTTTGGAACCCATGTCCCTTGCCTAACGAGATTCATGTAGGTTCGGGTGAGTCCCGAAATCATGAACTGCTAAGTTCCGTTCTACTGTCCTTGATTCATATCACTGGAATAAATGCACTTTATTACCACTGCCCTAATAAGAAAGAGACTGAGGATCCCACAGCAGCAGAAATGATCCTTTGGACAAGCACCGCCATCATGCAATCTTGGGGTGGGTGGAACCATGCAAATGACAGCAGCCTCAAAAGGCCTTAACAAAAGATCACCAACAGATGTCAGGGTAGATTTCATTCTCACCCTGCTTACATCCTCCCCCCAGCCAGGCAGATTGGACAAATGACCAGGGAGGAGTATAAAAATATTGCTCAGGCAGGCAGGAGTGAAATCAGGAAGGGTAACTCATGCTTGGAGTTGTAGCTAGCAAGAGATGTTAAGAGTAACAACAAGAAGGGTTTCTTCAGGTATGTTAGCAACAAGAAGAAAGTCAAGGAAAATGTGGGCCCTTACTCAATGAGGGAGGCAACCTAGTGACAGAGGATGTGGAAAAAACTAATGTACTTGATGCTTCCCCCTGTCCCCATCTTCACGAACAAAATCAGATCCCAGACTGCTGCACTGGGCAGCATAGCATGGAGAGGAGGTGACCAGCCCACTGTGGAGAAAGAAGTGGTTCAAATCTATTTAGAAAAGCTGGACGAGCAAGAATCCATTGGGCTGCATGTGATGCATCCGAGGGTGCTAAAGGAGTTGGCAGGTGTAATTGCAGGGCCACTGGCTATCTTTGAAAAGTCATGGTGATCGGGGGAGGTCCCAGATGACTGGAAAAAGGCTAATGTAGTGCCCATCTTTCAAAAAGGGAAGAAAGAAGGAGGATCAGGGGAACTACAGGCCAGTCAGTCAGCCTCACCTCAGTCCCTGGAAAAATCATGGAGCAGGTCCTCGAGGAATCAATTCTGAAGCACTCAGAGGAGAGGCAAGTGATCAAGAGCAGTCAGCATGGATTCAGCAAGGGCAAGTCACGCCTGACTAACCTAATTGCCTTCTGTGAGGAGATAACTGGGTCTGCGTGTTGTACCAATTATATTAGACCAGTAAAAACCAGCAGGATCTTATTAAATGGGACAAGGCAAAGATGCCACATTTATTATAACAATTTGTGACTAATAACTAATATCTTAATTCTTATACCCGCACATTATACCTATTACCTATACACACACACACACACACACATTCACATTATAATACCTAATACCTATATACACACACGTACACACATTCACACACACACACCCACATTCATCAGGTGTTCTGCAGCTGCTGCATAGTTACCAGTCCTGAAGATAGCTTAAGTTCATGGCTTGATTTTGCAGCTTGGGTTCGTAGTTTGTGGCAGCTAACTGGCCTGGAAAGCTGGGCACAAGGACAAGCTGGATCTCTGTTGGGCAGGCACTGATGTCCTTCCATGTTGGCAGCAGAATGTTACCCCAGAGTTTCTCATCTCACCCTTCTTTTTTATAGGCTTTTAGTTTGGATTCAAAGTCTATAGGTCTTGCTGTGTCACGCTGCCTCTGGGTTTAGATTGATCACCCATCAATTGCAGGCGTGACTTTCAGCCTTGGACCTGGCTTTGATCTTCCTTCTGTTGTCCTTTTCTTTTTAGGGTGGATGCTTCTTACTTTGTTTAGGGCTGTTGTCTAGGTCTTCAGCCGTTGGTATTTGAACTTTATGTCATCAGGACAGGCTGGGGCTGGAGGTTGATTCCATCATTCATACATACCTCATTCACACATCTAAACTAAACTAATAAGATTACAGCAGGGTTTGCAAAAATGAAGGTTGGAGGAAGCTTTTACAAAATGGAGTGAGTGTTTTAAAATGGGGTTTGAATTACAATATGGAACAGAAGTTACAGTATAGGCAAGTGTAGTGAATGGTGAACAGAAGTTCATTAATAAAGTTAATAATTGAAAACAATTTCATTTATCAGTTCTACATTGTCCCCCTTTTGATCCTTCAATCCAGGGGCATCGAATGGGTCACACTTTATGTAATTGTTTTAAGGCAGAACCAACATAACAGTTAGGATTACTAATAGGACAATGAGGGGATGAAAAATTATATTTAGAACTGCTGACCAGGTGGGCTGCTTCTGCAACACTTTGCTCCTTGAGTTATGACCATTACAGTAGTTGTTGACATTGTAGGGCAAGGTGATCTGTTGCAAACAAACCAAATAATTATAACTAGGTGAATATAACTAAAGCTATTACAATTGACTAAACACCAGATATAACCTACACATAAATGAAAACAATTATAGTTATAATAATTGGGAATACAATAAAACCATTACAATCATTGGGTACATTGACAAATAAAATGAGCACCAAGTTTGATGCAGCAATAGCCATCAAATAATAAAAGTTACTGAAGTCAGGACCTTTTTAAGCACGCACAGCAAATAAGATTTTGTAGGAGGACCACAGTTGTTATGCAAGGTTAAGCTGATTTGGACTTAAACTAACATTTTGTTGCTAAAATGTTGCAGAATCCCCTATTTTTAACAGTTGTTCTCAAGAAGTTTCTGGGAACCTGAAAGATGGGGCCCTACAATTATGGGCCAAGGTTTTACAAGTTATGAGGGCCCAAGAACTACCCTTTAGGGCTTGGGGGAGTAGAACCAGAGTGCATAGAGGAAAGTGTGGAATTAACAGTATAAGCAAATGTAACTAACAATACAAATGTATCAATAACAAAAACTAACAGCAAAATGACTATTAGATAACCTAACAAAAAATAAACCTGATACACTGGGGACCAAAGTTTTTTGGACACAAGTGGTGATTGCAAAGTTGGATGGACTTGGGGGAAGTAGAGAGAGGAAAAGACATTTGTCCTGTCTAGTGTAGATGCCTGATGGTCTCGGACACTATCAGATGGTCCAGAGACATCTACACGGAGCACGTCACCGGTCACCACCAATACCAGGAGTAAGCAGGCGTGACTCCGTGCACCCGAAGGGGGGAGGAGATTTTCACACTCCCCCGTTGGACTCTATCCCCTGAGCCCTGAACCCACCAAACCAAACTCCACTATGTGAGGGTCGCCCTATCCTCATCACCCAGCTCGCTCCTTTATTCCCACGACTGTCTGTAACCTGTTTGTATGAGCGATGTACCCTCACTGCCTCCCGACTGTATCTTGATCTCACCCACCGTTCACCCCGCATTGGGGACATGACAGACTGTATATGGGATATGCTGCCCAATACCAAAATACTGACCCCCCCCCTTAGTCTGTATGCTATCCCCGATGAAACAATAACTGATGCTTTAAACTCTCTGTATCGTTTATTTTCTTTCTTTCTGTTTCTGGACCCAATGTTAGCACAGGACACCACTAGAGACAGACACAGAACTTGCAACACAGAACACTGAACACAGACTTTGTCGCGACACTGTAACCATGATATTTTATAACTCTTCAGCTGATACCAGCTCTCCTGATGTTCTGGTTCAGAGCCTGAAAAATAGAAGCTTAGAAACAAATTAGCACAGTGCTCCCACATGGCAGACCCTGCTCAGTCTTTGCCACAGTGTGTTTGGTACTTGGAGCTGCACAAATGCTAATTAGGTAGTTCATTTCTTTGTGACTTTAGATTATTTTTTTCATTTTAAAATTCCCAGCCATTTGCCATGGCCTGGAGGTCTGAGGCAGAAGCAGGCACTGTTGTTACTGTTGCAATGGCATTTTGGCCCTGGGAGGAGGAATCTACCCAAATATTCCCATTTCCACTCTCCAGAGGGGTCCCAAAAGTCTGCCCCTTCTGGGGTCTCAAATGTTCCTTTTTTTTTTTCTTTTTTCTTTTAGTTGGAATAGTTTCTCTTTTAGCTTTTTACAGGCTGTTAGGAGGTAGCTGTCATTACAAGCCTCCCACAGCAGCCAGATCCCTGCAGCGTCTCTTTTTGTTGCATTTGGGGGTTTACATATGAGGATATATTGGGCCAACCTATCCTCTAGATCCGAAATGGTGCAGATATCTGCAAGGGCTTGTTCAGTCTAAGGACTGTGCCCATATCTCTGAAGGATTTTAGAAGGCATTATCTCTTTAATAAAAGGTGAGGTAGAAGCTACTTTTGACTCCATTCCTCCCTCTGAGACTGTTTTCCCTTACCTTTTCTTAAACATTTTTAATTTTGTTCAGCAAGCAGCACTGCTGGCATCTGGGACCCTCTTGCTGCCCCTGATTTTTCTTTCTTTCTTTCTTTCTTTCTGCTACCACTTCGGAGGCCAGCAGATTGTTAACAATTTTATGTTGTCTGCTACCTACGCGTAGGCCAGCAGGTTTTGTTAACAATTTTATGTTTTCTGCTACCTACGCGGAGGCTAGCAGGTTTTGTTAACAATTTTAAGTTTTCTGCTACCTACGCGGAGGCCAGCAGGTTTTGTTAACAATTTTAAGAGCTCTTTATTTTCCTGCTACCCACACGGGGGCCAGCAGGTTTTGGTTAACCAAGAATAGAACCGTGCTCTGTAGAGCTGGTTGTGTGCACACAGATTGGTTTACAATAAGTGAGGCAAAAATACCAATAATCCCCCTTTCGCTCTTCTCCACCAAAATGTTGTACCAATTATATTAGACCAGTAAAAACCAGCAGGATCTTATTAAAGGGGACAAGACAAAGATGCCACATTTATTATGATAACAATTTATGACTAATAACTAATATCTTAATTCTTATACACACACATTATACCTATTACCTATACACACACACACATACACACACATTCACATTATAATACCTAATACCTATACACACACACATACACACATTCACACACACACCCCCACATTCATCAGGTGTTCTGCAGCTGCTGCATAGTTACCAGTCCTGAAGATAGCTTAAGTTCATGGCTTGATTTTGCAGCTTGGGTTCGTAGTTTGTGGCAGCTAACTGGCCAGGAAAGCTGGGCACAAGGACAAGCTGGATCTCTGTTGGGCAGGCACTGATGTCCTTCCATGTTGGCTGCAGAATGTTACCCCAGAGTTTCTCATCTCACCCTTCTTTTTTATAGGCTTTTAGTTTGGATTCAAAGTCTATAGGTCTTGCTGTGTCACGCTGCCTCTGGGTTTAGATTGATCACCCATCAATTGCAGGCGTGACTTTCAGCCTTGGACCTGGCTTTGATCTTCCTTCTGTTGTCCTTTTCTTTTTAGGGTGGATGCTTCTTACTTTGTTTAGGGCTGTTGTCTAGGTCTTCAGCCGTTGGTATTTGAACTTTATGTCATCAGGACAGGCTGGGGCTGGAGGTTGATTCCATCATTCATACATACCTCATTCACACATCTAAACTAAACTAATAAGATTACAGCAGGGTTTGCAAAAATGAAGGTTGGAGGAAGCTTTTACAAAATGGAGTGAGTGTTTTAAAATGGGGTTTGAATTACAATATGGAACAGAAGTTACAGTATAGGCAAGTGTAGTGAATGGTGAACAGAAGTTCATTAATAAAGTTAATAATTGAAAAAAATTTCATTTATCAGTTCTACATGCGGATGAGTGGAAAGCAATGGAGGTGTTACTCCTTGACTTTATCAAAGCTTTTGATACAATCTCCCACAGTATTCTTGTCGGGAAGTTCAAAAAGTATGGGCTGGATGAATAGATTATAAAGTGGACAGAAAGCTGGCTAGGTCGTTGGGTTCAGTGGGTAGTGATCAATGGCTCCACGTCTAATTGGCAGCCGATATCAAGCGGCGTGCCCCAAGGTTTGGTCCTGGGGCCGGTTGTGTTCAACATCTTCATTAATGATCTGGAGGATGGCTTGGACTGCACTCTCAGCAAGTTTGCAGATTACACTAAACTGGGAGGAGCGGTCGATACGCTGGAGAGTAGGGATAGGATACAGAAGGACCTAGAAAAATTAGAGGATTGGGCTGAAAGAAACCTGATGAGGTTCAGCAAGGACAAATGCCCAGTCCTACACTTAGGACGGAAGAATCCCATGCACTGCTCCAGACTAGGGTCCGAATGGCTAGGCAGCAGTTCTGCAGAAAAGGGCCTAGGGGTTACAGTGGATGAGAAGCTGGATATGAGTCGACAGTGTGCCCTTGTTGCCAAGAAAGCTGACGGCATTTTGGACTGTATACGTAGGGGCATTGCCAGCTGATCGAGGGACGTGATCGTTCCCTTCTATTCGACATTGGTGAGGCCTCATCTGGAGTACTGTGTCCAGTTTTTGGCCCCACACTCCAAGAAGGATGTGGAAAAACTGAAAAGAGTCCAGCCTAGGGCAACAAAAATGACTAGGGGGCTGGAAGACATGACTTATGAGGAGAGGCTGAGGGAACTGGGATTGTTTAGTCTGCAGAAGAGAAGAATGAGGGGGGATTGATCGCTGCTTTCAACTACCTGAAAGAGGGTTCCAAAGAGGATGGATCTAGACTGTTCTCAGTGGTACCAGATGACAGAACAAAAGGAGCAATGGTCTCAAGTTGCGGTGGGGAAGGTTTAGGTTGGATATTAGGAAAACCCTTTTTCACGAGGAGGGTGGTGAAGCATTGGAATGGGTTCCCTAGGGAGGTGGTGGAATCTCCTTCCTTAGAGGTTTTTAAGGTCAGGCTTGACAAAGCCCTGGCTGGGATGATTTAGTTGGGGATTGGGTTGGACTAGATGACCTCCTGAGGTCCCTTCCAACCCTGAGAGGCCATGATTTTTAAGCTGTTCCCGTGTATCAAGGTGAGCTGCAGCTCAGCGAACCCCAAGGATCTGAGGCCAGCTACTTTGCAGGAGAGACAGACCAAGCAGCAAGTACAACACGGCTCCTGTTCCTTTGCAAAGTGTGTGCTTTTGCTCCAGATTTTAGCTGTGGGCCAAGTGCCCTCTGGCTTCTCATCTGGGCTCCGTCCTCCATGTGCCTGGCCATCAGCGGGACTGTATCAGGAGAGCAGCTTCCCCACCCTCACTGCATCCCAATCTCCGCCCAGCTGGGGAAGGAGCAGAGGCAGCTCGGAGAAAAGACTCGTTTGAGCGCCGGAGACGGCCGGAGTATCTTATTTGCATACCCACAGTGCATTGCCTGCAGCGAAGCGAGTCCCTGGTCAAGGGGCTGGTTTTGCTCCCTGTGTCCCCGGTTCCCATGATTCAACTCAGGCTGTCAATCGGTTCAATTCCATTTCCTCTAAAAGCTAGCAGAATTATTGACACTTTCTCTAGTCTCCTTTTCAGATTTTGCCCCATTTTCTCTTTAATTCTCCAATATTAATTTAACAATCTCAGATTTGGGATATTTTCACACCCGTTTGACCTGCAGCAAATTTCCTTCCTTTCTTTGGGAAATTGTCCTGAATCATTCCCCAAAGGAAAAAGGGCTTAATGGATGCAATTTGCAGAGCCCTGAGACACAGCTGCCTCTGGGGTGGGCTGGGGTGGCCATTCTCTGCTGGCGAGGAAGGGGACAGGAGGAAAAAGTCCGCAGTGGAGACTGTCCAGCACAAGCTTACGCAGTCCTGGCTACTGCTACCCCCAACTGCCAGTCACCTGCCTGCCCCTGCTTCTGCCTCCTTCCCACTGCCAGGAAGTTTTCCTGCTCCACACTCCCCTCACATACCCTCTTAAAGCACCTCCTCAAAGGGCTCCCTGCTGCCATGTGAATGGTGTGGGTGTGTGTGTGTGGGGAGGGGGGAATTATTGCTGTCTGTTAATTGAACTTCCACTGTCCAATTACTCTCACTTAATAGAAAATCTCTTCATATTCGGGTGGTTTTCTCTCATTAGCAAATGTTTCTTTTTAGACCCATTTCTTCCCCAGTTCTCAAAGATAGATATAAAATATCCTGTGTGCAGCGCTGTAGTAGGCAGGGTGGTCCCAGGGTATTGGAGGCTTCCCCTTTGGTTTGCATACAAATGTTTGGTGTTATTCTCCAGCCCATTCCTTATGAATACTAACTTGATGTTAACTTTTTTGCCGGCAGCTGTGAATTGAGGGGAGCTTTTCACTGATCTGTCTACAGCAACATGCAGATCCCGTTCTTGGGTTGTGTAGCCGATAATCTGTTCTGCTGCCATCGCTAGGTGTAAGGCATGTTCAGTAGGGGTTTCTCCCCTCTTCCCTTTTTGTATTTCCTCTCCCTGCTAGTGTTGGGGTGTCCTTCTCCTCAGGTTAGTGTATTAATGATCTCATCTTGGGATCATATGTGTCAATTCGTTGCTGCGTCTTCAAAGAACTATCCATGATGACTCCAAGATCTCTTTCCTGATTAGTTGTAGCTAAATTAGCCCCCATCATATTGTATGTATAGTTGGGGTTATGTTTTCCCAACGTGACATTTATCCAGATTAAATTTCATTTGCCATTTTGTTGCCCAATCACTTAGTTTTGTGAGATCTTTTTGAAGTTCTTCGCAGTCTGCTTTGGTCTTAACTATCTTGAGCAGTTTAGTATCGTCTGTGAACTTTGCCACCTCACTCTTTATCCCTTTCTCCAAATCATTTATGAATAAGTTGAATAGGATTGGTCCTAGGGCTGACCTAGGAAAATGACAGCAGCAAGATGGAGTCTGGGGTCACATAGGCAGGTCACATGTCCATGCATGATTCAATTTGCAGGCCTATGCCATTGTTTACATGTTAGTTTGAATGTTCCCAGGAAAGCTCAGATGTGGATTAGCATTTTCCAAAGTCCATTGTCAGTGAAACATTTCTTGATTGGGCACTTACTGAGAATAGTCCTTTCTCAAGAATCTGATCAAATGCATCACTGAGGCTACTTGAAATCAAATACATTTGAGATACAAATACGTAGCCCATATTCATAATTTCAAATACAAAAATGGTACACACATACAGCTAATATAATTATAACCAGCAAATCATAACCTTTTCATAGACACCTCACATTACAACTTTTGCACAATATTAGTTGCAAATATATAATAGTGGTGGCAGCAATGATCTATATGGTCACAGCTGATATCAATAATGTCACAGCCTACAGAGAAGTGAGAGGGAGGCGTCTTCTAGCCAGCGTTTCTCTTACATTTCTCCATTGCCGCTCGGGCGGAGGCGAGAATGGAGCAAAACATGCCTGGCTGAAGGTTTTGCGTTCAACTTTGAGGATTAAGCCTGAGCCTCCAGCATGGGTGCTGGGAGATGGATTTCTGAGTTGCATCCAGCACAGTCTTCGGGCCTGAGCTGAAACCACTTGGGCCAAGAGAGATGGGTTTAAGGTAGCCTTTGAGGCTCCCAGCAGGTCTTGAGGAGCAAGGGGTTACCGCCATGCCTGGGGGAGCTCAAACCACCATCCTTTTGTTTAACAGCAAAACACAAAGACCCATTGCGCCACAGAGACACGTCTGCTGTTACCAAGGCTGCTGCCTAGCAGCGTGCACATCTGCCTGCCAGCGCTAGAGCTCGCAAGGCAAGTGTGGGTGCTGGAGGTAAAGAGCCAGTAGAGTGACACAGCAACTCTAAAGGGGGGTGAAGGCCAGGAGTGAGGGGTTCAGGGCATGGGAAGGGGCTCTTAGCTGGGGCAGGGGGGTAAGGATGCGGGAGGGGGTGAGGGCTCTAACAGGGGATGAAGGGCAGAAATGAGGGGTTCAGGGTACGGGAAGGGGCTCCGGGCTGGGCAGGGGGTTGGGGTGCAGGAAGGGGTGAGGGCACTGGCTGGGGATTTGTGTAACCTTCCCCTTTCCCTAGCCATGTGTCTGAGCCACCAGGGCCAGCACGTACAAGGCCTCGCTGCCGAAGCGCTGACAGTGTCCAGTGACGCTACACCCTGGCCCTATACTGACAGCTCAGGGGTTTGGCGTCCTCTGGCACTGAGACGCCACAATAATTACAGGGTTATTTCTGATGGGTTAAAGCAGAACTTGTGCTGAGATTAACACGTCCCTCCTGGGTCTGCGGGTTTTACAGCATGAACTGGCTCTGCGTGTGGGTACTGTGCATGTGTTTGAGTGATACTAACACGGCTGAAACACACAACTCCCCATCCTGGGGGTTTCCATCCCCCTGATTCCTTCCACGGGGGGCGCTGACCCGGCTCCTCTACGGCCAGATGCCCTGATGGGCAGCGGTCGGGGATGTTGGGAGAGGTTCTGTTTTCTGTGGCTAGTGACAGCCCCAAAGTGACTCCCACCAGCCCCAATTGCCTTGTGCTGCAGCTGCCAGACCCTAAAATCGCTTTGGAGGCAAATTCTAACCCCATTCAACCCCGACCTGTTCCTGGGATGTGTCGGTATGGACCCAGGCTGCCGAGCACCATGGAGTGAAGAGACCAATTTTATCAGTAAGTCAGACCCCCCCGGCTGCCCACTGCCTGGATCACCTCCCCCCAGGTGACACGAGTCGCCCTCCAGAGCCATTGCTGGGCCCCGGGGGGCAGCCACACAAACCATGGGGGTGGGCAGCTCCCAGGAATCTCGGCAATGAATCTCCAGGCCGGAGGGTTTCCCCTAGTGCCGGATCCACCCTCAGGGTCCAGCCAGGCAGCAGCAGCAGCTTCCACCCAAGGCTAGTGTGCTAACAGCAGCAACGTGGCTGGGGGGCTCGGCCGGTGACTGGGGCCAGTCGCCTGAGCATGAACCCAGTCGACCCCAGGAGACGGACCAGGGGCACCAGCCCAACACACCGTGCAGCTGCTGCGGCTACCCCATTAGTGCTTGAGCTCCCATGGGCCACGCTGGGGAGATCCCCCAGCTGCAGGGTAGATGCCCCTGAGCGCCTGGCAGGGCACAGCTCCTGGCTGACCTGCCCTGCTGAGTTCTCTACTAGGCTGGGTGGATCCAGGGCCAAGGGTGCTGGGTGACAGGGGGGCATTGGCTCTGGGCTGGGACTGTCACTCCCCCCACTGCCCATCCAACAGGATCACAGCAAACTAAACCAGCTCAGCCTGCAGGGGAAGAGTTCAGTCCAGGGCCTGGTGCATTCTGGGAGCAGGGACGGTGCAGAGAAAGGGCAGATACAGGGCACCTCTGAACACTCTGCGCAGAACTGCTTGTCCTGACCCACAGCCCCTGTTATCCCAGCCCTGGGCTCCCCTCTCACTGCTCTGCCAGTGCTCCTCACTCCCGATCCACAGACCTCCCCCGCTGTATCTGTGACTTCTGCTACTGAACCACCAATGCGCTGACTCCTCTTGTGAGACATTTCTCTGCACAATACTGCTGCTATTCCAGTTACTGACTCCAGGGAACATTTTCCTTAGCCTGGTTCCGTGTGTCACTGGTTTCTATAGCAAAGGCCAGTCCCTGGCCCCTTGGTCCAGACATCCTCATTCACATCAAGCTTCAAGTTGAGAATCATTTCCCATTCCTGCTCTGTGGGAGAGGAGACTTTTAAACGCGCTCTCTGTGCGACTGCACATGGCTAAGCAAAGAGAACAAACCCCAAATCCCCCCTGTGCTTTGGGACCCAGGTTTGCTGTGGGAATTCTGTAGTTCAGATGACTTCACGCCTGGGCATTGTGATTCTTTACCAGTTTCTCTGGCAGTGGGGCAGGTTTGTGGTGATGGCTGAGTGGTTAAGGTGTTGGAGTCAAAATCCAATAGGGTTCCCTTGCACAGGTTTGGATCCTGCTCACAACGAGGCCTGTGTTTTAGCCAGTCTCTAACCCGGGCAATACCCCCGAGACACTCTCAGTTCTCTCCCCACCTCAAGTAAATCCTGTTCTGCTCCTTTCATAGAGTTTCCTGGGACACCACTTCTCAGCACCTGAAGCCTCTGGCACCCACCTAGTGCCCCATAGATCAGCCATAGCCCTGGTTCTGCTCCTCTCTCTAGCATGCAAAAGGAGCCAAGTCAGCGACTCCATGGTTGCTACAGGGCTGCAGAACTAACAGAGAGAGGAAAAAAAAGGTGCCCAGCAGCTGCCCCTGCCCCTGCATCTCCCACCTAGCAGGCCTGGCCGACAAGCTCCTCCTCTTCTTCAGCATCTCACTGGCCATTGATGAGGTATGCTGGAGGAGTGAGGAGAGAAAGAAGTGGTGCAGGGTCGGGTAGGAAGAGATTTGATGGTTTGGAGGCAGGGCCTGAGGTGGAGCAGGCATTGAGCTCAAAGTCAGCGGCTCTGAGTGCAGAAGCCTTCCCTGAGTCTGAGCTGCCAGGATCCCTGCCGCTGAGCAGGTGCCACAAGTCTCAGCCTCTGTCCCACACATGGCTCTGGGCACCACCAGGAATCATTTGGCTCCTGGCACACAAGGCAACTTAAAAGTTGAGTCCCTGGACAGCAGCTCAAACCCTGGCCCCTCCCATTAAGAGCCTGATGCTCTACTGACTGAGCTAGCAAGGCTTGCTAAGAACCTCCACCCCTCCTCTTCTTCTCCACAGCCACTGCCAATTCCTCCTCCTCTTCCTCCCTCCTGCACCTGAGGGTCACTAAATCTCCTCACCTAGACAGCCAGCCCATCCACTGCACCCCCATGCCTGAGCCTCCCTGCCAAAGTCCTGCACCTGGTTCCATAGAATTAATTCTCACATCTCGCTGGGAACTCGACTTCTTGTGCCCAGAAAGTCTCGGCCCCCCTCAGTAGAAGACCCATGAAACACAGTGTCTGCCTTTTCTAGAGAAGTGTTTGGAGGGGCTTTTCTCATGTGGCCTATTGGATAAGGCATCTGACTTCACATCAGGAGTTGAGAGTTCAAGTTACTTCATGGTTGTGTTGCTGCAGTTTTACCTTCGTGCTGAAAGTCCTGCTCCCTTCAGGGCTGGAACCTCTTCTTGGCAGCTCAGGCCAGTGCTCTGGCTTCAGCTAGAGCCCCAGGAAGGAGTTGGGAGTTGGGTATCACAAAGGCTGGGGCAGAAGCCCCAGGTGCTTCCAGTCTAGCCTTTGCCCTTCCTGACTTCCCAAAGAAAATGGGCGGCTGCCTGGGCTAGTGTGTAGAGCAGTTTCCCTCTTCCAAGCGCACACCTGTCCCTGTGCTTGAGGGGGTTGCTACATAGCGCCTTGGGAGCCTGGGTGTTTCTCTGCTTCTAGCCAGCTGGGGAAAAGCCTCTTGGGGTAAAATCTCCTGCCCCACGGCAGAAGCGAGCACTGTGAGTGGGAACAGACAGAGGCCACACCAGGGGGCTGGCCCTGCTTTCCTATCTTCTTCTGATGTTGGCCACAGAGCATCACCAGCTGCCCTGCATGCTGGTCTGCGGGTCGCTTTCAGTGGGTGTTTGGCATGGCAGGGAGCAGCCTGGCTGGGAGTCTTTGTGGCTGTCTGCTGGCCATGCATAGACATGGTTCTCCCCTCCTCTTGCCCCACCTTCAGTTGCTCTGTGGCTTATAAACCTTCCCTTGAAGTTGACAGCACCAGCCGCCTCTGCTCTAGGTGTCCGGAGGAGGGAAGGTGTGAGGGGCTTCAGGCTGGGCTCCACCTCCCTCCTGCCAAGCCCTGACTATTAATCCCTGCCCTCGCACTCCTTTCTTCAAGCATCGTGTGGGCCAAAGGAAAAGTGTGGCAGTAAGCACAAGGGCCAGACTTGTGGGCATCAGGTGAAGCAGCAAGAATCCCAACCACCAGGTCAAACCACAGGACTACAGGGAGCCACAGCCACTTCTACACCCCAATCTATTGCAGCCACCTCAACCAAAGACCTGGCTCCAGTGGGTGTGAGTCACCCAGCAGGAGGGAAAAGACTCACTCTTAAACAACTGGTGTCATAAACAGATAGTTAAGGGTTAATGGCTCCCTTACCTGTAAAGGGTTAACAAACAGGGACTCGAAACACCTGACCAGAGGACCAATCAGAAGACCAGATACTTTCAAATCTCATGGGAGGGAAGCCTTTGTTTGTGGGTTTGGGGTTTGGCTTTGTTCTCTCTGAGTCCTGGATGGGACTAGAGGTGCAACCAGGTTTCTGCCAATCTCCCTGCTACAGTCTCTTATCTATTCAGAATTGTGAGTAAGAAAAGGCGATCATAGTCTTTTAATTTTTTTTTTCATTTACATATGTGTACTTGCTGGAAGTAGCTTAAATTGTGTTTCTGCTGGAGAAAGTTTCTTTCTATTGTTTATAAGTTGAAAGACTCTGTAACTGTTTACCATCTAAAGCGCAGAGATAAACCTTTTACTTTTTTCTTTCTTTTTTATGACAAGTTTTGCTTTTAAGACCTGTTTAATTTTTTTCTCCTGGTTAAGGTTCAAGGGAATTGGTGGGGAGAAGGGAAGGATAAATTTTCTCTTTGTGTTATATTCACGCAGCTTGTATTGCCTCTGGGAGAGGGAGAAGGTAACACTCCTCTCGGTGTGGTGATTCAAAAAGTTGAATCAGGTGATCTCCTAGTGTTCCCAGGGTGGGAAGGAGCTGGGAGGAAGAAGGGAGGGGGAGGGAATGGCTTATTTCCTTTTGTTGTGAGACTCAAGGAATCTGGGTCTTGGGGTCCCCTGGGAAGGTTTTGGGGGGACCAGAGGGTATCAGGCCCTAAAAATTCCTGATTGATGGCAGCCTATCAGATCTAAGCTGGTAATTAAGCTTAGGGAAATTCATGCTAGTACCCATATTTTGGACACTAAGGTCCGGAATTGGGAATTATACTTGACAACTGGAAACAGGGAAATTGAGCACTCTGAGCTCCAGGGCTTTACCACAAACCAGCACAAGGTCCCACTGACATTTGAACTCAGACTCTAGGATTCAAAGTCCTGAGTGCTGCCTGTTACGCCATGGGATCAGCTTGTGCTGCTTTCTCTGCACATCGGTGACCCTCACGGGACTGGCTCGTGTAAGGGACTGTTGGCCCTTTACTATAACTTAGTAGGGTTTTTGGTTGGCTAGTTCCCAGTCCCAATAAAAGGGAGAAGGGTCAATGGGAAATCAGAACCTTGAGACTGACATGCCCCTGGGGCAATGGTCACCAACTGGTAGGGAACATGTGAGAATTTGTTAATGGAGAAAAATTCCTGGTGAAAATTGGCAAAGGTGTGGAGATTCTGAAAAGTTCCTGTGACTATACACATGAAGATACAAACAGAGAGACAAACACACACAGAGAGAAAGAGAAAATCACACACTGCACAGGCCCACACAGACATAAACAAAAACCAAACCCACACAGCACACAGAGCCATATACACATAAGGGAAAGCCACACAAAATATAGAAAGAACAAATCCACACCAAAAAATACAGCAAAAGCCCACAACAAGAAAGCACAACAACCCCATACCAAAAGAATACTAAGGAAAAAAACAATCTGTATGCAAAAATCATACACACACACACCCAAAACTATGCCAGGCATCCACCAAAATCACACAGGACCCACATGCAGATCAACACGACAAACGAAAACCACATAAACATATAGAAAGCCAGGCAGGGTTGGAGTCTCACAGCAAAGAGGATGAGCACACAGGTGGTTTGGGGAGCAAAGACTGAGAGGGAGTCAGGGGCAGTACTCTGCGCTCTGCCTGACCCCTCCTGACACAGGTGGCTGGTGGAGAGCAGAGTCTGGAGATCTGTGGAATCTGCCTTGCTCTCTGTAAAGCAAGGGGATCTCGGTGTCTTCTGAGCTGGAATTATATTTTCTGCAGGACAAAATGATTGGCAGAAGCCATTTGCTTAAAGAATACTAGTGCTTTAGGTGAGGTTTAAGCTCACAACTTAAGCATCATTCCCCTCAGCACTGCTACTATAAGTCCTGTCACTAACCCATTGCACCTCTGCTGCCCAACTGAGGGTCTTGTCTCCTTGATTCATGGATGGATTAGGGGCTGAGGGGGTTGCATTAGGAACGGTCAGAGGCCCCACCTGCTTTCAAACCACCTTGTGATGCCGGCCGCAGAACGAATGCTGGTCTGTGTGTGGCCTTCAGTGGGGGTGTGGCATGGCATGGAGCAGGCTGGCCGGGTGTCTTTGTGGCTGTCTGCTGGCCACGCATAGGCATGGTTATCTCCTCCTCTTGCCCTGCCCTCGGTTGCTCTGTGGCTTATAAACCTTCCCTTGGAGCTGTCAGCACCAGCCGCCTCTGCTCTAGGTGCCCAGAGCAGGAAAGATGTTGGGCTCCAGCCTGGGACTCTTCCTCCTTCCTGCCTAGCCCTGACTATGAAGCCTGGCCCTGGCACTCCTTCCTTTGAATGCCATGTGGGCAAGAGGAAGAGTGTGCCAGCTGCAGGGACCAAAGTTGTGAACATCAAGTGAAGCAGTGAGAAACAACCATATGGTCAACCGCAGGGCTCTCCAGCCAGAGTGTTAAGTTCAAGGACCCCAACCTATAGCAGCCAGCCCATTGAACTGGCCGGACCAAAGACCTATCTCCAGTGGGCATCAGTCACCCAGCAGGAGGGAAAAAACTCACTCTAGTTCACCCTGAGAGAGAGGAGCCAAGCACATTGAGCTCCATGGCTTTGCAGGAAACCAGCATTGCTCCAGGAGGTCCCACTGAGATTTAAACCCAGGATCCAAAGTCCTGAGTGCTGCCCATTACACCATGGGACCTGCTGCCATTTCATTTTCTAGACCCCAGTGACTCTCAGCTGGCTGGTTTGTACCCTGCACTTATTGCTTCCCACTAGCAGCTTCCTCTTGCGGGACTCTTTCTCCTCCTCCAGCGACTGTGGTCCTGCACTATCAGATCCGCAGGTCCTGCCCTGAGTCCCCGCATCCCCCTGCTTTGTCTCCATTCCCTGCAGGCCGCAAAAATGTTAGGGGAGCTGCCCCTCCCTTCACTCAGTGCTCCCGCTCATATCGGCCAGCAGCAGCCTCATCTCCTGGAACTCGGCCAGCTGTCGTTTGATCCGCTCATACAGTCACATGCTGACTGGCTCCTCAGCATGGATGCTCTTGTGGAAACCCCACAGGTGACGCTGCAGGACTTGGTACCGTTGGTTTCCTTAATGTTGAGGTGTTTCCCCAGCAGCTGGAACAAAACCGCCAACAAAGCAGGGGGGGGCGGTGGCGGGTTCCGGGATGGAGTTTGGGTGTGGATGGGGTGCGGAATCTGGGCTGGGGCTGGAGGTTGGGGTGCAAGGGGGGCAGTGGCGGGCTCTGGGAGGGATTTTGGGTGCATGAGGTGCAGGTTCTGGGCAGGAGCAGGGGGTTGGGATGTGGCACCTATCTCAGGCAGCTCCTGAAAGTGACCCACAGCCCCCTCTGGCACAACTCTTACATGGAGGAGGCTGGGGGAATCCTCTGGCACCACTGCCCACAGCCACCACCCCTGCAGCTCCCATTGCCGCAGTTCCAATGGCAGAGTTGGCAACTGGGGTGGGGCAGCGTGCAAGAGACACACCCCACAGGGGCCGCAGGGACGTGCCAGATGCTTCTGGGAGTGGTGCGCCGTGTGAAGCGAGGGTGGGCAGGAATCTGCTTTAGCCCCACTGTGCTGCCGGTAGTGGTGGCAGGAACCCCCGGGCCCTTTCAAATCACCCAGGGCCAGCTGCTCAGGCTTTCTGATGGGGAAGCAAAGGGAAGCCACAAGCAGGGCCGTCCTTAGGCATAGGCAGAATAGGCAGCCGCGTAGGGCCTCACACTGCCTGGGGGCACCACGCTGCAGGCAGCCCAGACAGTGGAGAAGCAGGGCTGCTGGGTCCTAGAGAGAGCCCAATGCAGCACAGTCTGAGGGACGGGATTGGCTGCTGGGGTCTCTGGGAATGGGAGGGGGTAGGGGTTGCGGAAGGAGCTCCCCTGTGAGTGTGACTCTTTCCCCCGGCTGAGGTGAGGTAAGGCAGGCTCTGTGGCACCCCTCTCTCCCTCCTCCCTACCCTCCGTCAGGGATGAGTTGAGTGGGGTGCTGGGGGGGAGGGGAGGCTGGCAGCCTGCTGAGGAATGAAAGTGAAAGTAACTCACTTCCTCGGCAGGCAGCCAGAATTGGAATGTCACACAGGGCTGGGTTGGGATTAGCCAGATGTGTGAAAAATCAGGATAGGGGATTGGGGTACAGTGATCAGATATCCCTATTTTATAGGGACAGTCCCAATGTTAGAGTCTTTTTCTTATATAGGCTTCTTTTACCCCCAGCCCCACCCCCACCTATCCCTGTCCTGATTTTACACACTTTCTGTCTGGTCACCCTAGGTGGGGGTAATTGGTGCCTATATAAGACAAAGCCCCAAATATCGGGACTGGCTCTGTAAAATCAGGACATCTGGATCTGGCCACCCTAGCTGGGGAGTGCCTCTCCCCCGCGCTGGCAGCTGCCAGCGATCCATCTCATCTGGGGGGAGCTGCATAGGGGAGGATGAGCTGCTGTGGCTCCATGGGTGCCCCATCCCTAAGATCAGATGCTGTGCTAACTTCACCATGGTCTGTTGGGCTGGCGGCGGTGCCTATTGGCGTGTGATTGGACCTGAGGGTTTGCTGCTGCTGTTGCCACTCTGCAGCCCAAGAGGTGGATTTTGAGGTCCTGCAGTTTTCCACCTATCTCCGTCTCTACTGCAGCTGTTGGACCAGCAGACTGGGGGGTGAGCCAAGCATGAAAGCAGTACTGTGTTGCCATTTAGATTGTCATTTAACAACTTTGTTTGCCAAAAATTCTTGCTAACAATCCTGAATCCAATTTCAATATTTTTTTTAAAAAAAAAAACAATATCTTAGCCAAAAACAGAAAATTAAGTTGTTGCAATTATTAGTGACAGGTTTGGTTTGAGACAGGGAGTGGGTCAGTTTTCATCAGAGAAACAAAAAATGTTGACTGACTTTCCTATAGCCTGTTACTCCTGATAAGAGCCCTCCAACAACTGTAATATGCTCATCTCCTTACTAGTGTATAAAGCAGGGTTCAGCAACCTACGGCACACATGTCAAAGGTGGCAGGTGAGCTGATTTTTAATGGTATGCAGCAGCAGGCTGAGCGGCTCAGCCCATCACTGCTCTGGGGTTCCGGCTGCTGCCCTATTGCCAGCTGGAATACCAGCCATCGGCCCCACTCAGCACCTGCTGCTGGCCTGGGGACCCCCAAGGAACCCCAGGCTGGCAGTGGGCTGAGCAGGCTAGTTGAACCACTCAGCCAGCTGTCAGCCTGGGATTCCATTCACTCAGCCAGCAGCGGGCTGAGTGGGCTGGTGCGGGCTGAGCAAGGCCGGTGGGGGGTTGAGTGGCTCAGTCTGCTGCCAGTCTGGGGTGCCAGCAGCACTCAGCCTACTGCTACTCCGGGGTTCCGGCTGCCGGCCCCTTGCCAGTCAGAAGCTCAGCCGCCAGCCCCATTCTGCCTCCTGCCAGCCTGGGTGAGCAGAATCCCAGGCTGGTAGCGGGCTGACGGGGGGTTGGCGGCCGGGATCCTGGCTGGTAGGAGTTGGTGGTCAGAACCCCAGACCAGCAGCAGGCTGAGCAGGGCCTGGGATCCTTCTCTAGGGTTCCAGTCACCAGCCCGCTGCCGGTTTGGGGTTTCATTTACTCAGCTGGCAGTGGCCTGAGCAGGACCGGTGGCCAAGACCTCAGATAATAACAATAGTTTATTTATATAATATAGACATAGAGAGAAACCTTCTACAAACATTAAAATGTATTACTGGCACGAGAAACCTTAAATTACAGTGAACTTGGCACACCACTTCTGAAAGGTTGCCGACTCCTGGTATAGAGTGACCATATGTTGTACTAAGATTCTCCTGCTTTTTTTTTCCCTTGTGAGTCAGTATAACTTTTGCCAGCCCAGAAGTTGGGCAGCCAATGTTTTACGTTTTCACAATGTTTTCTCCAACTTTCATAAAGTAAATACATAGTTAATATGAGTTTAAAAGGCCAGGGACACTTCTTTGTGAAGAATCTGTACAGCAGATCATGCCCATAGACGATCCAGAAAAGAAATTTGAGGTTGAATTTTTTAATGTTGTGATGGATAAAGCAGTATCTGCTGTTGATGAAAGGTTTAATACCTTGCAAGTACACCATGAACAGTTTGGATTTTTGTATGACATAACTAAATTCAACGAAATAGGAAAACAAGAGCAACTAATGACAAAGTGCAAGAACCTAGAGAGCCTCCTGAAGCACGGTGATAGTTTTGATTTAAATGGACTTGAACTGTACGAAGAATTGAGTACACTGTCATCAATGTTGCCACATGCAAAATCGGTGATGGACATTGTACAGTTTATTCATACCTGCAAACTTGTTGACATATATCCTAATGTGTACATTGCCACTCGTATTCTACTGAGAATTCCTGTAACAGTAGCATCAGGAGAACGGAGTTTCTCAAAACTAAAGCTCATTAAAAACTATCTCCGCTCTACAATGAGTCAGGAACACTTGACTGGTCTTGCTATTCTTGTGATCGAACAAGACACGATTTTGTCTTTGTCATATGATGACATTATTACTGATTTTGCAGCCAAAAAAGCCAGAAAGATTGCTTTTAATTAAAAACAAATCTTTGTTTCAATACCTCTTCATATAAGTTTCCAATAAATTTTGATAAATTAAAAAAAATATTATTTGCATCATTCTGTCATATCAGAATTTTTTCTATAGTGCTGCTTCTTTAGTGCTAGTCCATCAGCATTACAGTGTGCTTCATTAAGTTAAACTGGTTTTAATAATGTGAATGTGGCAAGTTTTCCAATACTATCAGCTTATGTTTGTGTTGCTAAGAGCAGATCAGGCACAGTGGCACCAGTTCAATAATCTCACCTAGGGCACCATAAATCCTAAGGGCGGCCCTGACCACAAGAGTGGTCATGCACCCCTCATGAGCAGTTCTGGGGAGTCTTTTGGGAGCTCCTGCAGTAGGCAGCAGAGAGGTGCAGCCTCACCACAGAGTCTGTTTCCCTGGAAGGGAGAGGGGGCTGCAGGGTGATATCCCACCACTGGGCATCCAAGAGCCTCTGCTTCCCCACTGCCATGCTGGAGCCTCTACATTTATTTATTGGCAAATAAAATTTGCAGAATTTTAAACTATTGTGCACAGAATTTTTATTGTGCAGAATCTCCTGAGGAGTGAAACCGACCCAGGGAACCTCCTTGGTTAACCACTCAGCCACCACACCAATGCACAGAGAGTGCCAAGCCCTACTGCTATGTGGGGGTGGGGGCTGGGGTCAGGTCATACACATTCAGACTGTACGCTCCCCCCCGCTACAAACCGCTGCTGATTTCCCATTTAGGACATTAGCCCTTACTGACAAGGTTTGTCTGTGTTCTTTTTTTATCTCATGCTGCTAGTTAGGATATTATTCTTTATTATTTTTTTTTCAAAAATACACAACTCTCTTTTAGCAATCAGAATAATTTAGTGTCACCTTATTTTTGCCTGCCCCAGTACAAAAGAAGAGGATTTTGTGGGTTTCCTGACTCAGAGGATGAAAACAAACATGTGTCGGTCCCAGGGGTGGCTCTAGGCACCAGCAAAGCAAGCAGGTACTTGGGGCAGCCCATTTGCAGGGGCAGCAGCTAAGAGGGATCCAGCCTGGGAGCGGTGACCTAGAATCCTACTTTCGTCATCTCCGACTCAAAGAATACTTCCAACACACCTCTGAACAACATCCTAACCCACAGAATCCTTCCTACCAACGTTATAATAAAAAGGATTCTGCATGGACTCCTCCTGAGGGTCGAAACAACAGATTGGACTTCTACATAGATTGCTTCCGTCAACGTGCACAGGCTGAAATTGTGGAAAAGCAACATCACTTGCCCCATAACCTAAGCCATGCTGAACACAATGCCATCAACAGTCTCAAGAACAACTTCGACATCATAATCAAAAAGGCTGACAAAGGAGGTGCTGTCGTCATCATGAATAGGTCGAAATATGAACAAGCGGCTGCTAGGCAGCTCTCTAACTCCACATTCTACAGGCCATTACCCTCTGATCCCACTGATGATTACCAAAAGAAACTACACCATCTGCTCAAAAAACTCCCTGAAAAAGCACAGAAACAGATCTGTACAGACACATGGCTAGAACCCCGACCAGGTGTATTCTATTTGCTACCCATGATCCATAAACCTGGAAATCCTGGATGCCCCATCATCGCAAGCATTGGCACCTTAACAGCAGGATTGTCTGGCTATGTGGACTCTCTCCTCAGGCCCTATGCTACCAGCACTCCTAGCTATCTTCGAGACACCACTGACTTCCTTAGGAAACTACAATCCATCGGTGATCTTCCAGAAAACACCATCCTGGCCACTATGGATGTGGAAGCCCTCTACACCAACATTCCACACAAAAATGGACTACAAGCAGTCAGGAACAGTATCCCCGATAATATCACGGCTAACTCGATGGCTGAGCTTTGTGACTTTGTCCTCACCCACAACTATTTCACATTTGGGGACAATATATACCTTCAAGTCAGCGGCACTGCTGTGGGTACCCGCATGGCCCCACAGTATGCCAACATCCTTATGGCTGACTTAGAACAACGCTTCTTTAGCTCTCGTTTCCTAACGCCCCTACTCTACTTGTGCTACATTGATGACATCTTCATCATCTGGACCCATGGAAAAGAAGCCCTCGAGGAATTGCACCGTGATTTTAACAATTTCCATCCCACCATCAACCTCAGCCTAGACCAATCCACACAAGCGGTCCATTTCCTAGACTCTACTGTGCTAATAAGCGATGGTCCCATAAACACCACCCTATACCTGAAACCCACTGACCGCTATACTTACCTACATGCCTCCAGCTTCCATCCAGGACACACCACACGATCCATTGTCTACAGCCAAGCTCCAAGATACAACCGTATTTGCTCCAATCCCTCAGACAGAGAGAAATACCTACAAGATCTCTATCAAGCATTCTTAAAACTACAATACCCACCTGCTGAAGTGAAAAAACAGATTGACAGAGCCAGAAGAGTGCCCAGAAGCCACCTACTACAGGACAGGCCCAGCAAAGAAAATAACAGAACGCCACTAACCATCACCTACAGCCTCCAACTAAAACCTCTCCAGCACATCATCAAAGATCTACAACCTATCCTGAAAGATGATCCCTCACTCTCACAGATCTTGGGAGACAGGCATGTCCTCGCTTATAGTCAGCCTCCCAACCTGAAGCAAATACTCACCAGCAACCGCACACCATACAACATAAACACTAACCCAGGAACCTATCCTTGCAACAAAGCGCAATGCCAGCTCTGTTCACATATCTATTCAAGTGACACCATCATAGGATCTAATCACATCAGCCACGCCATCAGGGGCTCGTTCACCTGCACATCTACCAAAGTGATATATGCCATCATGTGCCAGCAATGCCCCTCTGCCATGTACATTGGCCAAACCAGACAGTCTCTACGCAAAAGAATAAATGGACACAAATCTGACATCAGGAATCATAACATTCAAAAACCAGTGGGACAACACTTCAACCTCTCTAGCCACTCACTGGCAGACTTGAAGGTGGCAATTTTGCAACAAAAAAACTTCAAAAACAGACTCCAAAGAGAGACTGCCGAACTCGAATTAATATGCAAATTAGATACAATTAACTCAGGCTTAAACAGAGACTGGGAATGGTTGAGTCATTACACTAATTGAATCTATTTCCCTAGGTTAAGTTCTCCTCACACCTTCTATGGGTCATCTTAATTATCACTTCAAAAGGTTTTTTTTTTCTCTTGCTGATGATAGCTCATCTCAATTGATTAGGCTCTTCCTGTTAGGTATCAGAGGGGTAGCCGTGTTAGTCTGGATTTGTAAAAACAGCAAAGAGTCTTGTGGCACCTTATAGACTAACAGACGTTTTGGAGCATGAGCTTTCGTGGGTGAATATTCACGAAAATGTCTGTTAGTCTATAAGGTGCGACAGGACTCTTTGCTACTCTTCCTGTTGGTATGCATACTTCCATCTTTTCATGTTCTCTGTATGTATAAATATCTTCTGTCTGTGTGTTCCATTCTATGCATCTGAAGAAGTGAGCTGTAGCTCAGGAAAGCTCATGCTGAAATAAATTTGTTAGGCTCTAAGGTGCCACAAGTACCACTGTTCTTTGGGATACAGACTAATACGGCTGCTGCTCTGAAGCCTGCCAGCTGAGAACCAACAGGGGGCCCTGGGAGCTGTAGTTCCTTTGTTAGCTCCCTGCCTATAGAGCCAGCCCTGGAGCAGGGAAAGAACTACATTTCCCAGCATTCCCTTGGCTGCTATCAACAGGGAAGGGAGCGGGAGGGAGTATGGTAGCTGTAATGTCAGGCTGCAGCTTGCTGTGAATGGAGAGCTCACTGCTAGAGCGGTGTAACACTGTGAATGGGGAACAAATGTGCCCAATAAGTAGAAGGCTTTGGCCCAGATACCCCCTTCAGAAGACATCCCCAGACTGGCCTAGGGACACTGGTGTGACCTCACCTTGCAGCCCCCAAAGAAGGAATTGGGTGGACTAAATGGACAGTGCCCCTCTCTATCTGAAGCCTTGCAAGGGAGGTATGTGGGTCCCACTAGAATTTAAAATGAAAAGTAAGGGAGGGGAGGCTCTACTGGACCTGGGCAGCTTTAGATACAGTACCAGGCATGTAGGAGGATTTCCACTTCTGAGCCATGGAAGCAGAAATTGACTTTTCCTTTCCAGATTTAGCTAATATTCAGAAAGGGAATCTAGCACCTGCCTTCCAGGTCTGAACACCTCAAAATTCAGGAGTGCTTAAGCTCAGTTTGGGCAGCTGGTACTTCATTTCTCCCAAAACAAATATACTGATCCACTGTAATTTCCTGTAGAAAAAGTAGGATGAAATTGAGCAAGAAATGCTTCCCAGAGGTTTTTAGGACTGGAATTGCTATTTTCAACAGCCATTGCCTTTTTTGTTTGTTTAAAAGGAAGACAGTGATATTGCATTGGCAAATTCCCCATAGAAACGAAGAGTGGAACAAAAAAATAATAATAAAGGCACCTTAACTTTTCCTCATTTATGGAGGACAGTCTTATAATATTCATCCAGATATCCTCCAATCACACAAGATGAAAATTGTTCCACTTTACTGCAGCTCTGTAACCATGTGGGAACCAATCCTATTTGTGTTCTGTGCACATCCAAAATTCCTGCTGAATGACCTGCCCTGGGAGCAAGTTACCAGTGACCCAGGGCTGGGGCGGCAGGCAGTGCAGGTGGAGGGGGCAGAGCCCAGGACTGGGGCAGCAGGGTGTGTGTGGGTGGGGGAGCACTGGTGGGGGGAGATCCCAGAACTGAGGCAGCATGGGGTGTGTGTGTGCGAGAGCCCAGGGCTGGCTTGGCAGGGGGTGCGAGTGTGGGGAGGAGACCTCAGGGCTGGGACGGCAGGGGGATGAGGGTCAGGGTGTGGAGCCCAGGGCTGGGGCAGCAGGGGGGTGAGGGTCAGAGGGTAGAGCCCGGGGTGGGGCAGCAGGGGCATGGGGGTGAGAGGAGGCCCAGAGCTGTGGAGGCAGAGGGTGCGGGGTGTGGGGAGAGCCCAGGGCTAGGGCAGCAGGGGGATGGGGGGACAGACAAATTTTTTTTTGCTTGGGGCAGCAAAAAACCTAGAGCCAGTCCTGCCTCCACATACCGTAAGGTAGGTAGGAGCGGATCATTATTTCCCTACTTGAAACAGGGAGAAGCTGAGGCTGAGAAAGGAGAATTGACTTGTCTTAGGTCACACAGCCAGCCAGTGGCAGAGTTGGGAGTAGGACCCAAGAGCCCTGATGTTCAAACTAACCATCGGATCTTGAATTTCAGACATTGAATGACCTGAGTAAAGTGCTCTCAGATGAGCTCCACACCAACAACAGTGCACAGTAATTATTCAGCAAGTATTTGAGGAGAACTGCAATGTTAGAGAGAATCGTGAACTACTCAGAGACCATCAGTGCAGAGAAGCAGCAAAATTCATCAAACATATAAGTGGTTATGACTTATTTACTTGGTCTTGAAAAAGAACAACAAGGACCTGAGTCTCCTCCCTGTCAATAACCCCCAGCTCAGCCAATCAAGTAGAGACTGAGGATGGGAGGCTGAGGGTTCTCACCAGAGAGCCCAAAGGATGGCCAGGTCACTGGTGGGGATCACTGCCCAAGCACTATTTCAGGCCCACATTGTTGGGTGGACCTCCAATAGTGGGAGCTACAGAGCACTCCCCCGCAACACACACACACACGCACCCCCGAGGGGACACTAGAAGCAAGAAAAGAAGAGAAAGGAGGGAGGGATGGATGGAGGAAAAGATGAAACAAAAAGGACAAACCCTAATGTCCCCAGTGATTCTAAGGGACAAAATCCCAGGTGCAGAATAAAATTCTGCCGCTTTAAGCTCGTGTTTTCCATGCCTAGAATTCAACTGTCACCAGATGGATCAGACTGAACAGGTTTCAAACCTCGAGGAGGCTCTTACCTTCTAAACAGGGACGGCTGTTTTCTAGTAAAATCAGGAAAAGGGAAGGAGAAAACTGGAAAGAGGTTCCTCCTGGTGCTCACGTACCTGAACCCAAATACTTTCTCAGTCCTCAAAGAGAGACCTGGAGAAGGAGAATTGCTGAAGCAAAGCCACAGGGGTCTCTGAGGTTTCCCTGGCCCTTCGCCCCTGTCCTGCCTGACTGATGTCAGCATCTCTCTGTGAGGTCACCACCTCCCCACCACCTTTGACCAATAGTCTGAGGTCCTGCAAAAGGCCTTTGTGATGTCACTGCCACACCTCTCCCTTGCTTTGCTAATGTCCTGCCCCTGGCCAGGAACTTTGGAGATTTGAGCTATTCCCTGTGGTCACCCCACTCAAGGAGCGTTCGTTCTAGGCAGCAAGCCGGCTAGACAGGAAAACATCAGACGCTGCTCCCAATGCTACACTCCGTTTTTCAGAAATTAGTCAATTTTATGCCCTGAAGAGACCATTAGAGCATCTAATCTGACCCCCTGCATATCACAGGCCTCCTGTATGACACAATAGCTACTTTTCAGGCAAACACATTCCAGAAAGGCATCTAGTCTTCATTGAATGACATCAGGAGATGGCGAATCCACCACTTTCCTTGGTAGCTTGTTCCTGTGGTGATTCATCCTCACTGTTGATTATTTGTGCCTTAAGTGTAATATGAATTTGTCTCTTTTCACCTTCCAGCCATTGGGTCTTGTTATGCCTTTCTCTGCTAGATTCAAGAGCCCTTTAATAGCCAATCTTTTCTCTCCATTAAGGAACTTCAATGAAGTCACCTTTCAATCTTCTTTTGATAAGCTAAACAGGTCGAGCTCTTTCAATAGCTCATTAGAAGGCATTTTTCTCCAGCCCTCAGAACATTTGATGGCTCTTTGCTGCCCCAGCTCCAATTTCACAACATCTTTTTCAAATGAGGACACCAAAACTGGAGGCAATATTTCAGTATCAGTCTCACTGATACTGTGTCACCTCCTGTGACGTTATTGACATAATCTGTAACTATAGATCACCGTTGCGACCACTGTTCTATATTTGCAGCCAATATTGTAGAAATGTTGTCATGTAAGGGGTGTATGGAGAGGTTCTGATTGGCTGATTATAATGATGCTATCTCTACATGTGTATCATTTTTGTTGTTGACGTTATGAATATTGGCTCTATGCTGCCCATATTTCAAACTTGTGCTACGCTTCCCGGGAACACCCCAGCCAGACAAGTTGGTGTCAGTTCTGCCTAGCCTGCTTGATGGCTCATTAAGGACCACAAGTTATGCAACTGACCCATTGAGAGAAGACAAGGTATGCAGGGACCTGCCTATGGACAGAACTTTAAGGTTTTTTTCTATGCCACGTGCTGGATAGAGTGTCCTTGGGACAAAGAAAGCAAAGACCACATAGCAAGAGACTATAAAAGGCTGATGCCTCGTCTCCATCTTGTCTTCAATCCTGCTTCATTCCTCTGGAGGGACTTTGCTACAAACTGAAACTCTATACAAAGGACTGAATGACCCATCCCAGCTGTGGATGGACTCCAGAGACTTGATGTGAACCTGCAGTTTATTCCATCACTGCTACAAGCCTGAACCAAGAACTTTGCCATTACTGGGTGTGAAGGGTTAAAATCCATGTGCAGTTTGTATAACAACCTGGTCTATGGATTGTGCCAGCTCTTTTCCAGATCCAAAGTCCAGAGTATGGTCAAGGGACCAGAGGCCTAGCAAATAGTGATCAGCTAAGAGAAAGCTGGGGTAAACAGAAAGCCTTGCTTGCTAAGATAGGCCTGGTCAGCAAATTTCCAGGAGTTGGAGCTAAGAACTAAGTAATCATGTCTTATTCAAAGTTGCAGATTGAACGAAGAATCCCAGTTCCTATTGTGTTTGATTATTCTGTAGGGAGATGTTCTTCCCACACATCCAACCTTGAATTTATGAAAAGTTGGCACGTCAGTATAAAATATGGCATCCTTCCACCTCCCTTCCAAGGGACCAATGCCTTGCCTTTAGACAGACAGAAAACAATCTTTATTGCCATATACTTACACTTTTTCTTTGCTTTAACACCTACGAATGTACCTGTTGGACCATCAAAAAGAGTTGCTCCATTTCTATGGACCTCAAATCAGAATTCAACATAGATATTTTATACTAATAACATTTTATCAAAGTATTCAGTAAATGTTAACCTGCTAACTTGAGACTATAGGCAGAGACATTATGTAACCTGCTAGCCGCTGGCTAATGCTATCTTGTCTTGCTGCAAAACCTATCTCGGGGTGTGGAACTGCCTACCCTGTCACTTTCCCCCACCCAAGAAAAACCTATGTATTCTATTGTAATCAATTGATTGACAGTGTCTCTGAGCCTAATAAGGAAGGTGACTCTCCTTTTATTGACCTCTACACGGTGTAGATTTATCTCCTTCACAGACACTTGCTGAATAAAGAGGAGATTCAGCATCCAGCACCCAGTGGTGCCTGGCTGAATGTGCCTCCTCTCCCCACAGCTTGTGATCTTTTGAGGAAATGGAGAAGACTGCCTTTGCCTAGCTGTACATTGCTTGCAAAAGAAACAGGTCTTTTTGGTGACAAGTGTTGAATGGAGTCACTAGGCAAATGTGGAGACAAGAAAAACATCTCCTACTTGAACTTGCATCTGTGGATGCTGAAGCCACAACACAGAGTGCTAAACGCTATATGATCACGGCTGGAGTCAGAAGAGTCTCTACCAAAGCCTTTTTCCACCAGCAGGGGCCTCTCTGTGCACAGAACTCCTGGTAGCTTGATGGCTGCAGGCAGTGGAGAACTCTATTTTGGCATCTCTTTGTCTCTTTTGTGGTGAACACCTGCAGTGACTGTTAAAAGGCCTCTGGATAGTGGTCTTTGGGAAGAGCTGGCTGAAGAGCCTTCCTAGTAACCAGGAAATCTTGGCTTGGCCTGACAGTTCTTCCTTGCTGAACCTAATGTGTCTGTTGGCTCCTTTTTCGTATCTCTTCATAAGAAAGAAAAGACCTGTCATCAGAATCCTTCTAAGTGGTGGTTCGAGACAGAGAGAGCCTTCCTTGCCGCTGAGTCTTGGTGCTATGGGGCATGTCTACCACAGCAGTGCCTCCTGTTGGCCATCCTGGCGATTAGGTCTGGTCCACCAGTGCACCTTCATCCAGTGGCTTCTGGCTGCCATCTGTTCTATCATTAGGACCCATGTCACTCTCAGGACTTCAATGTCCTCTTATAGACAGAGCCCTCTGGCTGTGCCCCACTCAGTTCTCTCCCCGCTTCCAGGGGGCAGCTGTCCTCTACCCAGACACTTGCCTCAGTGGCCAGCTGCAGTCCAGGGTGTAGCCACCTGTGTCAGTGGAGACTGAGGCAAAAGGGGTGCACCTCCAACCCCCACCATCTGTTTCCCTGGACCACTTCCCCACAGACCTAGCGCCTTCCTCCATCTTTGTATAAGGGCCTCAGTCCGGCAGTAATCAGCCAGGAGGTCACTCATGTTCCCCTTACCCGCCCAGCACTACTCTGATCATGGTACCCCTCCTCCTCCTCCTCCTTCTCCTTCTCCTTCTCAGCAGCCAATCCTCCCTCCTCAAACTCCAAGGAATGACTGACTCTTGCTGTGCTGAGCAGCCCTTTATATATGGGCTGCTCCAGCAAGCCTTCTCCTGATTGGCTCTCCCGGTAAGCCCTTTCCTGACTGGCTGGGTTCTGCACCGCCTCTGCAAGGCTGCCTTAATTTTTTTCCTGATTGTTTGGGGCAGTTACCCCACCACACTTGGAAAGTGGCAAATGAGAAGTCTAGAGCTGAAGGAAAGGTTACCATGACTCAGAACTGAGCCGAGGTTGCTGCGACTGAAACACAGATCACTAACCGCTATATGATCACAGTGGCTGGTGGGAGAAGCACATGTTAGAAACCCTCTGTCAACTCAACTGTGGCTTTCTGTGCACAGAGAGCTAGACACCTCAAAGTCTACAAGCCTTGAGGGAAATGGGGAAGGTCTGTACTTTGGAATTTGCAGGTGTTGTCCTGGACCATCAAATGGAACAGTTGTAAACACTTTCTTGAGGCAGGCACCATGGCTTAGTTGGCTAAAACGCCTATCTAGTAAACACAAGATCCTGGGTTCAACTCCCAGTGGTGCCTTGTTGTATGGCTTTTGTCTCCTCTGCTCACATTTTTCTGTGTCTTTCTAGGAAACAGAAGAGACCTCCCTTGGTAGCCATGTCATTGCTTGCTAAGGAAAAGGCTCCTTTGGAGAGAAACATTGGAAAGAATCAAATCACAAGCCTGGAGTTGATGAAAAGGCTGCTGTGACTGGCATTAGCCTGGCGATTGCTTCAACCACAATTGCTGCAACACGAGAGCTTGTGCCACACGTCCTTGGGGTTCGCTGGGGATGTCCACACACAGAGGCCATGTCACCTTCCTTTTGATTGTCACTGATGAAAAATGGAGCAGCTGAGAGAAAAGTCCCAGAGAGCAGCACCGTGGCTAAGCTGGCCAAGGCTCCTGCCAGGTAAAGTGGAGGTTAGAGATGTAGCACCCAGTGGTGCCTTGCCAAATGTGTCTGCTCTTCCCACCTTTTGGTCAATCTTTCGAGGAAGCAGAGAAGACTGCCTCTGCCTTGCAGTGCAGACGCTTCCAAAAGAAACTGGTCTTTTTTTTTCTGACACATATCAGAAGGAGGCACCTAAGAAACGTAGGGACAACGAAAAAGATCATCGTAACTCAACTTGCATCCATGACTCTTGAGGCCACAACGCAGAGCACTGAGCACTGTACGACCACAGCTGGGGACAGAAGGGGCTTTTCCAAAGGCATTTTCCACTAGCAGGGTCCTCTCTGTGTGCAGAATTCCTTATTGTTTGATGTCCGCAGGCCCTGGAGATCACCATTTGGCATCTCTCTCTCTGTCTCAGTGAACATCCACTGTGGTTGTTGAAAGTCTGTGATGGGATCTACAGGATGAAACCTGAACAGAGGGACCCCTGAGCCCTGTGTCCCACCGCCTGGATTCCCTCTCACACTATGATGCTGTGACAGGCTGCAGATCTCTGGCACATATTTCACTTACACAGACATCCACAGGTCGGGGCACATCCAACTGAGTTACATGAATGCTTCTCCCAGCCACTCATAAAACTAACGATAGAGAGCCTCCCGCCAATTCTCCCCAGCTCTGCAGCCTTGCACCCCTGGATTATACCGCAGGAAGGGCGAACCACAGCGGCTGCCTCCCCCACATGCGGGAAAAAGTCTTGACCTGCTAGCTCCATGGACTAAGTCTCCAGGCTTCCAGCTTGCCCCATTCAACCCAATGGCTTGATCTTGTGGCCAGAATTATTTGCAGTTGTGATTTCCCCCAGCAGTACAGCACAGGGGTCCAGGGTCAGCTCCAGCACAGGCCCCACAGGAAGGCTTAATGCTCAAGCTGCAGCACATGCTGGGCAGGCTTAAGGCTGGGCTCCCCATGGCAGGGAAGAAGACTCGGATCCTGGTGAGGCAGGCTGGGGCTTCCTGGATCCCATTTGCTCACAGCCAGCACTCTGCCCTCACTTCCAAGTCATCAGTGGCACCCCCAGGTCGGTCAGAATGAAGCAGCAGTTTTCACTTCATCAAGTCCACTTATGGCTTACAGGCAACTGCCAGACCCCCTGCAGCCCACAATCTCAGCCAGAAAGGAGCTCTCTCAGCCTCACCATTGCTTCTTTTCCTTCCCCCCAAAACTCCACTTCTCCTGACCTACAAGTAGCCATCTCTGGGATGCCAAGAGGCAGGTAAAGGGTTCTATCTCCCAGAAACGAACCACACCTCCATAGGTTCGGCCCTCAGAAGGGCAGATGGGGGTTTCCTGGATCCCAGTTAATCACAGCCAGCCCAGCCCCCACCTCTAAAGCCATCAATCTATAGGCCAACCTCCAAGAGGAGAGGAGGCGAAGCCACAAGCCTCCAAAAGGTGACACACCTAACTGCTCTAGGTTCTCCAGACTGACACCAAGGTGTTTTCTCCATTTACATCAGCACCCTCTGTCGTGCAGGGGTTGGAGTTATCCCAGGGACAGGCCAATAGCAGAAGGAGAAGTGCCTTCCTGGATAGCAAGGGGATCTGAGAAAAGGAAGCCAGTATGTTTCTGTCTGACTTTGAACCAGGGACCTTTTGTGTATTGGGAAAACGTGATAACCACTACACTACAGAAACTCTGTCTGCTTAGCTTGTGCTCACCCTGGCACACACTGATGGGGAAATGTAGTGCGAGTGGTGGCAGCCCTCCAATAGCTCAACTGGCAGAGCAGAGGACTGGAGCCAGTGCTCAGGAAGTCATCCTTACTTCTCCCTTCTGAACCTTGCTTGAAGGAAAGCTTCTTTTTCTTCCCCTTGCTGACGAAGAACAAGAGAAGAATGAAAGGGCAGGTGGCCAGCTCGGTGCAGAAGCCCATGCTGTCTTTTCCTGCTGCATAGCCTGAAATGAGGGGTTTGTGGCAGTTAAAGGAACTGCTGCACTCTCAGAAAACAGACCAGCCCTGCACAAAGGGAGAAAGAAGAGCCTGCAGAGGTTGGGATTGAACCACAGACCTTTAACTTAGCACTCACCCAACTGAACTACTGCAACAGCTGCTAGGTTTCTTTTTTGCCTGTTGCTTTTCTGTCTGGGATGCTTTTGTCAGTGACCCATTAAGACAAAATTCACTTTTGCTTTCCTTAGCTGGCTAAAGCACTTATTTCATAAACCAGGCAATCCTGGGTTCGACTCCCAGTGGTGCCTTGGGGAGTGGCTTTTGGGGCACCTGGCATTGGCTATTGTCAGAAGACAAGATTCAGAACTAGATGAGCCTATGGTATAAATTACACTCACAGGCACTGATAATAGAGTTCCTGAAAGTTTAGGTATTAAGAGCTGATAGGTCAGTGGTCCAGTCCCCTCAAGGATGACCCTCACCCTCTGGGCAGGGGCAGGTCTGATTTCTCACAGCAAATGCCCGTTGTGGCTCCCAAAATCTGTGAGCGGCTCATTTAGTTTACACCCAGGGTTGAGACCTACTTTGTGTCCAGTGTCTGAGAATGAAAATCCTAAACCACCCTTTGAAATAACAAATGCAGCAGGATTTGCTATTGTCCCTGCCCCAAAGCAGAAAGATCAATGGAGAAATGCCATTGAGTCCAGGGTAATACTTGACTGCGGTTTTACCATTTCCACTCGCTAAACTCCCTCGCAACCTTCTGGGCTCCTAGAGCAGGGTACTGAGTCTGAGCCCAGACATGTGCACTGCAACTTGACTCCAGACCTAGCTGCATGATCCTGATTAATGTGACATAGACCAACCGTGTGTGTTTCATTGCACTGGAGATGTAGCCTAACGTTATGTCTACACTGTGATTAAAACACCCAGGGCACCTGTCTCAAAGCCCAGGTCAGCTGTCTCAGGATTATGGGACTTGGGCTGTGCCAGACTATAAAATTACGGTGCAGACATATGGACTTGAACCCAATCTCTGAGACCCCCCAGAGGGGTGAGGGTTTCTGAAACCAGGCCTCAGTGTGAACACAAACATCTGCACCACAGTTTTTAGCCTCTCAGCTTTAGCTCCATGAGCCCAAGTCAGATGAGCCAGGCCAGCCCTGCTGCCACATTTATCCCAGGAGGGATGGACTCTAAGGGTACGTCTCCATTGCAATGGAAGCCCAGGTGTGGCATGCTGTGCTCAAAGCAGCACCCTGGTAGCCCCATATTCAC
Source organism: Gopherus flavomarginatus (assembly GCF_025201925.1). NCBI lineage: Eukaryota > Metazoa > Chordata > Testudines > Testudinidae > Gopherus > Gopherus flavomarginatus. The sequence continues at coordinate 4,053,665 of NW_026115061.1, read as the reverse complement.
CACTCTCATATAATGATGACATGGTTTGTACGAAGTCTGCCTTGTGAGCTATCATTTCAAAAGTCTTGATCTGTTGAACATTAATATCATGTTGGATTGTGTGTGCTCGCATTGGTTGGAAAGTTATAAAGTTTTGCTCTATGTGCCTTACTAAAATATGTTATGAGGTTGGGAAATGCCCCCCACCAGCCTTTCAGGTGCGACAAGGGAGGAGCCAGACTGGCTGCTGGCCCATTGAAGGTATCCACACTCCCAAGGACTATCCCAGGAACCGTGTGCAATGCAGACTTCTCCGAGATAGCCCAGCAACAATGGACACTGCTTCACTCACGTCGTAGCAAAGGTATTTCCTAGCAAGTTGGAAGAAACTATGAAAGGGGGGTAGAGACATTATGAATTGGCCTCCTTCCCCCACAACTCAATACCTGTAAACACATCTGGAGGACAAACACTGAACTGAGATAAATCAGAAGAGAATAATAATAATACATTCAAATCAAAGTCCCCAAACAGACTAGTATTGGTTTTTCAGCAGAAAATTTTCGGTCTGGGGAATTTTGTTTTCTGTCAGACCTTGCCAAGGGAAGCAGGTAGAAAATGTTTGAGTTTCCTCCTTCAGAACAGCTTGGCCTAGACACTAGCTCTGGTCCACGGTTGTGGCCTTGCTCAGGATGGGGGTCTTTTAATTATTTGGGCAAGTCCCAGGGTGTTTGGGGGAGATTATGAGGATGTTACCCTTTGAGATAAAGACTAAGAAATACAGGACTAGAGAAATTTTTTTTTTAGAAATCTGGGATTTAGATATTTAATTTAAAGCAAGGGGAGTGGTCTAAGTTTCTGAGAAGGTTTTTGTTTGCAAGAAGCAACATTGTTGGGTCTGTTATTGTACCAAAGGGGGAGATGGTTGTCTATAAAGGAGAGGTGAAAACTAAATGCATCTGATGAGGATTAAATTTGAACCCATGTGTGCAGAGGATAATGGATTAGCAGTCCATCACCTTAACCACACGGCCACCTCATCTGAGCTGTTAAAAACATGACAGGAGAAGAAATCTAAGGCCGGCAGTGATAGGGACAATATGGAGTTTTTAAGTACTAAGCAGAAGCAGGGGCTGAATATGTTCCCCCCTCACATCTAGTGAGAAGCTGTGGGAAAGACTTCAGGAACAGACTGTGTTTGCATAGACACACCTACTCTGCCTACGTATGCAGCATGATGGGGCCGCTTCCCGAAAATGACCAGTTTTGGCTGGTGTTGGGTTACAAATCACTTTAGGATTGAGTGGAATGAAATGTTATTATCCTTCCTGTATGAGTGAAGGGCAGCATAACATACCTAGTCCATCCTGATGGAGGGGTAGGTGAGTGAGGAATAGCTTTTATTGGACTGCATCGAAGTGATTGCGGACATCATCCTAAACCAGTGGTCCCCAAACTTTTCACACTGTGCCCTCTTAACCGTGGCTGTGGCCCCTTGGAAGCCGCGGTCGAGAACCTGGGCTGGGAGTGGGGCTGTGGCTTGCTGAGGAGAGGGGTGCAGACACAGGTAAAGGGATCGACGCTGGGCCAGGGGCTCAGGCTGAGGGTAGGGTGGATGAAGAGCTGGGACAGAGTGGGACTGAGTGGTGCTCCCTCCCTGACCTCCATGGGGGCTGGCTCAACCCTGAGGTGCCTCCATGAACATTCCTCTGTGCCCCCCTAGGGGGCATGCCCCACATTTTGGGAATCACTGCCCTAAACTGACCCCTAGTCACTAAGCAGGGGCTAGTGATGCCAAAGCCCAGGGACAGGGAGCTTTGCCAGAGTGGCGCCTGCTGGTCACATGCTGGGGGGCTGACACAGGCTCAGTGCTCTGGAACAGCTCTGAGCCAAACCCAGGCAGAGTCCTCATCAGTGTGACACTGCCCAGGGGACGCTGTCACTGGGGGAAACCTCCTTGCCTTCAGCACGACCTGGGACTGACCTTGGACCTTTCAGCACCCGTTCCATGCCAGGAGCTTCCTGTAGTGAGTCACCTTAGCAGGACACCTGGGAAAACCTTACACCCCCCAAAGGAGTCATGCACCCCTAACTTCCACAATCCCCAGTGACTCTCAGCCAGCGTTGTAAAACAGAAGGTTTATTAGTGGTCTGGAATACAGCCTAGGAAAGTTCTTTGTTAGCATAGGAAGTAGGAAGATTCAGCAAAGTCCATCTTCATGAGACCCAAAACTCAGAGCCTGGGCTCTCCCCTTGAGTCTCAAAACCAGCAGACTCCTTGCTTCCAACAGCCCAACTCAGCCAGGCCCTTTTGTCCCTATTCTGTCCTTCGTTCTGTTTTCCTGGCAACCTGGTCACTTGGCCTCCACTTCTTTCTTTGTTCTCTGAAGGACGTAAATCACACCGTGTAGAGGTCAAGCAGAGGAGTTTATTGCACACAGTGCTGGTGGAGTGTCACCTTGCTTATTAGGTTCAGAGGCACTGTCAGGGTCTGTTTCCCACTTTGAACTTTAGCATCCAGAAAGTGGGGACCTGCCTGTTACCTTCTAAGTTTAATTCCTAGCTTAGATCTTACCACGCTGCCACCAACCCAAAATACAGTGTTTAGGTACACTCTTTGTCCCCCAAAACCTTCCCTGGGGGACCCAAGACCCAAACCCCCTGGTCTCAAAACAAAGGGAAATAAACCATTCTCCCCTATCCTTTCTTCCTCCCAGATTTTCCCCTCGTAGGTTACACTGGGAGATCACTGTGATTCAACCTCCTCGAATCTTAAAACAGAGAGGAAATTCCCCTTCCCCCCACTTCTCTCCCCCTCTCAGACTCTCCCTGAGAGAGAGACAGTGAACCTAACACAGAGAGAAATTAACCTTTCCCTCCCCTTTTCTCCTTTCCCCCCACCAATCCCTGGTGAGTCTAGACCCCGTTCCCTGGGGTCTCACACAAGAATAAAAAAAATCAATCAGGTTCTTAAAAGAAAAACTTTTAATTAATGAAAGAAAAAAGTAAAAATTATCTCTGTAAAATCAAGGTGGAAAAATGTTTACAGAGTCTTCAGCTATATAGACTAGAGGGACTCCCTCCCCCTAGCATAGAATACAAGTTACAGCAAACAGAGGTAAAATCCTTCCAGCAAAATACACATTTGCAAATAAAGAAAACAAACAAATTGAATCCGCTTTCTATCTATTACTTACTATCTGGAACCTGAGAGTCTGTTTCAGTAAGATTGGAGAAATCTGGTTACATGACTGGCTTCTCTTAATCCCAAGATAGAACAGAGAACAAAGAAAAACAGCACAAAAAAAAGACTTCCCTCCCCCCAGATTTGAAAGTATCTTGTCTCCCGATTGGTTCTTTGGTCAGGTGTCAGCCAGGTTCACTGAGCTTGTTAACCCTTTACAAGTAAAAGAGACATTAACCCTTAACTATCTGTTTATGACAGGCACTGTCAATTAATTGATTACAACAGAATATATAGATTTTCCATGGGCGGGGGAAAATGACGGGGTAGGCAGTTCCACACCACAGCTTAGGTTTTGCAGCAAGACAAGATAAGCATATTAGCCAATGGTTAAACATGTTACATAATGTCTCCACCCATGGTCTCAAGTTAGCAAGTTAACATTTAATGAATACTTTGATAAAATGTTACTAGTATAAAATATCTATGTTAAATTCTGATTTGGGGTCCATAGGAATGGAGCAACTTCTTTGATTGTCCAACAGGTACATTCCTAGGGGTTAAAGCAAAGAAACAGTGAAAGTATATGGCAATAAAGATTCTTTGTTGTGTGTCTTAAGGCAGGCGTTGGTTCCTCGGAAGGGAGCTGGAAGGATGCCATATCTTATACTGACATGTTCCAACTTCTCATAAACTCAAGGTTGGATTTGTGGGAAGAATGTCTCCCTACAGAAGAGACTAACACAATAGGAACAGGGATTCTTTGTTCAATCTGCAACTCTGAATAAGACACAATTCTTTAGTTCACAGCTCCAACACCTGGCAACTTACTGACCAGGCCTATCTTAGCAAGCATGGCTTTCTGTTTACCCTGCTTTCTCTTAGCTGATCACAATTTGCTAGGCCTCTGATCCCTTGACCATGCTCTGGACTTTGGGTCTGGAAAAGAGCTGGCACAATCCATAGACCAGGTTGTTATATAAACTGCACATGGATTTTAACCCTTCACATCCAGTAATGGCAAAGATCTTGGTTCAGGCTTGTAGCAGTCATGGAATAAACTGCAGGTTGAAATCAAGCCTCTGGAATATATCCACAGCTGGGATGGGTCATTCAGTCCTTTGTAGAGAGCTTCAGTTTGTAGAAAAGTCCCTCCAGAGGTATGAGACAGGATTGAAAACAAGGTGGAGGCGAGGCCTCAGCATTTTATAGTCTTTTGCCATGTGGTCTTCGCTTTCTTTGTCCCAAGGACACTTTATCCATCATGTGACATAGAAAAACCTTAGAGCTCTGTCCATAGGCAGGTTCCTGCATACCTTGCTGAGTCACAAGGCATATCTGCCTTCTCTCAATGGGTCGATTGTATAGCTGATGGTCCTCAGTGGGCCATCAAGCAGGCTAGACAGAACTGACACCAACTTGTCTGGGGTGTTCCCGGGAAGCGTAGCACAAGTTTGAAATATGGGCAGCATAGAGCCAATATTTATAACGTCTACTACAAAAATGATACACATCTAGAGATAGCATCATTGTAATCAGCCAATCAGAACCTCTCCACAGACCCCTTAAACGACAACCTTTCTACAATATTGGCTGCAAATATATGTCAGTGGTCACAATGGTGATCTACACAGATACAGATTATGTCAATAACGTCACAGGAGGTGACACGGCATCAGTGAGACTGTTACTGGAATATTGCCTCCAGTTTTGGTGTCCTCACTTGAAAAAGATGTTGTGAAATTGGAGCTGGGGCAGCAAAGAGCCATCAAATGTTCTGAGGGCTGGAGAAAAATGCCTTCCAGTGAGTTGCTGAAAGAGCTCGACCTGTTTAGCTTATCAAAAGAAGACTGAAAGGTGACTTCAGTGATGTGTTGAAGGGCCTTAATGGAGAGAAAATATTGGGCATTAAAGGGCGCTTGAATCTAGCAGAGAAAGGCATAACAAGACACAGTGCCTGGAAGGTGAAAAGAGACAAATTCATATTACAAATAAGGCACAAAAATTCAACAGCGAGGATGTTTCACCACAGGAACAAGCTACCAAGGAAAGTGGTGGATTCGCCATCTCTTGATGTCATTTAATGAAGACTAGATGCCTTTCTGGAATGTGTTTGCCTCAAAAGTAGCTATTGTGTCATACAGGAGGCCTGTGATATGCAGGGGGTCAGATTAAATGCTCTAATAGTTTCTTCTGGCCATAAAGTCGACTAATTTCTGAAAAACGGAATGTAGCATTGGGATCAGAGTCTGATGTTTTACTGTCTAGCCGGCTTGCTTCCTAGAACAAACGCTCCTTGAGTGGGGTGACCACAGGAGTAGCTCATACCTCCAAAGTTCCTGGCCAGGGGCAGGACATTAGCACAGCAAGGGAGGGATGTGGCAGTGACATCACAAAGGCCTTTTGCAGGACCTCAGACTATTGGTCAAAGGTGATGGGGAGATGGTGACCTCACAGAGAGATGCTGACATCAGCCAGGCAGGACAGGGGTAAGGGGCCAAGGAAACCTCAGAGATCCCTGTGGCTTTGCTTCAGTAAGTCTCTTTCTCAAGGTCTCTCTTTGAGGACTGAGAAAGTATTCGGGTTCATGTACGTGAGCACCAGGAGGAACTTCTTTCAAGTTTTCTCCTTCCCTTTTCCTGATTTTACTAGAAAACAGCCTTCCCTGTTTAGAAGGTAAGAGCCTCCTCGAGAAAAGGAGTGTCCTTGGCATGTCACAGTTCGGATGCCAGTGGCCCCCCCACACTGTAACGAAGTTCTCGCCACCCTGCTCTGTGTTTGCAGTGCGGGAGAGAGCAGCATCCACGGCCGTGATTTGCTCCTGGCTGCCAGAGCAGAGCAGCAGGCTCAGCTGTCAGAACTTCCCAGAGCAATGAAAGGGGAGGGGCCCATGGCTCTGTAGCAGGAATGCAGGGCAGGCGAGTTCACAGCAGGCATTGTGGGATACTGGAGGAGTCCAGTTATGGTGATATAATGAACGGCAGCGTCTACTCTGTCACTTCAAGTTTGCTGCAAAAATCTCTAGACCTCCCATCAAAGTTGTTTTATTTTGTCAGCAAAACAGGGCAGTTTTGTCGCCAGACGTGGCATTGCAGTGTGTACACCTGCCACAAGCTGCCGACTGAGGTAGCGTTGTGTGTTTTTCACACACCTGAGCAACATATTTCTGCTGAAACAACTTTGTAGTGCAGACCTGGCCAAAGATTCACTCACACACAACTTGTAAGAACAACGTCACCTGCTCCTCTGCTTTGCAGAATCCAGATACAAGCAAAGCTTGTCAGGCCCTGGTGGCAATGGCCGGGAGTCAAGTGTGGGCAAACACTGTGCTTTAGCTATCCATAAGCACCATGGCTTAGCTGGCTAAAGCATCTGTTTTGTAAACAGGAGATCCTGGGTTCAATTCCCAGTGGTGCCTTGCTGACTGGTTGTTGGGGCACCTGCTATTGGCTACTGTCAGAAGACAAGATTCAGAGCTAGATGGGCCTTTGGTGTAGCCCAGTGTGGTTTTTCTTATGGTTTTAAATAACACTCACAGGTACTGATAATAGAGTTACTGAAAGTTTGGGAGTTAGGAGCGGGTAGGTCAGTGGTCCAGTCTCCACACAGATGATACTCTCCCTCTGGGACAGGGGCAGGTCTGAGCTCTCACCCGACCGCTCATTGTGGCTGTCAGAATCTGTGAGCAGCTTGTTTAGTTTATGCCAAAGGTTGAGTCCTGCTTTGTGCACTGTGTGTGAGAATGAAAATCCTAAACTCCCTCTTGAAATAACGAATGCAGCAGGACGTGTTATTGTCCCTGCCCCAAGGCAGACAGACCAATGGAGAAATGCCGTCAAGTCCAAGGTAATACTCCACTGCCATTTTACATTTTTTGCTTGCTAAACTCCTTATCTGCCTGGCCTAGGCTGTCCTCTGCTTCAGCTGCTGCTCCCAGCCTGCTCTAGAGTCAAACATGGAGGGCTCCCAAAGGAACAGAGACTGGGACGGGGCAGCAGCCCGGGTTGGGCTGGGAAGGTGCTGGGAGTTCTGGTTCCCTGAGAACTGGCCCGGCTCCCTTCTCAACAGCGAACAAATCAATTCCACGTCCCCTCCCCAGAAAAATCAGCCTAGAGCCAAGGGCAGCAGGGGACTATTCCCTCTAGTTCCCACCGAGGCAGGAGAGAAACCAGGGTGTTTTTAGGAGAGCTTATGAAACTGACGTGGGGAAACCAGCCGTTAATAACAGGCAGTTCCAGTTTAAGCTAAGTGTTTTTAACAATTTCTACAACATTAAAAAACCCTTCCATCATAGTGTCACCACCCATAAAATTGCTTCAGCCTTACAGGTTCCTAAGTGCACAACTAAACATCTCTTCAAATCCAAGGGATTGGAGATCAGTCAATGTTCAGAGTCATCCCACATAAAAGAACCATGTTGTGGTACATACTGGCCCCATCATGTGGTCGTTGCCTTTCCCTCCTCTCTGTTAAAAGTTTTAATATTTTGCACAGAAACTTTCTTCCCTCAGGAGAGACCTGGGAACCAGGGCTGCCAGCCAGACAAACACCTTTAAGAGGAGGCGTCATCTGTCCAAAAATGATCTTCCTCTTTCAGTTCAGTGACACCCTGAAATGTTTCTTATCCCAGCAGAGCCAGAGGACTGAAAGCAGCTACATCAAGCCTCTGTGTAGCTAGCAGGAGTGAACACAAACACTCCCTTGTATCTGAAGAGATGTTTAGTTTTACCCTTGGCAAACTACAAGGCTAAAGGGAAAGGCGGTGGTGGTGTCAGATATAAAGAGTGAAACATAAAACAATCATCATAGTTATGCCCATAGCAACTGTAAATATTTCTAAATTCTTCTTATTATTATCAGTGCATTATTTTCTCTGTCATCTAGACATTGACTAGATCTTGACCAAGAAATTTGGATCTTGACAAAATAATCAACTACCCCTCGTTAAGGTAATGGACTTGACACCCATTCGGGCGTCTCCACACAGGTTCAAGTACTAACAACAGTGGCACCTTACAGCCATAGCTTTTAATCAGGGCAATACATTGATACAAATTCCTGTTAAATCATTTATAAGCCAGAGTCAATCGCCCACATTCCTTAGGGCATTGGGCCACCATGTGGACGTTTAATTTCCCTCTTCAATTTCATATAGAGCCACAATTTCGTTTGCACAGATCCAATAACAGTAAAACCTCCCTGTGTCTCTTGTCTGAGCCAGGGCATTCGATTCCAGTGAACCCTTCTCTCCTGCAATGGCGATGGTCAGACAGAGGGGACGTGGTCACCTGCATCCCTGCCAGGGAGATATTGGCTCGGCTTTTTCTTTCTGCTGCTGTTGTTAGTCCATGAAAAATCAGGGATGGAATGCAAGGCTGAGCTCACACACCAATCCCCTGAAACATTTCAGTGCCCCAGAGAAATCCTGTCCCCGGCTATTGGAATGATATGGTGGAGATTCGAATAGGAAAGGGACTGTCTGAATTGTCAGTGTGGGGAATGAACAACAATCTACAGCAATGTCGTTAGCCACAAACACACTAATCATGCTCCAGCTGGAAGGGAAATGGGCAGGAACTCTTGCTGTTCACCATGGACACACTTACACTAATGCACAGCTGTGAGTGTGCTGGAGGAGTTGGTCTGAGCCATCTGAAGTGACAATACTGTGAGAACAGAATCATCATGTAGGGCAGCACCTATTCATCAAGTAGTTGTGGCCGAGTGGTTAAGGCGATGGACTCAAAATCCATCGGGGTCTCCCCAAGCAGGTTTGAATTCTGACAACTATGGAAGCGTTAGTGTATTGTCATTGCTGCTGTCTTAGTGCCTGAGCATCCATGGAGCCAGACCTTGTCTCCCTCTGAGGCTGGCTATCTTTAAAATACTGCTGTAGCACTGTGTAGTATACAGTTGCTACAGGGGCCAGAAGGGTTTTCCATCCCTGTAATAGCTGCATTGGCAAAACAATCTTTCCTTTCATTTAGCACTATCTAACCATGGCTTAGGTCAGCTTAATTATACTGGTTCTGAGGGGTTTCACACCCTGAAAGACGTACTTGTTACAGGGTTTATCCCATCACCCTCACATTCCCTGGACCTTCTCACGTGACCAGAGAGCAGCAATGCATGAAGCTCAAAGGTGCAAACAATTCAATGTTTATTGGGGTAAACTCCCAGCAAGCAATGATTCCAGTTTCCTTCCTCAGTATCCCCCTTCCCAGCTCTGACACCACAGAGGCTTGCCTGCATCCCTGTTCCCCTTTCCTGTTCCTATTCCCCCCCTTAGCAAAACATAATTCCAATTCCCCTACCCCAATTCCCATTCGCATTCCCCCCTTACTTCCTGATTGACTGCAGACTATATAGTAAAACTTGAGTTCTGCTTAGCTCTATCTTAACCAATCATTTTACTGACTAATCCTAACATATTGTAACATAATTCTCTAACCAATTATACCCCACCACCTTAATTGGTTTAGACAAAACAAATTAATTATACAGCAGACAGAAACAGTTACAGAACCAGACAGAGATTATACAGACAAGCAATAGGAAAGTGGGGACTACAATGACAGAACAATAAAGAAATGAGGATTTCACACCCCAGTTGTTGGTAAGTGAGTTGTTCCCAGACAGGATGCTATCATAGCAGAGGTTGTGGGTGCTGGTTGCTTAACTGTCTGGCGCACAGGGCAGGATTTTGAGGTTCACCATTACTGCCTCAGAATGCCAGCACCCATCTTTTGTTCACTTAAAAAGCGAACAGGGAGATTCCAACACCGCAGAACTCATGGAGCTCTAAGAAACGTGTAACTTTAGGTCTGGGTGAGTGTGTCTAAAAATCAGCTCTGCTGTAGAAGGTCTCTAGGAGTTGAAAGACATGTGCCATCTTGACCTCCCTAAAGAGTTCATCAACTATTAATGAAAACTCGGGTTGATAAGTCACCTTCTTTGTAGTATCAGGATGGTGGACTGGTCTAAAGTGCTAGTTGTAAGTTTCTTTTTTTCCAATCCATTGGGTGTTCTGGTCTCTGCATGGAGACGTCGTTTCAAATCCCACTCCTGACATGACCATTTAATTCTATCTGCAGAAAATGGCCTCACTTTAATCTCCTTTGCAACAATAGAACACCATTTGCTTAGCTTTACTCTTCCAGTAGTTGTGAGAGAAGTTCCAAATCAGGAGGAAACAGGGCCTCTTCTCTCGACCCATCAGTTTTTGTCTTCCTTCATTCCAAGCCATTTCCTCAGATACATCCATATTTCCCACACTTTTATGAAACTTTACAGTCATCATTTAATTGCCACACAACTGTACTTATGAAGTAAAGTGAAACACAATATATTTTGGATATTCTTGCAGAAGAGTTTTGTTTTCTGACCTGGAATTGAACAGGGGCTACCTGAGGGGGACAATGCTACTCCCTTTTCTTTGCTCATCCAAAAAAACATAAGTTTGTGGTGCCCTTTGTTTCCTTGTTTTTCAAACACCTGTCAAGGACAGCCTAGGGAGACTTGGTCCTGACTCTCAGAGTCCCTTCCTGCCCTACCTTTCTATTTGATTCTGTTGTGTGGGTTTGTGCTGTGTCATTGTTCCATGCTGAGCTGTTTTGCACAGTGTCACTTTGCACTCTGATGCATTGTTTCGTGTTGTATGGTTTTTGCACTGGCTTGCGTTGCACTGGTTTGAGCTGAGCTCTTTTGCAGTGCGTCATTTTGCCCCATGGGGCGTTCATGTTCATGGTGCTGAATTGTCGAGCTTTGCACTCCTACGTGTTGTCACTTTGTGCTGTAGAATGTCAGTTCACGCTGAATTGTTAGATGTTAGATTGGAGTGTTTCCACTTTTGTTGTTGTTTGTATTGTATTGCGATGGCATCGAATTATAGAGCTGTACGGCTGCAAGGGCCCTGGAGAGGTCATGAAATCCAGCCCTCTCTGCTGAAGCAGAGCCAAGCAGAAACGATGCATCGAGGGCATGTGGGATCAAGTGCCCACAGCAGTCGGCCTAGGCAGGGAGCAGAAGGAGGGAACCAGAGCCAGAGCAGGTTGTCTAGGGGACCAAGTATATGCAGAGTATCCTTGACAGAGGTTTGTTCAACCTGTTCTTTAAAACATCTGAGGACAGAGACTCCACAGACACCCTTGGGAGCCTATTCCCGAGCTTAACTACCCTCAGAGTTAGAAAGATGTTCCCAATATCTAACGTGAATCTCGCTGGCTGCAGATTAAGCCCATTACTTCTTGTCCTACCATCAGTGGACATGGAGACCAAATGATCATTGTCCTATTTATAAAGACCAAACTTTTCCCTCTGCAATCATCCGTTTACTGGTTATTATCCCCTCTTCTTGCCTGGGGTACAATGGAAGAGGAGAAAATACTCTCTTAACATAGGATGCAAATGTCAGTTTGTTCTCTCTTCATGTTTTAGTGAAGCTCAGAGAGAGGAAGAAACATGACCTGCCAAAGAGCACAGAGAGTTTTTTTCATTTTGATCTGTGACTATTAGCAGAAGAGTGACATCTAAGGGCTGTCGCTACCACCCACCATGGGGCTTGGATTTATGATGGTGGGATTAAGAGCATCATGCTCTACCAACAGAGCTAGCTAGATTTAAAGTCAGTCAAGTGCCCAGACGCAGTGTAGAAGGTGCCCTGACGGTTTTTATTTGTGAGCTGAGGTTCCCTGTCTGACATTTGACTTCTTTCTGGTTTGTTATATCTACAGCGAGCAAACCGGAGCTGTCACAAGGCTGGTTAGATGCTACTTTCTAGACCAGAGAGCTGGGGTTGATTTAGCATGCTGCCGCCATCAGCTGGTCTGAGCAACCAAGGCGGGAGGTCGGAATGTAGGATTCTCCCACCAAGGGGAGGTGCTGTTGGACTCATCTAGTGGGGGAGAGTCTGAAAAAGATTCTCGGTTCCCAGAGAGGGGGCAGACAAGCTGGTGCCACACACACATTTTCACAGTGAATCGGGCCCCCCCTTTGGGAAAAACTCAAAAGAAGCCCAGACCCAGGAGTGTCAGAAAAGGGAATCACTGTTTGCTTTAAGAGATGGGTGAGGGAAACCTGCAGGTCCTTAGATCCCTCCAGCACCTGATAGAACCATTTGTGGGGAAAGTCTGGGGAAGCCAAGGAGAAGGAAAAAGGCCTTGCAGCTGTTGTGCAATCACCATGCTCTCAGTAGAATGGTCCGGGGAGCTCTGCTCTCAGAACACACAAGATGGCAAAGTTCACAGCCCTGTTAAACGGAGTCAGACTGTGATCACCTCACAGTGAGAGAAAGCAACACCCCTCCCTTGGTCTCTATGCCAGAGCTCCTGTCATCTGAGTGTCTTTCCTGCAAGAGTCAGCTGCTGAGAGGGTTGCGATGAGGTAAATGAAGACAGAGGAGGATTGTTCCTCCTGGGTTTTTTTTTGCGTGGCTCTGTGATCCTGCTGGAGGAAGCATCCTTAGAGTTTATTTCAGTGGCTTGTGTTGGGCTGACGTTGTGACCCTGAGTACAGGGGTTCCTGTACTCTCTGTTCTTAACCCCTCAGGGGGTGGACAATGGAGTACTGTCAGAAAGTGGATAGAAAGTAGCCTAAGACAGTGTAGCATAAGTGAGAAAAAAAACAACATTATCAGCTCCCTGGTGGTCTAGTGGTTAGGATTTGGCACTTTCACTGCCAAGGTCTGGGTTCAACTCCCAGTCAGGGAAAAGTGACTCCAATCAAAAAAAAGCTTCAGTTATTCTTCCCTTGCAATGTAAATAAATCTGTGGCTGTTTCCTGATTTCCCCCATCTTCCCAGTGTCTCCATGGCAGGGCTGGCTCCAGGCACTAGGGATGGCCAATGGAATGGGGAGGCTTCTGTGGCTATTGGGTCCTCTCAGTCCCTCTTGGAGGGAAAGACTCACTGCCAAAAGAGGTAGAGTTGCTGCTGATTGCAGCTTTTTTATTTTTTTTTTCCGCTTGGGGTGGCAAAAATGCTGGATCTGGCCCTGCTCCATGGAAGACAATTTGTTAAATCCCAGATGAGTGGAGTTCTATCAGTTCTCAGCCTGAGTCCTTAGGTCTTAATCCTGAGGATATTGTCCCACCATGGGGCCATTTCCCTCCTCTCTTTCATACAGAAGCACAATTTTCCTTGCACAGACACAGGAGCAGCAAGATCTTTCTCTGTCCCTTGTGCAAAGCAGGGGGCCAAATTCCATGGAAACAATAGATGAGATGGGGCCCTAGGCACATCCAGCCCTGGCAGTGAGATGTTCCATCCCCTCTTTCTTTATGCTCCTGTTGTTATTTCATGGATTGTCTGGGATGGGGGAAAAGCTGAGTTCACTCCAGGTGAAGGGTAAAAAGGACCCCCAAAGTCTCAGGACCCAACCCCTGCTACCAGGATCACTGAGGTGCTGGGGATTTGATTAGGAAAGGGACTATGTGAATTGTCAAGGTGGGGAATGAATAACAATCTACAACCAGATCCACCTCATTAACCACTGACACAGGCTAATCCTGCTGCGGATAGACGGGAAACTGGGAGTGATTCTTTGCTGTTCAGCCATGGAAACAGTGACCCAATTGCACCGCAGTGAATGTGCTGGGGAAAGTTGGACTTCACAGGCAGGTGGAAAACCTAGAACTCCACACCCCACTTCTGCCACCAGGGTGAGGTGTTGAGCTGCTCACAGCATACCCCACAATGACCTTACAGCAGGAGATTGCAGCACCCCCACCAACCAATGCAGGGGAGAGTGCTTAGTGTATCTCTACACCCTGAGTCCAGGGCACAAACTCTCTCTGCCCCACACATAGAATCTTGCCCTGCTGCAAAGTGACTCCTATGAACAAGTAACCTCCAGGAGAGCAGGCCTGGCCCTCAGAGAGGGGAATGGGTTTCTTGTGAAGCTTATAGGTCACTGGATGCAGTGAGAACAGGAAGGCTCTGAGTATAACCCATAGCAGACACAGCCCATCTGGGGATGTAGCTCAGTGGTAGAGCACATGCATTGCATGTATGAGGCCCTGGGTTCAATCCTCAGCATCTCCAGGTTCATTTTTGCACCTTGCTGCTTTGCTCATGCCCAGAGGGGATGAGGCCCACCAGTATCCCTGCACCAGTTTCAGTCCTGCTCAGTGAGGGGCAAGTGCCAATTGCATGGAAGGTCTGGGGGGTTTCTGCTCCAAAGTCACCTTGGTACATTTAAGATTCCCTCTCACTGTGCTGCTTGGGACAAGGGTAGATGAGAAGGGCGAATCCTCTAGCAGTGGAGGGAAAGGTCCCATCTGCACAGACTGAGAGGCAAGGAAACAGAGGGGCAGTCAGTGCTCAGAGAGGAGACAGGTCAGTGATGTACACCCACCAGGGGACACTGTCTTTTTGAGTATCACAGGGGTAGCTGCGTTAACCAGGATTTGTAAAAAGCGAGAGTCCTGTGGCACTTTATAGACTAACAGATGTACAGGAGCATAAGCTTTGAGGGGTGAATCCCCACTTCATCGGCTGAATGTAGTGGGAATTCTGTGCCTGGCTAGCCAACTACAAAAGCAATTTCTCCTCCCTTGGCGTTCACACCTCAGCTGCTAGAAGAGGGCCTTATCCTCCCTGATTGAACTAATCTCCTTATCTCTAGACTGATTCTTACCTGCATATTTATACCTGCTCCTGCAAATTTCCGCCACGTTCATCCGACGAAGCAGGTATTCACCCACGAAAGCTTATGCTATAAGGTGCCACAGGACTTTATGTCTTTTTGAGGTGAGTGCAGCTTGCTTGGGAGGTGCTGATGAAGGATAGGAAAAAGGCTGGAATCAATGACAGATGAGACCAGAGAAGGGGAAGGGGAATGGCAGCCCCACAGAAGGTCCTGGATGCTCAGATGCCCCAGTTATTGCACCCTGGCCTATCGTAGAGAGAGAAAAGACACCGAGGGACCCAGCCCCCTTAACAGTGATCCCATGGACAAGAACCTGGTTGGGAGTGGGGTGAAGGCTCCCTCTGGGCAAAGTGGAGCTGAAATCCTTCAGTGTCCTGGAAGTTAAGCAATGGAAGCTTCAAACCCTGCACGGGTGTGGGGTGAGGTGCATCAGCAGAAGGTTGGACTGGGCAGGGGCGACAGGTTTGTATAATTTTTGGTGGTGCCCAGAATGGGACCAAGTCCTGCCCCCCCTCCCCAAACCTGCCTAAGGCTCTGGGAGGGAGTTTGGGTGTGGGAGGGAGAGGGGCTGGGCTCTGAAAGAGAGTTTGGGTGCAGGGTCTGGGCTCAATCAGGGGGCTGAGGTGCAGGAGGGTGTGCAAGGAGCAGGGTCCTGGAAGGAGTTTCGGTGCAGATGTGGGGTCTGGGTTGGGGCAGGGGGTTGGGAGTACAGGAGAGGATGAAGGGTGCAGCATTTACCTCTGGCATCTCTCGAAAGCAACCTGCACCCCCCTCTGGCAGCAGCCCCTAAGCAGGAGGGCTGGGGGCATCTCTGAGCACTGCTGACCACAGACTCCAGCCCTGCAGCTCCCATTGCCACAGTTGGCTCTTGGGGCGAGGACAGCATGTGGAGACCCCACACACACACAGTTGTTCTTCCCACCGCTGGCAGATCGGGGGCAGCAGGGGATCTCCCCTGTTTGGAGGAATCTCTCTGGGCCCCATCGTTAGGTCTCCATCCTTTCTCCCCCTAACCACGCACACCCCTCCTCTCCCCGTTATCAATGTTTTAGAGTGACCCCTCCCTCCGTTTGTAGGATACAGACTCTCTGTGACAGAGACTGACTGGGGCTCCTCTCTGCATGGCCCCAGTGGGGAAGGAATGAGACTGGGGGGGCGGAGAAGATGGGCAGGAGTCAAATGGGGCTAAACCAGAATAGAGGAGATTTTCTTCCTGTTAAAACGTACTGGAGTCTCATCACTGAAAAGCCGCATCTTGAATTAGGTTTGAACCAGCTGCTTTTCAATTACCAGGCAAAGGTGTGAACCACAGAGACTGGGAACTGCCTGCTTCCCAAATCCATCTAAAAAGCGTCTGCAGTGGTGCAATTGGTTAGTGCAGAAGGGCAAACTGCTGGGATTATAAATTCAGGCCTTATCCGGAGCCCTGGATTCTGTTCCCCATGTACCTTCGCCAACGTGTTCCTCTTACCTGTGTAGTTTGCTTTGCCTAATTCCCATGGAAAGTGCCCTGCTAGGAAAAGGAGAGTAAGTTCCAAAATGTGGCAGTAGGTGCACAGCTTGGAAACATCCCCCCTGTGCTGCCATTAGTTCCAGGAGATTGTTCACTGGCAGGGCAAATTGATTTCTCTGCTGCTGAGAAAGCTGCCAGGACAGGTCTGTGGGCACCAGAGCTCCCTGCTTCTTCCAGCACACCCCTGGCTCCTTCCCTGCCCCGTCACCGATGTAGGAGGGTCCTATATGCACGGAGCCTAAAGCTTTACCAAGTCTTCTTAGTGCAGTTGACAGTGTGTCAGTCTCATAATCTGAAGGTCATAAGTTCAAGCTTCAGAAGTAGCAATGGTGTTTGCTCCCTACTTCAGATTTCCCAAAGGAAATCAGAGGAAAAAAAACTAGAGGAGAGTGGTTTCTAGACACCCTCCCACTCATCTAACACGCAGACAGAGACTTTTCTATGGCATTATCTTTTCCTTCTCTGTGCCATTTGTATTCTCCATAGAGCAAAATAAAACAAAAACATGTAAGTCCAAGCCTAATACAGTATGAAACCCAATACAGATCAAGTCTCATCCTCAGAGATCTTCCAATACTCTTCTTTTGCAGACTAGACTTATTTCTTGTCTGGGCCCAATCTTTTCACCAGGTGTAGTCTTTGTTCCAGCTCAAGGTAGCTAGGGGACGTCTCATGACTGCACCCACCTTTCTCCTGTTCCATCCCCTTATACAGCTTTGCTACGAGGCAGGAAACTTTTGTCTCTCTCCTGGGGAAAAGGCCCAGGTTTAAGATGGATTCCTGTACCAGGTGACATGCTCACATGTCCTGTGAGACCCCAAACCTTCATTCTTCCTGGCCTGACTCACAGATGGTGCAGGACATCTCCAGTCAATTGTCCTGGTTAATGGGAGCCATCAAGAGTCCAAACTACTATTAATGGCACACACTTTGCCTCATTACAATAGGACCTCAGAGTTATATTTCATATTTCTAGTTTCAGATACAGGAATTATCGGTTCATACAAATAGGATGAACACACACAGTAGGTTATAAGCTTTGTAATGATACCTTACAAGAGACCTTTTGCATGAAGCATATTTCAGTTACTTTATATTCACACTCATTAGCATATTTTCATAAAATCCTATGGAATGCAATGTCACAGCAGGGAAAGGGTTTTACTGCAGCACCTGGGAGCAGTTGAGTTTCATGTTCAGGCTGTGGTATGAGTTGCTCCAGGTTTCTCGTAAGCACACAGGGACCTTAGTGTGTGCTCTCAATACAGGAATGGCCCAGACACGCTGTAGTGATGGCAATTGCATTTTCCTTTTTAATTTTTGTATTTCCAATGACATTTCTGTATAACTGTGTTTTCTCCTGGATTTGATATTTAACTAAGAAAGAATAAGGCCTCCGGGTGCCAGATGGAGGAGCAGGCTGGGGCTAGGACTGCTAAGAAAGCAAGAGTAGCAAGTTTTCTGTATTGTTTCCTGCCCTCATTTTCATGACTAATTTCTCTTCTGCATGAAATTTGGCATTTGTACAGGTAAGCCTGGCTAGTTCAGTTGGTAGAGCATCAGGCTTTTAATATAAGAGTCTGCGGTTCAAGTCACTAGTAAATCAAAAAGCCAGTTATCCCTGTAATATCCTCCAAGGTCTTCAGAAGTTATCTCTTGAGGACTCTCCTTGACTTCAGCTTTGCCTTTCCTAGGAAGGGCCATGTATTGCCTAGGACTGAAGGGGCAACTTCCTCACATGCCCACTGGCCTTTCAGTCTGGATTAAGAAAGGTCTCTGGGAGCTGCAGCAAACTGCTGCATGACAACTTGGTGAGCATAATGCAGGGTTGCCCACACAGGGTCATCCTTACCAGAACTCAGCAGAGGTCTGGGGGTTCCCTATTGGTCCCATGGTGTAAGGGCCAGCACTCAGGACTTTGAATCCTGCAATCTGAGTTGAAGTCTCAGTGGGATCTGAGAGCAATTCCTGTGGCACCTAACCCTACTGGGTCTTCCAAGGCTCTGTCTTGCTTTCTCAAAGGCCATGAAAGTCTGTCTTTTGCCCACTAGCTGTTGTGACTTGAGCACAAGAGGGGATGTTTGATCCAGAAGCCTGGCTGTGCCTGGAGTCCTGTAGGTAGGGATGCGAGCTGCATTTCATCTGAGTCCTGAAGCTGGGCTGCAGCCTGGCCTAGGAGGCAGCCCTATTGGTTGACCTACTGGCCCAAAGTCACTTGGGCGGTGTTGGTGTTCCCCAGGAATGCTGAAGGGCCTAAGGGAGGGAGGCTCAATACTCCTCCCTATCAGTCAGGGCAGAAGAGGAGGGCTGCAAGAGTGGGCAGGCTGATGAGCTGGGCCTTCTAGCATTCGGTTGGGGACAAGGTGGGGTACGTGAACTGGGAGAAGCGGTTGCTGGCCTGTGAGAAAAGGCTCAGCCAGTGGCATAAGTGGACCTTGTCATTAGCCTACAAAGTTGTGATGCTCAAGACCTATCTTTTGGCTGTGAGGAATTTCCTCAGCCATGTGTTTCCCCCTGCTCCATGAGTGCTGCTGAGACCGAACACCATGGCCTTCCACTTCCTGTGGGGCAATAGGACGTCCCTACCTAGTCAGGAGACATGTGGCTTTTCTGCCGTATTAGAAGGGGGGTTGCGTTTGGTGGGCTTTGAAGCCTTGTACGGCTCTCTCAGTGGTGGCTGAGCTGGAAGGCAGGTCAGGCCCAAGGGAAATGGTGGGGCAACCACAAAGAACGCAACTGACTCTTCCGATTGTATTATTGTATTATTTTTACCCCACTGGGTGCAGCACCGGGTATGGGATGGCCGACGATGAGGGAAGGGGGAGGGCCCCCCGCTAGTGTTCTACTCTCACCTTACACTCTACACGATTTTCAGTGGGTGGCTAGGTGGAAGGTTCTTGCAGGATGGCTTCATCCACAGCAGTGGCTGCCCTCACAGAAGCGGCGACCACAGCAGCTGGCCCTATCCCCTCCTTTGCCTCAATCTGAACAGAGGTCAATGTACCACTGGGTGAGACAGGCCAATTTTAGAGAGCTTCCTCTGAAGGTGAGCAACTGTTCCCAGAACTTACTGACAGGCACTTTAAAGTATTTGCAAATGTGCATGGCCGGCATGTGCAGAGCAAAGCCTGCCCAGGGGCAATGTGTCAGGCTCTGGCACTGCTTGAGACAATGGACCATCTTCAGCCACTAGGATCTAAGGCAGGAATGGGGTGAGGAAGCAAGTCAAGCTGAGCAAGGCAGCCAAAATTCATCTTGCCTTCGTGGGCGCTCACAATGATGCCATTTTTGTGTGCCAGGGCTGACAAAAACATCCCAGACAGAGAAGCAGCAGGCCAAAAAAGCAGCAGGGGTATCCTGTCTGCTATCCAAGATCCATAAACCTGGAAATCCTGGATGCCCCATCATTTCAGGCAATGGCACCCTGACAGCAGGATAGTCTGGCTGTGTAGATTCCCTCCTCAGGCCCTATGGTACCAGCACTCCCAGCTGTCTTTGAGATGCCACTGACTTCCTGAGGAAACTACAATCCATTGATGATCTTCCAGAAAACACCATCCTGGCCAGTATGGAGGTAGAAGCCCTCTACACCAACATTTCACACAAAGATGGACTACAAGCCGTCAGGAACAGTATCCCCGATAATATCACGGCAAACCTGGTGGCTGAACTTTGTGACTTTGTCCTCACCCACAACTATTTCACATTTGGGGACAATGTATACCTTCAAGTCAGTGGCACTGCTATGAGTACTCGCATTGCCACATAGCTTGCCAACATTTTTATGGCTGACTTAGAACAACGCTTCCTCAGCTTTCATCCCCTAATGTCCCTGCTCAACTTGCCCTACACTGATGACATCTTCATCTTCTGGACTCATGGAAAAGAAAACCCTTGAGGAATTCCACCATGATTTCAACAATTTCCATCCCACCATCAACCTCACCCTGGACCAGTCCACACAAGAGATCCACTTCCTGGACACTACTGTGCTAATAAGCAATTGTCACATAAACACCACCCTATACTGGAAACATACTGACCGCTATACTTACCTACGTGCCTCCAGCTTTCACCCAGACCACATCACACAATCCATTGTCTACAGCCAAGCTCTAAGATACAACCACATTTGTTCCAATCCCTCAGACAGAGACAAACACCTACAAGATCTCTATCAAGCATTCTTACAAGTACACTACCCACCTGCTGAAGTGAAGAAACAGATTGACAGAGCCAGAAGAGTACCCAGAAGTCACCTACTACAGGACAGGTCCAAGGAAGAAAGTAATACAACCCCACTAGCCGTCACCTTCAGTCCCCCAACTAAAACCTCTCCAGGGCATCATCAAGGATCTACAACCTATCCTGAAGGATGATCCCTCACTGTCACAGATCTTGGGAGATAGGCTAGTCCTTGCTTACAGACAGCCGCCTAACCTGAAGCAAATACTTACCAGCAACCCAACAACATAAACACTAACCCAGGAACCTATCCTTGCAACAAAGCCTGTTGCCAACTCTGTCCACATATCTATTCAGGGGACACCATCATAGGACCTAATCACATCAGCCACACTATCAGAGGCTCATTCACCTGCATATCTACCAATATGATATATGCCATCATGTGCCAGCAATGCCTCTCTGCCACGTACATTGGCCAAACCAGACAGTCTCTACATAAAAGCATAAAAGGACACAAATCAGACATCAAGAATTATAACATTCAAAAACCAGTCAGAGAACACTTCAATCTTCCTGGTCACTTGATTACAGACCTAAAAGTCGCAATATTACAACAAAAAACCTTCAACAACAGACTCCCACAAGAGACTGCTGAATAGGAATTAATTTGCAAAGTGGACACCATTAATTTAGGCTTGAATAAAGCCTGGGAGTGGATGGGTTATTACACAAAGTAAAACTATTTCCCCATGTTTATTTGTCCCTCTACTGTTACTCACACCTTCCTGTCAACTGTTGGAAATAGGCCATCCCGATTATCACTACAAAAGGTTTTTTCTCCTGCTGATAATAGCTCACCTTAACTGCTCACTCTCTTTATAGTGTGTATGGCAACACCCATTTTTTCACGTTCTCTCTCTCTGTGTGTGTGTGTATCTATATCTATATCTATATCTCTTCCTGCTGTATTTTCCACTGCAAGCATCCGATGACGTGGGTTTTAGCCCATGAAATCTTATGCTCAAATAAATTTGTTTGTCTCTAAGGTGCCACAATTACTCCTTATTCTTTTTACAGATAAATTAATGGAGGTTAAGTCCATGAATGGCTATTAGCCAGGATGGGTAAGGAATGGTATCCCTAGCCTCCGTTTGTCAGAGGGTGGAGATGGATGGCAGGAGAGAGCTCACTTGATCATTACCTGTTAGGTTCAGTCCCTCTGGGGCACGTTGCATTGACCACTGTTGGCAGATAGGATATAGGGTTGGATGGACATTTGGTCTGACCCAGTATGGCCATTCTTATGTTCTTATGAAGGGAGGGGCAGAGTACTGCAACAGAGTTTCTGTAGTGTAGTGGCTATCATGTTTGCTTAATATGCAAAAGGTCCCTGGTTTAAAACCAGGCAGAAATATGATGGCTTCCTTTCCCCAGCTCCTACTGGCCTGTTCCTGCTGTTGTAGGAGCAGCAGTGATTTCTATGCAATGAACAACCTGTATGCTCAATAGGTGTGTTATACTTCTCTCCTCTCCCTCTCTGAATACCTGTGAAGTCATTTTCCCCCTCCTGGAATGCTTGTGAGATGAATGGGCTGGTTGAAGAGCAGAAGAGCTTTCAGGTAGACAAGGTGTCTGGGACTCTAATTAGGCAGCACTCACACACCCAGAGCATGGACACTGCCCAAAGTGGAGCGTGACCAACGAGATACAGCCAAGTCATCTCTAGTCACAGGCCATTAGGTGCAGGTCCTTAAAAGGAGAAGGGGCCACATGCTCAAAAGTCACTCACAAGCTTGTACCTCCAGTGAATGCCCTTTGCCTGGATTGCCTGGCCAGTGGTTCTCTGTGTTGTATTTCATTGTGCCTCAGAAAGACTTACCTTCCTCGCACCATCCATAGCTGCACTGTGGGACACTTACCTTGCAGAATCCTGACATCTCCAGTGCTGTGTCTGTCCTGGGAGCATGAGTATGCAAATGTGAGTGTGACACCTCCGCTTCTTCTTTTGAGCTTAGCTATCAGTATTATAAATGTGCTGCTTTCTGCCAAACTCTGGTGGGTCATTAGTCCTCCCTACGCTTACTAGCTGGCCCAATTTTGGGTAACAGCTGTGATAAGCTCAACCCTTGCAGGACAGAGGGTGGTGAAATGAGCTGGGAAAAAGCCTTAGCATCAGCAGGTGAAAGCTAGAGGACCTTGGCCAGTCACCTTTTGAAGCCTTGTGGCTTAGTCTCCTCTGCCCTTGGAGGTTGGCCTATGGCGGCCGGCTCTTCCTGCTGGCTTCCTTTGTGTGACTTGCCAAAGGAGGGAGTGAGGCAGGAATGGGGCAAAAGAGGAAGGTCGAGCTGAGGAAGGCAGGGCAGAAGCTAAGCCCATTTGTTCTGCAAAGCCTGAAAAGCCTGGGGAGGTGCGGTTGGCTGCTGGGAGGTAGAATCCTGTGCCTACCTCTTGGCTTCCCAGGGATGGCTAGTTGCATCCCAGGAGAAGAAGGATGGTTCTGGGTGAAAGGAAAAGAAGCAAAGCTCTGGAAGGAAATTTGGGTATGGGATGCGGGCTCTGCACTGGGGGAGCGGGTTGGGGTGCAGGAGAAGTGGCTCTTACCCTGGGGACTGCAGCTCCCAAAGTGACTGGCACACACAACCCTGCGGCAGCAGGTCCTAGGTGGGCCGTGCCAGGGGGTCTCTGTGTGCCGCTGCCTACAGGCGCTGCCCCCAGAGCTCCCATTGGCTGCAGTTCCTGGCCAATGGGGGCTGTAGAGTTGGTACTTGGGACAGGGGCAATGAATGGAGACACTCCCCCCGCCCCAGGGAATGCCGGGAGATGCCGGCCATTTCTGGGAGTGACACGGAGGGATGGAGGCAGAGTGGGCAGGGAGCCACCTTAGTGCTGCTGGCACATCTCTGCACAGCCATTGGGGGAGGGGGGCAGAGGTTGTCCATGTGCTGCCTGGGGTAAGGGCAGTGCACAGAGCTGCCTCCCCTACTGGGTCTATTACAGGAGGAGAGGGGGGTCTTTTGGCCTGTAAGGTGCAGCAGGTCGGACTAGATGATCGCATTGATCCCTTCTGACCTTAAAGGCTCCAAGTCTAAAAGGGAGAGGAAAGTAAAGGAAGTTTTAAAAAAAAATAAACCAAACATTGTAATACCAGGATAACTCCACCTGCTCATTGTCTAGTCCCACCCCTTTCTTCCTCCATTGTGCGTTGAATGCCCTGCAGGACATTGATTCTCTCATTCCATTGATAAACTGATACAATATGACTGAAATTAAACTAATTCCCAGCAGAGAAAACATCACATAACTGCACTGGCTGGGAATTGAACCCAGGTCAACTGCTTGGAAAACAGCTATGCTCACCACTATACCACCAACACATTTGCTTAAAGGCCTACTTATGCTTGCCCAATGAGGCTAGACAAGCATTGAGGAGATTTTCTGCCCATTAAAATGAACTGGATTCTCATCACTAAAAAAAAACCACCTCCATCTTCACTTGGGTTTGAACCATCAGCTTTTCAATTAACCACCAAAGCTGTTAATCACAGGATATGCCTACACTATGGGATTATTCCGATTTTACAGAAACCAGTTTTTGGAAACAGATTGTATAACGTCGAGTGCACGCGGACACACTAAGCACATTAGTTCGGCGGTGTGCGTCCATATACCGAGGCGAGTGTCAATTTCCAGAGCGTTGCATTGTAGGTAGCTATCCCATAGCTATCCCACACTTTCTGCAGTCTCTCCCACACATTGGAATTCTGGGTTGAGGTCCCAATGCCTGATGGGGCAAAAACAGTGTCGTGGGTGATTCTGGGTAAATGTCGTCACTCAGTCCTTCCTCCGTGAAAGCAATGGCAGACCATCATTTCGTGCCCTTTTCCCTGGATTGCCTGGGCAGGCGCCATAGCACGACAACCATGGAGCCCGTTCAGCCTTTTTTCA
This sequence comes from Gopherus flavomarginatus, assembly GCF_025201925.1. Classification (NCBI taxonomy): domain Eukaryota; kingdom Metazoa; phylum Chordata; order Testudines; family Testudinidae; genus Gopherus; species Gopherus flavomarginatus. The sequence continues at coordinate 4,029,211 of NW_026115061.1, read as the reverse complement.
CCGTCACCGTATGACTACTGGATGGTGCTGACAGACGTGGTACTGCAGCACTACACAGCAGCATCCTCTTGCCTTTTCAAGTTAGCAAAGATGGTTACCAGCCATACCATCCCATCTGCTGCTTTGCAAGTTGACAATGAAAGTTACCAGTTATACTGTACCGTCTGCTGCTGTCATGGGTGCTCCTGGCCGGCCTCGGTGAGGTTGGCCAGGGGCACATGGACAAAAATGGGAATGACTCCCCAGGTCATTCCCTTCTTTGAGTTTTGTCTAAAGGGAGAGTCAGTCCTGTCTAGACTATCAGGCAAGCCTACTAAAAAACCAGAGAGGCAAACGGCCGCTCCGGGTCAGAGCCCCAGACATCACGCAGAAATGATGAGCTGCATGCCATTCCAGGGGGTGCCCCTGCAACAACTCCACCTTTTGCTTCTCTCTTCCCCCACTCCTCCTGGGCTACTGTGGCAGTTATCCCCCTGTTTGTGTGATGAAGTAATAAAGAATGCAGGAATTTGAAACAACACTGACTTTATTGCCTCTGCAAGCAGATCTCAAAGGGGGCCAATACCGCTGAATTGCAGCCACGCTAACCCTAATCCGACATGGCAAATACCGATTTCAGCACTACTCCCCTCGTCGGGGAGGAGTACAGATATTGGTATTAAGAGCCGTTTATATCGATATAAAGGGCTTCGTTGTGTGGACGGGTGCAGGGTTAATGCGATTTAATGCTGCTAAATTAGATATAAACTTGTAGTATTGACCAGGCCGGAGAGAGCAGAAGGTTTTCCCTACTGTTTCCCACTCTTGTTTTCTTGACTAGTTCTTCTCCACACCAAGTTGCTCTTTTACTTTGTGAGTCTGGCAAGCTCAGTTGGCAGAGTATCAGACTTTTAATCTGAAGGTCCAGGGTTCAAGTTCTTGGTCAGGTGATAAACTACTCCCCAAGATCTTAAACTGTTTCTCTGGAGTCCTCTTTGACATAGCTTGTTCTCTTCAGGATTTTCCCTTTCCTCAGAAGGGCCTTTTTGTGTGCGGGTTTGAAGGGGCAACTTCCTGACAGCCCCTCTGTCCTTGCAGCCTGGAGGAATAAAGGCCTCTGGGCACCTAGCATGTTCCATCCCTGCACGCACACACACACATACAAACACATAGAATATCCCTATTAATTAGAATCACCTGCTGCTTTCCCCTGTACTGCTGGATCCCTAAATGATGATGCTCTTCAGCCTAAACGCATGTCCTCTCTTTTCCCAGTGCCCCTCAATCCCAAACTTCAGTCCCTCCTATGAACACTTCTTCTCACTCCCAACCAGAGCCTACTCCTCTTCACCCTTCTCCTCTGTCCCTACCCACAGCCCCCTCAATCCCAACCCACAGGCCCCTCCTATTCCCAGTGCCCCTCAATCCCAACCTACAGCTCCCTCCTTCCCTCCAGCAGCAGGTGCTTCAAACCCCCTCAGGAAGATTTTCTTGCAAGGTTTCGTGTATGAGTCTGCATGTGGATTTTACAGTATGTTGGAAATATGTTGGATTGCTTGCCAAAATGATCACTTTTGGCTGGTGTTGGATTCCCAGTCTCCTTGTTATTGGGGCAGAAGAAATAAAGCATTGTTATCCTTGTTGTGTAAATTGAGGGCAGCACAATTGTGCTCGACAGACCCCAACTGAGGGACTCATGCTCAGTTCAATAGCACTTGCTAGGCAGGGGACAGAGGTTCGAAAGCCAAATGGGCCTGCACCTGGGTCTTAATACTAAAATTTAGGGATTAGATCAGTGTTAGGACAGAGTGGCTGTGGAGGGATGAGTGAGAACATAGTGAGAATGGTGCCTTCTTATTTTCTCCCTTTTCCACCGAGGGTGGCAGGTGAACTCTACAGAGACACCTCTGGGCTTGCACTGACTAAGGACAACAGCTCTGAGTGGGGTGCAGAGAGGGGATGGCTCATGTTAAAGGACTTTTGGTTGCTGGACTTATGAACCGCAGGGAGAAGGACACTGCCCAGCTTATCTGGGGGGTGGGTCTTTTCCTCTTGGTTTATGTTTATGCGTTGGGGCTGCTGACATGACTTCTGCTAATCCTGGGCTTACATTGCAATGTAGACATACCCTGAGAGGGCATCTATAATGTAATAAAAGCAGTGTGGCCTGGCTGGCCTGGATCATCTGACTTGGACGCCTGGGGCTCAGGTTGTGAGGCTACAAACTGCAGTGTAGACATTTAGGCTCAGACTGGAGCCCAGGCTCGGAGATCCTCACCCCTTGTGGGGTCTCGGAGGCTGGGCTGAAGCCCAAGTGTCTACACTGTAATTTTATAACCCTGCAGCACAAGCCCCACAAGCCTGAATCAACTGACCCAGGGTTTCAGAATAGTGACTTGGGTGTGTTTATGACAGTGCAGACATAATACTGCACTATGTCCACGCTGCAATGAAACATCCAGGGCTGCCCCATGCCAGCTCAGGCTCCCGAGGCTTTGGCCGTGGGGTGGTAAATTTGCAGTGTCGATGTCTCATCTCAGGCTCAATACTGGGCTCTGGGCCCCATCAAAGTTGGGGGGAGTTTAGCAAGCAAAAAAGGTAAAACCGCAATGAAGTATTACCCTGGACTCAATGGCATTTCTCCACTCATCTGCCTGCTTTGGGGCAGGGACAATAGCACATCCTGCTACATTCATTATTTCATAAGGTGGTTTAGGATTTTCATTCTCAGACACTGGGCACAAAGCAGGACTCAACCCTCGGCATAAACTAAATGAGCTGGCCACAGATTCTGGCAGCCACAATGAGCATTTGGTGTGAGAGCTCAGACCTGCCCCTGTCCCAGAGGGAGGGGGTCATCCATGAGGGGACTGGACCATTGACCTACCAGCTCCTCACTCCCAAACGTTCAGTAACTCTGTTATCAGTGCCTGTGTGTGTAATTTAAACCACACTGGGCTAGAACAAAGGTCCTTCTGACAACAGCCAAGAGCAGGTGCCCCAAAAACCACTCAACAGGGCACCACTGGCAGTTATTATCCCTGCCTCAAAAGCAGACAGACCAATGGAGAACTGCCATGAGTCCAGGGTAATACTTCCCTGCAGTTTTACCATTAGCACTTGCTAAACTCCCTCCCAACCTTCTGGGCTCCTAGACCTATCCTAATGTTATGTCTACACTATGATTAAAACACCCATATCACCTGTCTCAAAGCCCAGGTCAGCTGACTCAGGGTTATGGGACTTGGACTGCAAGACTATAAAATTACAGTGCAGACATATAGACTTGAACCCAACCTCTGAGGCCCCACGAGGGGTGAGGGTTTCTGAACCCAGGCTTCAGTGTGAACACAAATATCTGCACCACAGTTTTTAGCCTCTCAGCTTTAGCTCCATGAGCCCAAGTCAGATGACCCAGGCCAGCCATGCTGCCATCTTTATCCCGGGAGAGATGGATTCTAAGGGTACGTTCCCATTGCAATGGAAGCCCAGGTGTGGCACGCTGTGCTCAAAGCAGCACCCTGCAAGCCCCATATTCACCACTCTCATATAATGATGATACGTTTTGAACAAAGTCTGCCTGGTGAGGAATCATTTCAAAAATCTTGAACTGTTCATCTCTTGAACCTTAATGTCTTCTTGCGTTCTATGTGCTCACATTGGTTTGAGAAGTTATGAAGTTTGCTCCGTGTGCATTACAGAAATATGTTATGAGGTTGGCAAATGCCCCCCACCAGCCTTTCAGATGCGACAAGGGAGGAGCCAGACTCACTGCTGGCCCATTGAAGGTATCTACACTCCCAAGGACTATCCCAGGAACCTTGTACGATGCAGACTTCACCGAGATAATACAGCAACAATGGACACTGCTTGACTCACATCATAGCAAAGGAGCTTTCTAGAAAGTTGGAAGAAACTATGAAAGAGGGGAAGAGACATCATGACTTGGCATCTCTCCCCCACAAATCAACAGCTGGAAACACACCTGGATGACAAAACTGATTCATAAATCAGAAGATAATAATAATAAAATATTCAAACCAAAGTCCCAAAATAGCTAGTACTGGTTTTTCAGCTGAAAATTTTCAGTTTGGGGAATTTTGTTTTCCCAGTCAGACCTTGCCAAGGGAAGCAGGGAGAAAATGTTTGAGTTGCCTCCTTCAGAACAGCTTAGCCTAGACACTCTAGTTGTGGGTCACTGTCATGGCCTTGCTGAGAATTGGGGTGTTTTAATAATTTGGGGAGGTCTCAGGGTGTTTGGGGGAGATTATGAGGCTGTTACCTCATAATCTCATATAAAACCTCATAAAAAAGCTAAGACCTACAGGGCTTGAGAATTTTATTTTTAGAAATCTGAGTTTCAGACATTTTATTTAAAGTGAGGGGGTTTCTGAGCAGGCTTTTGTCTGCAGGAAGCAACATTGTTTTCTCTGTCATTGTACCAAAGGGGGAGATGGTTGTCTAGAAAGGAGGAGTGAAGACTAAATGCATCCAATGAGGATGGGATTTGAACCCATGCATGCATAGCACAATGGATTAGCAGTGCATCACCGTAACCACTCGGCCACCTCATCTGAGATGTCAGGAACTGGACAGGATGAGAAATCTAAGGCCAGCAGAGACAGGGACACTAAGGTGTTTTTAAATACTAAGCGGAAACAGGGGATGAATGAGCTTCCCCCTCACACCTAGTGACCAGCTGTGGGAAAGGCTTCAGGAACAGACCGTGTTTGCATAGACACGCCTACTCTGCCTAGGTATGCAGAATGATGGGGCCGCTTCCCCAAAATGACCAGTTTTAGCTGGTGGCAGGTTACAAATCACTTTAGCACTGACTGGTATGAAATGTTGTTATCCTTCCTGCATGAGTGAAGGGCAGCAGAACATAATTAGTCGGTCCTGATAGGTGAGGAATAGCTTTTATTGGACTGCATAGAAGTGATTCAGAACGTCACCCTAAAGAAGTGATCCCCAAACATTACACACTGTGCCCTCTTATCCATGGCTGTGGGCCCTCGGAGCCACAGTTGAAAACTGGGGCTGGGAGTGGGGTGTTGCTTACTGAAGAAAGGGGTGCAGACAGGGGTAAGGGGGTCGAGGCCGAGCTGGCAGTCAAGGGCCCTGGCTGAGGGTGGGATTGGAAAACAGCTGGGACAGAGTCGGGCTGACTGGTGCTCCCTCCATGGGGGCTGGCTCAGCCCCTGAGGTGCCCCTATGAATCTTCCTCTCTGTTCCCCTAGGAGTCATGCCCCACATTTTGGGGACCACTGAACCCTACACGTTAAGCAGGGGCTAGTGATGCCAAAGCCCAGGGAAATGGAGAACAAGTGCAGTGGCCCCAGCACTGGAACTAGGCCCCCTCACTTCTGTCTGTGGCTCTGCCCCCTGCCACACCTTCCACCCACGGCCCCATCCACTATGTCACCTCTGTTCCACCCTTTCCCCCACTAGCCCCACCCTGTCACTCCTTTACCCCTGCCCCGCTGTGGCCCCAAGACCAGAGAAGCTCTGCACCCCTGCTGCAGCCCCCGGGCCGTAGCACGGAGTGAGAGCTCCTCCAGCCCTGGGGCTGACATGGGGGAGACTTTTCCAGGGGGACCTAATTTCTCCAGGGCCCCTAGTCATGGGCTCCATTGCCTCTTGGTGACACAAGGTTTGGGGAGGCTGAGCCCCCCCGAGCCTCCATTATGTGCTGCCCAGGCTACCGCTGCTCAGTGTGTGGCCAGTCTCTCTGTGTTCTCTGCTCTTTGTGCTGGGGAGCCTGGCTGGCCTTAGGGGTGGGGCCCTCCGGCAGCCACCCAGGACTTCAGGGGGTCAAAGGGCAATATGTGCCAGTGCAAAGGTGCTCACTGCTCTCCCCTGCCCCAGTGTTCCTCCATGGCCCCATAGAGGGTTGGGGGGAGAGAGGAGCAACACTATGTGCTCCATGCGTCCTGGTCACTTTCCCCACCTGGGCTGTGCTGTGAGGGGAGCATCAGAAGCTGCTGCTCTCTGCCCTCCCCTTATGCAGCCTGGCTGAGGAAAGTGACCCGGATGCAGGCAACTCAGATGATGTCTCTTCTTGCCCCCGCACCTCACCCCCGCAGGTCCTAGGGGTGCCCGGAGAAGCAGCCTTCCAGGGAGGAGCGGGCAGAAATGCGAGCTGCTCCATGCACACAGGTCACTGTCCCCACGTGGGTGCAGGAGGGGGTGTAGGGGTTAGGGGTGAAGGGGGTGCAGCAGAGGGGCAGTGGCTGGTAGCACAGGAAGGGACAGTGGGACTTAAGGGCAAAGGGGACACAATGTAGGGGTTACGGCACAGGAGGGGGCAGGAGATAGCGGTGAAGGAGGTGCAAGGATTGGGAGTGCAGGAGCTGGGGGGAAAAGGGGAGGGGATCATCCAGGGGTGATGGGGAAGTGCTAAAGTACAAGTTTTGCCCAGGGCACCATATCCCCTAACGCTGATCCTTGAGAACATTTCTTGCTGGGAGGGGGAGGGGAGAGAGATGAGGCGTTTTCTCTCTGTTTCTTTCCTCTCCATTTTCTGCTCCTTCCTTCAATCCAGAAACCTCCCTTGTGTTTCAGACTGTGCAGTGACGCCCTCCCCACCCCAGGCCTCTGGAGCCTTTGGAGCAGAAAGATCCCAGGAGCGGAGGAGGAATCCAGGGGTGAGTAGCTGGCAGGAAGGAGTCCTAGCAGTTCTTCTGGGAGTGCAGGGGAGAAATGACTCCTCCTTCTCTGGATTCTCCCCATGGGGCTCTGGGGAGCAGGGAGGGTTCTGTGATAAATTCCATCCAACATCCCCCTTTGATCCAAGCCGAGGGACATCTCAGCTCTGCACGTTCCCCTTGGCAGCACCAAACAAGGGATGTTTTCTACTACCTAGGAGACCCAGCCAGGGACTGATGTGCTGGAGATATGTTGGGAAAGGGACTGTCTGAATTCCCAAGGCAGGAAACGAACAATCTACAGCGACATTATTAACCACAAACACACTCTAACCATGATCCAGCCAGTAGGGAAATGGGCAAAAATTCTTGCTGTTCAGCCATGGCCACACGTACAGAGCTGCACAGCAGTGAGTGTGCTGGGGAAGCTGGTCTGAGCAAACAATTGGAAATGACCCTTCAGTGAGAACAGAACCAGAGTGTAGAAAGGCCCCTGTGTTAAGTGGTTGTGGCTGAGAGCTTAGGGAGCTGGGGTATGACACTATAGGGGTCTTTCTGTGGAGGTTTGATTTTTGCCAGCTAGGAAAGGCTGGTGTGTGGTGTCTTCCTGGCTGTACTTTCAATGATGCAGGTTTCTCTATCCCATTGTTCCACGGGCATCCTATTAGATTACCAGCTGCCTTTCAACTGCAGTGTGGAGACTGTTTGTGTGCGGGGAGAGACAGTGTGTGTGTTGAGGTAGGTAAGACCGGATCATTATTATCTCTGCTTGAAAGAGGGAGAAGCTAAGGCTGAGAAAGAAGAATTGACTTGTCTTAGGTCACACAGACAGTCAGTGGCAGAGTAGGGAAAAGGACTCAAGAGCCCTGATTTTGAAACTAACCATCAGATCTTGAATTTCATACATGGAATGACCTGAGTAAAGTGCTCTCACATGAGCTCCAGACCAACAACAGTGCACTGTAATTATTCAGCAAGTATTTGAGGAGAACTGCAATGTTAGAGAGAATCACGAACCGCTCAGAGACAATTAATGCAGAGAAGCAGCAAAATTCATCAAACATATGACTGGTTATGACTTATTTACTTGGTCGTAAAAGAGAAGAAAAAGGACCTGAGTCTCCTCCTTGTCAATAACCCCCTGCTCAGCCAATCAGGGTAGAGACTGAGGACGGGAAGCTGAGGGTTCTCACCAGAGGCCAAAGGACGGGCCAGGTCACTGGTGGGGATCACTGCCCAAGCACTATCTCAGCCGCACATTTTTGGGTGGACCTCCCAGAGTGCGAGCTACAGAGCACTCCCCTGCAACACACACACACACACACACACACACACACACACACACACACACACACACCTACCTCACTCTTGGTGTTGGGAGGGGAACAGGTGAAAGGACAAAAGAAGCAAGAGACAAAGAGATACGAGAGACGGATGGATGGAGGAAAAGGTGAAACCAAAAGGACAAACCCTAATGTCCCCAGTGATTCTAAGGGACAAAATCTCAGGTGTGGAATAAAATTCTGCCTCCTTAAGCTCGTGTTTTCCATGCCTAGAATTCAACTGTCACCAGATGGATCAGACTGAACAGGGTTCAAACCTCGAGGAGGCTCTTACCTTCTAAACAGGAATGGCTATTTTCTAGTAAAATCAGGAAAAGGGAAGGAGAAAACTCGAAAGAGATTCCTCCTGGCGCTCACGTCCGTGAACCCGAATACTCTCTCAGTCCTCAAAGAGAGACCTGGAGAAGGAAACGTGCTGAAGCAAAGCCACAGGGGTCTCTGAGGTTTCCCTGGCCCCTTGCTCCTCTCCTGCCTGGCTGATGTCAGCATCTCTCTGTGAGGTCATCACCTCCCCACCACCTTTGACCAATAGTCTGAGGTCCTGCAAAAGGCCTTTGTGATGTCACTGCCACACCCCTCCCTTGCTGTGATAGTGCCTTGCCCCTGGCCAGGCACTTTGGAGGTTTGAGCTACTCCCTGTGGATCACCCCACTCAAGGAGCGTTCATTCTAGGAAGCAAGCCAGTAGTTTTGGATCATGTGCAAATTTTGTCACCTCACTGTTCAGCAGATCATTTATTAATATGTTGACTAGTCCTGGTCCAAGTACAGACACCACTAGATACTTGTTTCCATCCTGAAAACTGACCATTTAGTCCTACTCTTTGTTTCCTATCTTTTAACCAGTTATTAATCCACGTGAGGACCTTCCGGAGGTGAAAGTAAGCCGGTATGTTACGGTATGGGGTGCTGGCAAGAGCCAGTACGCTGTGCCAGCCCAGCCCGTCTTCCTCAGGCTGGTGATTTAAAGGGTCCACGGCTCCCTGCTGCGGTCGGAGCCCCGGGACCTTCAAATCACCTCCCAAGCTCCCCTGCCAGAGCCCCGGGGAGCAAATCACTGCAGTGGATGCTGCTCTCTCCTGCTCTGTGAATACAGAGCAGGGGCGGTAGAAGCTTCCTTACAGTGGAGGGGCACTGTTATCCGAACTGTGGCATCCCCATGACACTCCTTCCTTAAGGAACCCCACTCACAGCACCTCTCCCCTCGAGGCCACACTCACAGAACGCCTCTTCCCCAAGACTGCACTCTTCCCCCCTCCTCCATCATTTGTCCTAACAGCCAGCAAAGAGTGGTGGGGCCATGGCCCTCTAACCCCCATGTTCCAGCACCCCTGACACAGAGCTAAGCAGGCAGCAGTGTGTACGTGTATGTGTGTGTGTGTGACAGAGAGTGCTGTGCTGTGCTGAGTTGAGCCAGTGAGAGAAGGGGGGCTGATGTCGGGGCTGTTCCCTGCCTCAGGACTGGTTGCTTCCAGCCGCTGTCTGAACTTAGAGACAGTGTCCCGACACACTCACTCTTCCGCAACACACACACTGTCTCTCCTCCCCCCACACACACGCTCTCTACCCCAGCACGCACATTGCAGTTGAAAAGCAGCTGGCAATCTAGTAGGATGCCCATAGAACAATGGGATAGAAAACTGTATCATGTGATGCTGTACCAGCCCGTGAGGCATTGCAAACCCTTCCCAAAGCACCCTGCAGCCAGTTGCACAGTGAGATAGCTACCACAATGCACTACTCTCTGTGGCCATCCAAGAGATGCTAGCATGGATGTGCTCTGGTGACACAGGATGTTCAATTAAAACACTTTAACTAAAGCCACATTACTCTTTCATGTAGATACAGCTTGAGTGAGACAAGACTCAGCTCCATCAAAACTGAAGAACCACAACTTCCTCCATTATTGGCAGGATTTGAACCTGCACAGGGAGACCGCAATGGATTTCTAGCCCATTGCCCTAACCACTCAACCACAACTACTTGTTTGACCTGTGGCTCTCACTGCACTCTAGTTCTGTTCTCACTGAGTGATCAATTCCAGTGGTTTCCTCAGACCAGCTTCCACAACACACACACTGCTGTGCCGTTGTGTAAGTGTGTCCATGGCTGAACAGCAAGAATTCCTGCTCCTTTCCCTTCTGGCTGGAGCATGAGCAGAGTGTGTTCGTGGTTAATGACGCTGCTGTAGCTTGTTGTCCATTTCCTGCCTTGCTCATTCAGACAGTCCCCTTCCCGTCATATCCCCAGGGCTTTGCCAGGGGGTTGGTGGCTCCTTTCTTTCCTCACACTGGAGTAAACTCAGCTTTTTATTCCATCCTTGATGTTTCAAGGAATAACAACAGATGACAAAAGAAAGAGGAGACAGGGTGGGTCTCAGGGGAGGGGCAGAGAGGTGTGGGCGGTGGGCAGGTCAGGCCAGGGGAGGGGGCAGAGAGATGTGGGTGGTGGGCAGGGCTGGTCTCAGGGGAGGGGTCAGAGAGGTACAAGCAGTGGGCAGGGCAAGTCTCAGGGGAGGGGCAGAGATGTGTGGGTGGTGGGCAGGGTGAGTCTCGGGGGAGGGGGCAGAGAGGAGTGGGCAGAGTTAGTCTCGGGAGGGGGCAGAGAGGTGTGAGCGATGGGCAGGGTGAGTCTCAGGGGAGGGGATAGAGAAGTGTGGGCAGTGTGGGTCTCAGGGGAGGGGGCAGAGAGGTGTGGGCAGCAGGCAGACCTTGGGGTAGAGGGTGGAGAGGCGTGAGGAGGCCTTGAGGGAGGAGAGGAGCGAGCGAAAGGTGGACCAGCAGGCCTCAGCCAAAGAGGAAGAGCAGGAGTGGGAAGTGGCCAAATGGGAGTGAGGGCAGAGCACAGGTGGGGCCTCAGAGGGAGGAGGATGAGTGAAGGGGGTGGAGTGGGGGGACAGCACCTTGGTCTGGGCAGGGCTGCCGAGAGGATTCAGGGGGCCTGGGGCAAAACAATTTCGGGGCCCCTTCCATAGAAAAAGTTGCAATACTATAGAATACTATATTCTCATGGGGGCCCCTGCAGGGCCTGGGGCAAATTGCCCCACCAGCCACCCCTCTGGGCGGCCCTGCCTTCAGCCTCTTCTTGTAAGTCCTCTGTCCCCTAATCATTTTTGTTGCCCTCCCCTAGACTCTCTCCAATTTGTTTCTGTATTGGGGGGCATGCGAAAACTGGACGCTATGCTCCAGATGTGGCCTCACCAGTGCTGAATGGAGGGGAATAATCACTTCCCTCCATCTGCTTGCAATGCTCCTACTAACCTAGCCCAATATGACCAGTTCCCCATATTGAATGCAGACACAGCAATATTTGATAAATTGGTTCCTATCCATTCAGGAGGTTATTTCCCACCTATTTAAAAATAATGAAGATGCTCTAAGTGGAGGGGAGAGAGCTGTCCCGTCTGTGCAGTTAATCCATCTCCCCGGGAGGTGGTAGTTATGTCACTGGGGGAAGCTATGCTGGTGTATGTGCAAGCTATGGTGTCTACATGTGTATATAAAGTTTAATCAAACCCCATTTTTAAAAACCCTGTGGTCTGAGAATAGAAAAGGAGCTCTCTGAGGCAGAGCCAGTCGTTCAAAATCCTTAAGATCACTGACTTGCCTTTGTAAATATCATGGGAGTATAGCTCAGTGGTAGAGTGTTTGACTGCAGATCAAGTGGTCCTTAGTTCAAATCCAAGTGCTCCCTTATCAACCTCTTCTTTCAATAAAAGTAATTCCATTTCCAATATGTTCGGGAGCTCCACTAAATAGGGATCCCTGAAATGAATAGACACACTCAACATTTTCCTGTGCAAATGAATAAAAACCTAGCAAACATGTCCCTCTGCTGAAATCAGTTCCAATCCTCTAAGTGTCTAGGTTTCTTTTCATCAATTAAACAAAGGCACATGAAGACGCATTTGCGGGTCCTTGGCCTCCATGGGCTACAATGTGCAGAAGAACAAGAAACACATCCACTTGAGAGGAATGGACTAGTTTCTATTAGATTTGGTAAGTAAGTTGCCACTGGGACTGAAAACTCTACTGGAGATGGATAGGAGCCTGTTACAAAAATAAAATAACCAAGATTTACCAAACTCCCTGTGACACATTCAAACCTCTCTTTGTGCGCACAGTATCAATTGGGGCTCTAACAAATGTTAACCTTCCTGTAACACAGATCATTGTTCCTTGTAACTTTCAGATGCATTTAAATGGCAGCCGTTTACAGGTCATGGGCTGCTAGTTCATGAGCAGGAGCAGAGTCTCTGTAAGTTTACCATCCATAGAGCTTGTTATGTCTGCATCTAAGTAAGTGCAGAGTTATTTCAATGGCTCCTACACTGACATCTCCTGCTCCTTCTGGCTGGTTAATTTCACTATTTGGAACCTGCTCCTAAAATTGCACCCTTTCTGAGAGTGAGTCAAAACTGCCCAAGGAAACCCCATTGGGTTTCAAGGGCAGCTTAAGCAAAGAAGTGATGGGACAGCACAGGGGTTTCAGAGCTTTTCTTTCATAGCAGGCCCACAGGGTGCTATTAACATGACTGTGGGTTCTATTCCTGGCTGTGAGAGGAAAGAGGTGTCTAGTGGATTAGAGATGGGGGCCTAGAAGTCAAAGAGAAAACATCTCCCTTTTCAGCTTCAATGCTTATTGAACAAGAACATGGCTTCTCAGGTTTCAGAGGAGCAGCTGTGTTAGTCTGTTTCCTCAAAAAGAACAGGAGTACGTGTGGCACCCTAGAGACTAACAAATTTCTTAGATTCTGTTGCCATCATGTGGCCATTTCATTTCACTTCTTATTGTTAAAAGGTTTGGGTACTTCACACAGAAACGTTATTTCCTTGGGAAAGACGGAGAAGTGGAAGCTGCATTGATTTAATCCTCTGAAAATTAAATAAGGATTAAAATATTCCCCAGACAGCTCAGTCCCAACCATTCTCCCTCACTGCTGCCAGTGAAGCTCAGTTCTGTCCCACGGCCCCAAGAACTGCTGGGTAGAAGTCCTAGGTCTGATGTGCAGTAAGGAAAAAAAAAAAGAAAATGGATGTACCCTATCTCCTAGAATTGGAAGGAACCATTGAATCCAGCCCCTTCCTTCACTGGCCAAACCAGACAGTCTCTGCGTAAAAGAATAAATGGACACCAATCAGATGTCAAGAATTATAACATTTAAAAGCCAGTCGGAGAACACTTCAATCTCCCTGGTCACTCGATTACAAACCTAAAAATCGCAATATTACAACAAAAAAACTTCAAAAACAGATTCCAACAAGAGACTGCTGAATTGGAATTAATTTGCAGACTGGACACCATTAAATTAGGCTTGAATAAAGACTGGGAGTGGATGGGTCATTACACAAAGTAAAACTATTTCCCCATGTTTATTTGCCCCCTACTGTTACTCACACCTTCCTGTTGGAAATGGACCATCCTATCACTACAAAACGGATTTTTTCTCCTGCTGATAATAGCTCACCTTAACTGATTACTCTCGTTATAGTGTGTATGGCAACACTCATTTTTTCATGTTCTCTGTGAATAGATAGATAGATAGATAGATAGATAGATAGATAGATAGATAGATAGATAGATAGATAGATATCTTCCTACTGTATTTTACACTGCATGCATCCAATGAAGTGGGTTTTAGCCCAGAAAAGCTGATGCTCAAATAAATTTGTTCATTTTCTAAGGTGCTACAAGTACTCTTCCTTCTTTTTGCAGATAAATTAATGGAGGTTAAGTCCATAAATGGGTATTAGCCAAGATGGGTAAGGAATGGTATCCCTAGCCTCTGTTTGTCAGAGGGTGGAGATGGATGGCAGGAGAGAAATCACTTGATCATTACCTGTTAAGTTCAGTTCCTCTGGGGCACCTGGCATTGGGCACTGTTGGCAGATAGGATGTGGGGTTGGTTGGACCTTTGGTCTGACCCAGTATGGCCATTCTTATGTCCTTATGAAGGGAGGGGCAGAACCCTGTGACAAAGTTTCTGTAATGTAGTGGTTATCACGTTTACCTAACATGCAGAAGGTCTTTGCTTTGAAAGCAGGCAGAAACATGAGGGCTTAATGTTCCCAGCTCCTACTGGCGTGTCCCTGCTGTTGTAGGAGCAGCAGTGATTTCTATGCTCAAAAGGTCTGTTATACGTCCCCTGCTCCCACTTTTGTCTCCTCTCCCTCTCTGAATGCCTGTGAAGTGGCTTTTCCCCTCCCGCTCCCTCCTGGACTACTCGAGGGATGAATGGGCTGGCTGAAGAGTGTGATGGAGTAGGGACTGTCTGTGTGGGGAATGGGAGAGCAGGGGAGGACTTTAGGGGATGGACGATACCAGAGCCTGTAATCTGAGCTAGGTAAGGGAGGGGAAAGGTCAACTCCTTTGCCCGGGAAGGGGAACAAAGGAAGGGAGTGGCAGGAGGGAAGCAGTTTGAGTTTGGGCTTGGGGCTGGGTGGGCAGAATTCAGGGTATCCTAGCTAGGATCCAAGCACCCTGAAAGCCCAGAAGGACTCGATGGAGGGGTCCTGACTGTGCCTGCAAGCTCTGCTTTAACCTGTGTTCCTGTTGTCCAATAAACTTTCTGTTTTACTGGCTGGCTAAGAGTCACTGTGGGTCCCAGGAAGAGGGGTGCAGGGCCAGACTCCCCCACACTCCGTGACAACTGGTGGCAGCGGCGGGAGATACTGCACCCCATGGACGGCGCTTCCTGTAGTAAGTGACTGGGGAGCAGTAAAACGAAGGGGTGATTAACCCCTGGGAGTGTGTGCCCAGTGAGAAGGACTTTGCAGTAACAGGGTCCCCCGGGGGATTGCAGTCCCAGGGGCGGAGGAGTCTACAGCTCAACCCTGGCAGAGAGGTGGTGACCTCAAGAAGGGCTGGTGCACTAGGGTTTCCCCTGGAAACCATGGGGAGCGGCGAGCACCCCGGCCTGTGAGTGGCCAGCAGGAAGATGTATGCCAAGCGGCGCAAGTGCGACTTGGTGGAGCTGTGCAAGCAGAGGGGGCTGCGCCCGGGGAGATGCACCAAGGATCAGCTGATTGCCCAACTGGAGCAGGCAGACCGCATGAATGAACGGAGCCCTGTCTCTGAGGGAAGCAGCCGGGCAGATGCAGCGCAGGCACCAGTGTCTGTCCCCGCTCGGAGTGGTCAGCTGGCGGACGATGGCTTCCCAAGACCCTCCCTTCCTACGCCTAGGGGAAGGGTGAGGAGGAGCCCAGTGAATACTGAGGGGACCGTGACCCCACCCCCGGCCAGCAGGGGATCCTCCCGGCGAAGCTCACCCCCCAGCAGGGGATCCTCCCGGCGACGATGCTCGGCATCCGTGGAGCGGATGCGGCTGGAATATGAAAGGGAGCTGAAACGGGAGGAGCTCAAGTTAAAGAGGCGAGAGCTGGAGGAGAAGGAGAAACAGCGTAAACATGAGCAGGAGGAGAAGGAGAAACAGCGTAAACATGAGCTGGACCTGGCCCAGCTGACGAGCAGTGGGGCCCCGGCTGCGGTGAGTGAGGGGGGACCCAAGCCTACAAAGAGCTTTGATAAGCACTTGCTGCCCCGGCGTAAGGAGGGAGAGGACATAGATACCTTCCTGACGGCCTTTGAGAATGCCTGCGAGCTGCACAGGGTTGACCCTGCAGACAGGATCGCAGTTCTCACCCCCTTACTGGACTCCACAGCCGTGGAGGTGTACAGCCGACTGAAAGGGGCAGAGGCAGGGGACTACAAACTGCTCAAACAGGTCCTGCTCCGCGAGTTTGGGCTGACTCCTGAGATGTACCGGAAAAAGTTCCGGACGCAGCGTAAAACCCGTGAGGTCACATACCTACAACTGGTTAACCAGGCGCAGGGGTATGCCCGCAAGTGGACAGCTGGGGCCCAAACTAAAGAAGACCTGCTTGACCTATTCATACTGGAGCACCTGTACGAGCAGTGCCCGTCCGACTTGAGGCTGTGGTTGATGGATCAGAAGCCGGAGAACCCACAGCACGCAGGCCAGCTGGCCGACCAATTTGTGGACAGTTGGGCAGGGGATGGCAGGGAGGAGTCTCGAAGGAGCAGGCCTGCCTCAACGCAGAGAGAGAGTCATCATGGGACCTCCCAAAGGGGGCCTATGGAGAACCCCCCCAAAAGGGGAACATCCAGCGTCAGGTCCCTCCGACCCACTCAAGGGGACACACGAGACATGGGCTGCTATCGCTGTGGCCAACGAGGCCACATTCAGGCCCAGTGCCCCAAGCTCAGGGATAGACCAAGCAGACCCAACCCGCAGAGGGTGGACTGGGTAAAAACCCAATCGGAGGAGGGGCTACATTCCCAGGAAAGGGGGGCTGGCAACATACCACCTGTGGATGCTCCAGGCTCCGGGTTTTTTGTTTACCGGGTGGGCGCGGGGCTGCCCCTCCAGAAAGAGTGCATTGTTTCCCTGGAGGTAGATGGGAGGAAGGTCACTGGATACTGGGACATGGGCGCAGAGGTGACGCTGGCCCGGCCCGAGATGGTGGCCTCAGATCGGATGGTGCCCGACACCTACCTGACCCTGATGGGCGTGGGTGGGACCCCATTCAAGGTGCCCTTGGCAAGGGTACACCTGAAGTGGGGGGCCAAGGAGGGCCCCAAGGATGTGGGGGTACACCGATATTTGCCCACGGACGTGTTAATGGGAGAGGACCTCGAGGACTGGCCTAGTAACACCCAGAGTGCCCTGGTCGTGACTCATAGTCAGAGTCAGCAAAGGGCACTGCACCATGACAACGGGGAAGGTACTTGACCCGAGGTGCAGGACCTTAACCCAGGGAGCAGGGAACGCCCAGGGGCATGGTTCAGATGGGCTACGGCCTCAGACCCAGCCAGCAAGAGAGAGCCGGTCCCCATCCCTGTCCCAGCTGCTGAGTTCCAGGCTGAGTTGCAGAAAGATCCCTCCTTGCGGAAGCACCGGGACCGGGCTGACCTTAGTGCGGTACAGACCATGAGGAGAGGTTGCAAGGAGAGGTTCCTGTGGGAGGAGGGGTTTCTATACCGAGAATGGGCTCCCCCAGGGGAAGTAGAGTCATGGGGGAATCAGGAGGCAGCTGGTGGTTCCCCAGAAGTTTCGCCACAAGCTGCTGTACCTGGCCCATGACATCCCTCTTGCAGGGCACCAGGGAATCCGGCGCACCAGGCAGAGGCTGCTACAGAACTTTTACTGGCCTGGGGTCTTCACCCAGGTCCGACAGTACTGCCAATCCTGTGACCCCTGCCAGAGAGTGGGGAAGGCCCGGGACAAGGGGAAAGCGGCTTTGAGGCCTTTACCCATCATAGAAGAAACTTTCCAGAAGGTGACCATGCACATAGTGGGACCCCTCAGCAAGACGACCCGGTCAGGGAAGAAATACATCCTGGTGGTGGTGGATTTTGCTACTCGCTACCCCGAGGCGGTGCCTTGTCCTGTATCGAAGCAGACACAGTGGCAGATGCGCTGCTGACAATTTTCAGCCGGGTGGGGTTCCCCAAGGAGGTCTTAATGGAACAGGGCTCCAACTTCATGTCGGCCCTGCTCCGGTCCTTATGGCAGAAATGGCAAAACTGGGCCTCAGCGTATCACCCCCAGTCCAACGGGCTGGTGGAAAGGTTCAACGGGATGCTGAAGATGATGCTAAAAACATTTATGAACCAGCACCCGCAGGATTGGGACAAGTACCTACCTCACTTGCTGTTCGCGTACAGGGAGGTACCCCAGGAATCTACCGGGTTTTCACCTTTCGAACTGTTGTATGGAAGGTGGGTAATGGGGCCTCTAGACCTGATGAGGGACGAATGGGAGGGGAAGGCTGCTCCCGAGGGAGAGTCAGTGGTGGAGTATGTCCTGACCTTCCGGGAAAGACTTGCCGAGCTCATGGGCCTCGCCAGGGAGAATCTGGCCCGAGCCCAGAGGAGGCAGAAGGTCTGGTATGACCGCACGGCACGGGCCCGTGCCTTCGCCACCGGGGATCAGGTGATGGTTCTCATCCCCGTGAGGAGAAACAAACTCCAGGCCGCCTGGGAAGGGCCCTTCAAGGTTATCAAGCAACTGAATGAGGTAAACTATGTGGTAGGAGCTGTCAAACCGGGCACATCACCGTCGGGTGTACCATGTGAACATGATGAAACCATACTATGACAGGGGGAATGTGGTGTTGGCCGTGTGTGGACATTGGGAGGGGCAAGGCGATGACCCCTTAGTGGATCTATTCCCTGGGACAAAAGCTGGTTCCCCCTGGAGGCGATTCCCCTCTCGGATCAGCTGACCCCGGGCCAGCACGCTGAGATCAGGAGGGTGCTGCATCTATACCGACAGCTGTTTTCTAACCAGCCTGGATGCACTAATTTGACTGTCCACCGGGTGGAGACTGGGTCACATCCCCCTATAAGATGCTCCCCTTTTCGGGTCACTGGTAAAACTGCCCAGGATCTTGAAAGAGAGGTCAGGGACATGCTGGCTTTGGGGGTGATCCAGCCGTCTTCCAGCCCTTGGGCCTCTCCAGTGGTGCTGGTCCCCAAGAAGGATGGGTCAATCTGGTTCTGTGTGGACTATCGAAAGCTCAATGCCATCACCGTATCTGATGCCTACCCCATGCCCAGGCCTGACAAGCTCCTAGACAAGCTGGGAGGTGCTCGGTACCTCACCACTATGGATCTTACAAAGGGCTACTGGCAAGTGCCGCTGGACGCAGATGCCAGGCTGAAATCGGCCTTTATCACCCCTCTGGGGCTCTACGAGTCTCTGACCCTGCCCTTCGGCCTCAAGGGAGCGCCGGCCACCTTCCAGCGCCTGGTGGATCAGCTACTGAGGGGGATGGAGAGTTTTGCCGTGGCGTATATTGACGACATCTGCGTCTTCAGCCAGACTTGGGAGGACCACATGTCCCAGGTTAAACAAGTCCTGGACCGACTCCGAAAGGCTGGGTTAACAGTAAAGGCTGAGAAGTGCAAGGTGGGGATGGCTGAAGTATCTTACCTGGGCCATCGGGTGGGGAGCGGCTGCCTGAAGCCGGAACCAGCCAAGGTGGAGGTGATCAGAAACTGGCCCGCTCCCCAAACCAAAAAGCAGGTCCAGGCCTTTATTGGGATGGCAGGGTACTATCGAAGGTTCGTGCCCCACATTAGTGCCATAGCTGGCCCCATCACTGAACTATGCAAAAAGGGGAAGCCAGACAAGGTGATCTGGACTGAGCAGTGCCAGCAGGCTCTCCAGGTGCTGAAGGAGGCTCTGGTTAGAGGCCCAGTTCTGGCAAACCCAGATTTTGACAAACCCTTTATGGTGTTCACCGACGCCTCAGACACGGGACTGGGGGCGGTGTTAATGCAGGAGGATGAAAAGGGGGAGAGACACCCCATCGTGTACCTGAGTAAGAAGCTGCTACCCCGGGAACAAAGCTATGCGGCCATCGAGAAGGAATGCCTGGCCATGGTGTGGGCCCTTAAGAAGCTAGAGCCATATCTCTTTGGGCGACACTTCACCGTGTACACCGACCACTCTCCCCTGACCTGGCTGCACCAATGAAAGGAGCCAACGCCAAGCTCCTGAGGTGGAGCCTGTTCCTGCAGGACTATGACATGGACGTGGTCCATGTGAAGGGAAGTGCCAACTGATAGCGGACGCGATGTCCCGGAGAGGGGGCCCTGAACTTCCCCAGGTCACTGGTCAGAGTGACCCCGCTCAGTTCAGTCTCGAAGGGGGGAGAGATGTGATGGAGTAGGGGCTGTCTGTGTGGGGAATGGCAGAGCAGGGGAGGACTTTAGGGGATGGACGATACCAGAGCCTGTAATCTGAGCTAGGTAAGGGAGGGGAAAGGTCAGCACTTTTGCCCGGGAAGGGGAACAAAGGAAGGGAGTGGCAGGAGGGAAGCAGTTTGAGTTTGGGCTTGGGGCTGGATGAGCGGAATTCAGGGTATCCTAGCTAGGATCCAAGCACCCTGAAAGCCCAGAAGGACTCGATGGAGGGGTCCTGACTGTGCCTGCAAGCCCTGCTGTAACCTGTGTTCCTGTTGTCCAATAAACCTTCTGTTTTACTGGCTGGCTAAGAGTCACTGTGGGTCCCAGGAAGAGGGGTGCAGGGCCAGACTCCCCCACACTCCGTGACAAAGAGCAGAAGAGCTTCCAGGTAGACAAGGTGTCTGGGACTCTAATTAGGCAGCACTCACACCCCCAGAGCATGGACACTTACCAAGGTGGAGTGTGACCAACCAGATGCTGCCAAGTCATCTCTAGTTGCAGAACGTTAGGTGCAGGTCCTTAAAAGGAGAAGGGGCCATGTGCTCAGGAGAGCACTCACAAGCTTGTACCTCCAGTGACCGCCTGGCCAGTAATTCTCTGCGTTGTATTTCACTGTGTCTCAGGAAGACTTACCTTCATCGCACCGTCCATAGCTGCGCTGTGGGAGACTTACCTTGCAGAATCCTGACATCTCCAGTGCTGTGTCTGTCCTGGGAGCATGAGTATGCAAGTAGTGAGTGTGACGCTCCCCCTCTCTTCTTCTTTTGAGCCTAGCTGTCAGTATAATAAACCGACTGCTTTCTGCCAAACTCTGGTGGGTCATTAGTCCTCCCTACACTAACTAGCTGGCCGAATTTTGGGTAACACCTGCGATAAACTCAACCCCAGCAGGATAGTGGGTGGTGAAATGAGCTGAGAAAAATCCTTAGTTTCAGTATCTCCCATACGGTCCATGCTGGAGCTCTTTTTTGATTCTGGGACTGCATGGTCACCTGTGCTGATCAGGCGCTCCACATTGGGCAAACAGGAAATGAAATTCAAAAGTTCATGGGGCTTTTCCTGTCTACCTGGCCAGTGCATCCGAGTTCAGAATTGCTGTCCAGAGTGGTCACAAATGGTGCACTGTGGGATAGTGCCCTGAGGCCAATACCATTGAATTGCGGCCACACTAACCCTAATCCGACATGGACAATACCTGATTTCAGCACTACTTCCCCTTCGTCGAGGAGGAGTTACAGATATCGGTATTAAGAGCCCTTTATATCGATATAAAGGGCTTTGTGGTGTGGATGGAGGCAAGGTTAATGTAATTTAATGCTGCTAAATTCAATATAAACTCGTATTGTTGACCAGGCCAGTGAGAGCAGCAGGTTTCCCCTATTGTTTCTTGCACTTGTTTTCTTCACTAGCTATTCCTCTGCACCAACTTACTTTTGTTTCTTGTGAGCCTGGCTAGCTCAGTTGGTAGACCATCAGACTTTCAATCTGAGGAGTCCAGGGTTCAAGTCCCTGGTCAGGTGATAAAGCTATTCACCAAGATCTTAGAGTGTCTTTTGGGAGTCCTCTTTGATGTTACTTTTTCTCTTCAGGATTTTCCCTTTCCTCAGAAGGACCTTTTTGTGTGTGGGTTTGAAGGGGCAACTTCCTGACAGCTCCTTTGTCCTTGCAGCCTGGAAGAATAAAGGCCTCTGGGCATTTAGCATGTTCCTTCTCCTGCACACACACACACATAGAAAAACAGAATATACCTAAGGAATTACAATCATCTGCTGCCTTCCCCTGTACTGCTGGATCCCCAAACGAGGATGCTCTTCAGCCTAAACCCATGTCCCCTCTTTTCCCAGTGCCCCTCAATCCCAAACTTCAGTCCCTCCTATGCACACTGACTCCTCACTCCCAACCAGAGCCTACTCCTCTTCACCCTTCTCCTCCTCCTATCCCCTACCCACAGCCCTCTCAATCCCAACCCACAGGCCCCTCCCCACTTCTGTGAGAGGTGGCATAAGGAATACATAACACTGCTTTAGACTGGTTTTAGCTGTGCTGCAACTGATAACTTACTGTTACACATTTCATTTCACAGCTGCTAGGCTTTCTAGATCAAGTAGAGTTCAACATGGAAGAGCTTTGGTTCACTGAGGCCTAGATTTATGCCTCCCTCAGCTCCCACCCTGCCTCCCCCGCATGCTACTGCCTTTGAGTATCGCCCCCTACAGTCTGCCCAGTCCCTCCCCCTGGCTGTGTCCCTTCCCCGCAGCTCCTGCACTACCTCCCCCCACTGGCTACTGCCTCTGCCGACTGGGGGTAAAAGGTTAACGTACAGACACTGAGTTAGGAGGGTATGTTGTCCATGTGAGGGCTAAGTTCAGGTGTGGAGTATAACGAGCGGATACGACGATGAGGATGGATTGACCCAGCATTTGATGAGTTTGAACGTTCAGTGTTTTTTAATCTTTTGCACAATCTAGTTTAAGCAGGGTCGCTATGAACTCTACCCTGCCATCTGTTGGTGATCTGTTGTAAAGGCCTTTTGAGGCTGCTATCATTTGCATGGTTCCACCCACCCCGGATTGCATGATGGGAGTGCTTGTCCAAACGGTCATTTCAGCTGCTGTGGGCTCCCCAGTCTCTTTGTTATTGGGGCAGGAGTAATGCAGTGTATTTTGCTGTTCGTTGTGGATCAAGGAGAGAGTAACTGTACCTGGCATTTGAGGCCTGAGAGCTTCACCCTCGTCTGAAAAGTACTCATCATTAAGGGGTCTGTGTTCCCAATGCCCAAGGCTTGTGGGAGGCTGGAATGGATGTTTGTTGGTGTTGTGGCGGTTTTGTTCCTGGTGTCCGTGGTGTGTAAAGACAGAGGCGTTTTTGAATCTCTTTGAGTTGTTGTTAGTGGTGCTTATGCTGTTTGATCTGTTTCAGGGTACGTTTTGGTTCTGAGAAGTAAAAGGCTGCTCTGTGTGTGTTGCTAGGGAATGAGGTAGCAAGGGTTGATTGCAGAGGTGGTGCATGTGCCACAAAAGTTGTGGGGGCCTGGCCCCCACTCCACCCCAGCTATGGTCCCAGAGGCCAGAATTTGCATAAACCCACCCGCTGACCTGTGACTAAAAAATTTGCCCTGCTAACTCTTCCAGCAAAACAGGCCAAAGAAAGTGTATGCAAGCGCTGTACTGCAGCCCCCGTGCTCTTTTCAGTTCCTTCCCACAGAACTTTCACTGCATGCCAGTCCAGTTCCTTGCTGTTGCTTGTCTAAGAGCTGCATGCATATGCTAGAGCGTACCCTGAGGCCTGGTCCACACTACACAGTTAAAATTGATTTAAACAGCGTTAAATCGATTTAACTCTGTACCCGTCCACACTACAAGGCACTTTAAATCGATTTTAAGGGCTCTTAAAATAGATTTCTGTACTCCTCCCCAACGAGAGGAGTAACCCTAAAATCGATATTACTATATCGATTTAGGTTTAGTGTGGATGGAAATTGAAGTTATTGGTCTCATTCCTTTAATGTAGCTACCCACAATGCACAGCTCTGGAAATAGATGGTAGACTATGACCATGGACGCACACCACTGAATTAATGTGCCCTAGTGTGGACGCATAAAATCGATTTTATAATATCAGTTTTATAAAACCGGTTTTAGTAATTTCGATTTTATGCTGTAGTGTAGACGTAGCCTGAGCTGATTCTCAACTTTTGTGCTCCAAACAGCTTTGCCTGTCCATGTCTCTGTGGTGCAATGGGTCAGTGCGTTTGGCTGTTAACTGAAAGGATGGTGGTTCAAGCCCACCCAGGGATGGCGATGACCCCGTGCTGCTTCCCCGAGGCCTGCATGGAGCCTCCAAATCTCATTTTGATGCCTCTTGGCCTCAGTGCTTTCAGCTGGTGGCCCAAAGAGCGTGCTGGATGCCATTAAGAAACCCATCTCCCAGCAGCGGTGCAGGAGGCTCAGGCTTAATCCACGAGGCCGAGCACAAAAACTTTCAGCCGGGAACATTTTGCTGCCTTCCCACCTCCGCCAAAGCGGCAAGGGAGAAGGGGAAGAGACACACCTGCTCAAAGACGCCTCCCTCCCACTTCCCTGTAGGCTGTGCAAAGCTCTTGGCCTGCCTCATGCCTCGTCAGGAAAGAGCAGCCATGCTGCCCAAGCCTGAGTCACGTGCGCAGCCTGGCCCACCCCGGCTGACGGCGCGCAGAGCCACGCAAGCCGATGGCAGGTCGAGTCGGTAGCCTCGGCTCTTTCCCCTGACAGCCACACAGCACTGCCTAGCACCCCGAGAGCCTCCCTCGTGTTCTCCCGCAGCCCGCCGGGGTGGGTGGGAAAAGGGGACCAGGAAGCACTGCAGCCTCATTCTGGGACAGGAGGCCCTCACCACAGCCAGACCTTCCTCTTGCCTTCAGCCCAGGCAGCCAGAGGTGCCAGGGAGCTCTCTGGCAGGCCACCGCCTCAGCCACCTCTTGTCGCTCTGCTGGTCACCGCCTTGCTGGAAGGCCCAGAGGGAAAAGAAACAAACACACACAGCAGATGATGGCTTCGATCCATCGACCGCTGGGTTATGGGCCCAGCATGCTTCCGCTGCGGCACTCTGCTGGCTCTTCACAGCCGTGCCACCCAGCCGGCACTATCCGGATTAGTGCCTTATGTGCTCTCGCGCTGGCAGGCAGATGCGCAGGCTGCTATGCAGCTGCCCTGGTCACAGGATTTTACAGCATCTACAGGGTAAAAGGGATCTCTTTGGGGTTCAGACCACACTGGGAGCTGGGTAGCTGAGTGCTGGAGATGGGAGCACTTCTTAAACTGTTTTCAGTTAAGCCTTCATCTGGTGGGGGACGAGGTTCAGCCTTAGATCCGTGTCTGCAGCAGGCAAGGGCCTCTGACTCAATCAGCCCCCCTCGCTGTCTTAGCAGACTAAAACCCAGAGCAAACGCACATGCCTTGCAAAGGAACAGGGAGCCGGGATCTCGAACAAATGTCAACATTTTATTAAGATGACGTTCAAAAAAAAAAAAGGGTACGGTACGGTGTTTAGGAGCAGAAGTTTCTGGTGATCAGGGAACAACGTACAGATTACCCAGGGTGTGCAAAGTTCGGTTTAAGATCGGGTGGCATAAGGAATACATAATCTGCAATAGCCCCGACTGGGGGTAAAAGGTTAACGTACAGACACTGAGTTAGGAGGATATGTTGTCCATGTGAGGGCTAAGTTCAGGTGTGGAGTATAATGAGCGGATAGGACGATGAGGATGGATTGACCTGCATTTGGTGAGTTTGAACGTTCAGTGTTTTTTAATCTTTTCCACAATCTAGTTTAAGCAGAGTCGCTATGAACTCTACCCTGCCATCTGTTGGTGATCTGTTGTAAAGGCCTTTTGAGGCTGCTGTCATTTGCATGGTTCCACCCACCCCGGATTGCATGATGGGAGTGCTTGTCTAGAGGGTCATTTCAGCTGCTGTGGGATCCCCAGTCTCTTTGTTATTGGGGCAGGAGTAATGCAGTGTATTTTCCTGTTCATTTTGGATCAAGGAGAGAGTAACTGTACCTGGCATTTGAGGCCTGAGAGCTTCACCTTCGCCTGAAACATACTCACCATTAAGGAGTCTGGGTTCTGAACACCTAAAGTTTGTGGGAAGTAGTAATGGATGTTTTTTGGTGCTTTTTGGTTTGAGCCTGCTGGTTTCTTTTTTGCTGTTCCTGGTATGTAAAGGTAGCAAGCCTTTTTGAATATTTTTGAATTATTTTTAATGCTGCAGTCATTTGTCTTAAGCTTATGCTGTTCAATTTCTTTCAGGGTACGTTTTGGTTCTGAGAGGTAAAAGGCTACTCTGTGTGTGTGTGTGGCGGTATGGAATGAAATAGCAAAGATTGGTTGCAGAGGTAGTGCATGTGCCACAAAAATTGTGCCCCCTCCTCTCAGCTCTGGTCACAGAGTCTAGAATTTGCATAAACCCACCTGCTGACCTGTGACTAATAATCTGGCTGCAGAGACAGTTCATGTGTCACAAAAGCTGTGTCCCACAGCTGATCTCCTAGAGTCCAATCTGCAAAATTTTCTTCCTGTCTGAGTGGTAAGGAACATTTTCCCCAACTATGGAGTTGTTTACAACTTTCAGTGTGGAACTGAGATTAAAGCTCAACAACTTAAGTACGTCTAAAAATTGCATTTGGTCATTAATGATTTTATCTGTGGCATAGAACCAAATATGTACTAGAACTGTAAAAGGCTCTGCTGTTAAACTAGAGAGGTATAAAATACATAAAATGTGCATTCAGAAAGTTCATAAGAAATCCATAATACTACATACAAACATTCCTTTTCTTTTTTTTTAATTTCACTATGCTTTGGAACCCATGTCCCTTGCCTAACGAGTTTTCTGTAGGTTCGGCTGAGTCCCAAAATCATGAACTGCTAAGTTCCGTTCTACTGTCTTTGATTCATATCACTGGAATAACTGCACTTTATTACCCCTGCCCTAATAAGAAAGAGACTGGGGATCCCACAGCAGCCGAAATGACCTTTTGGACAAGCACCCCCATCATGCAATGCGGGGTGGGTGTGACCATGCACATCAGCAACAAAAGGCCTTTACAACAGATCACCAACAGATGTCAGGGTAGAGTTCATTCTCACCCTGCTTATATCCTCCCCCCAGCCATGAATTGGTGGTCCTGAAAAATCACATTCTCTATTGTACCAACTCATTGGGATTGAATGCAAAGTTATGGCTAGCAAAAGTAGCCACCCATCTCTGCCTTGTAGCATCCAGCTTAGCCCTTGTTAACACATAAGTCAGTGGATTGTTCTCTGTCCACACCTGAAACTGAGCACCACACAAGGAGTCTCGAACTTTCTCAGTGATGGCCCATTTCAAGACCAAGAACTGCTGCTGGTGGATGGGATAGCGAGTTTCGCTATCAGACAGTCCTCAGCTGGCAAAGCCTACAGATTTACATTTCCTTCCACTTCCTGGTACGGGATTGCTCCCAGACCCTCCAAACTGGCATCAGCATGCAGGATAAACGGTTTGTTTGGGTTAACAAGGACTAGGACTTGCACATGAATCAGGCAAATAATAATTTCCCGTAAAGCCCTGTCATTTCTCTCATCCCACCATGTCCCAAATGGAGAAGAGAGGAGCCCCTCCCGTGTCCCAGGCCAGGAACACCAAATTGGAGGGAGTCAGGGGAGGGGATGAGATGTTCATGACTCAGTCCAGGTCTGTTAGTGCTGCAAAGGAGAAGATTTACTTCCTCAGACCAGGTCAACTGGAATTGTTGTTGCAGTGGGGGAGAGATATCTTTCATCTGCTTCTTAAATGCTTTGGTGAGAGGGGACAGGCAGAGGTTTTTTTCTTCCCTCTGCGGGTCAAATCGCACACTTCTTCTCTGCTTTTTGCTCTAGCTTGATTTCTCTCTTGCATCTCAATTTTCTCTTTCCTGACCTCACTCCAGAGCATTCACAGCCCCATTCTCTATCCTAACTCTGAGTTCTCTACTGCACCCTGAATGTCTCATTTTAACCCCACCTCAGAGTCTGCACCCCCAGAGCCAGTACCTTCATCCCTCTGCACTCCAACTCTCTGTCCCATGTAGCCTGATTTAGGGTATACTAATAATATTAACTTGGATAATTTGATGAAAAATTAATTTATTAGCTTACATTTTATTTAATTTAATTGAGTTACAAAGTTACAGTTGCATTACTGCTATTCAAAAGATACATATGGCATTATATGCAACAAAGTTTTGGTTAATATACTCACAGCCTTCCTTGATAACCTGGTGGTAAGAGACACAGGACCAGCCTTGCAGTTCAGGTTTCTCAATTCTTAAGTGAAAGATGCAGTGCTTAGAAAAAGCTGGTGTTACGTAGGGTTTACTTGAATATGTTAAACTTAAAATCAAAACCTAATAAACAAAGAATAACAACTTAGGGAAACCGAACTTAGCCTAGTTCCCTTGAAACTTAAAGTTTAAGAACAAGTACAGCCTACTGATAGTACATAGAGAGAGAGTGGAGGAAGTAAGTCAGAATGATAGAGCAAAGTGCTCTAGCGAGGTGGGTTCCCTCTTTTATAGGGCACAAGGGCTGGAAATCCTTCCTCCTATGCCCAAATTTCATTCCTCACCCACAAAACATTAGAGTACATTTACTTCATAGGCTAGTATGTTTGTGCTTGATGACATGTACATATGCACATAAGTTCCCTTGTGCTGTACCTGTTAAATCTGTGGGTACAACACTGAAAAATATCCTATGCCATTCTCACTGTCGATTGGTCTAGGTAAAGGTCTTGGACAGGCATGGTTACTTCTCCATTTAAGTAACATGATAAAGGTCGATTATCCTCTCTGAGTAAAAGGTCACAATATAGATATGCTAACTTTGCCTTAGCTTAACATACAGGATATGGCCTGTAGGTTCTTGTAAGTCATGTGTCTCAGTCCCCTAATCATTTTTATTGCCCTGTGCTGGACTCTCTCCAGTTTGTCCACATCCCTTCTCATGTGGGTCTCAACCCCAAAAGTACTCACATTTCACCCCATTGGCCCCAAAATGCCGGCTTTTAATATGTAAATAGGGTGCTGCCATGGTCAAGTCACTCCCAAGCTCTCCAGCGGAGCCTGCTGGCGGAGAACAAGGTGAAAATTAGCCAGGATGTCACTTAGTCAAATCCCTGTGCTCCCCGCAGGTGGTATCGGAAAGTTCCAAGATGGCTCACTTCCCTTTCTCTCATCAGCTTCAAGCCCCAGGGTTACAAACGCACAAACCAGCTGGGATTCTCCCCTCGCCTCAGGGTGTGGGGCTGCTCTGAGGGGATGGGCTTGCACACTTGGGATATTAGTACAAAGACACAATTTCAATTTCTCTTAGAGAAATTGGAGGACAATTTATATTTGGTGAAAATCTTATTTTGTGAAAGGAAAGCTGCAGTGACAGCCTGGTTACTGGGGTGCAAAACACCTTCCTCCTGGGAGAAACAAGAAGTTAGAATTAGAAATTTTTACATTGTTTGTTCCTGTGTTGTTACAGGTTTAATTTTGCTTCTGTGTAGGTTTGTTTCAGGCTGTGACCGTTTTGGTTTATTGGGTTGTTTTGGTTTTTTTAGTTGGAATGGAGCTTTTAATTGACGTTTTCTGGATTTCAATGGCTGACCTGCAACACCAGTTTTGACATAGTTCTGCATATTTTATACAGATTTGACCAGTATTCAAGGATTCAGTTCCTTTATAGGAGATTTTAGCGGTCATGCTTATTTATTTGATGTTATTTTACCATTCTGCTGTAGCACACTTTTTTGATAAAATGTTGAAATTATTAATTTACAGGTGTGGAGTATAACGAGCGGATACGACGATGAGGATGGATTGACCCGCATTTAGTGAGTTTGAATGTTCAGTGTTTTTGAATCTTTTCCACAATCTAGTTTAAGCAGGGTCGCTATGAACTCTACCCTGCCATCTGTTGGTGATCTACCCTGCCATTTGTTAGTTTCTATTTTTACAAACAAATTTTTTCTTAATGTTTGGGTTTTAAATTAAGCCTTGTTTTTGGTTTCAATTTTCATTTAGGTTTTGGTTACTGATGGGATCTTTAAGAAAACTTTGGTTTCATTACTAAAATTTGGACAGATTTAGAATATTTAAAGTAAACCCTGTTTACTATTTTATTTTAATAAAATTTGTATTGCTGTAAACCCTAGCCGGAGGGAGAGGAGATGAGCCTGGCCTTTAATTGAGAAGGAGCAGAGGCATGGCCCCCGTGAAGGGTGGGGCCAGGTGATGTGGGGCACAGCCCCCCAATTTTTTTTGTCTAGCCCATCTAAGGCCTGGTCCACACTACAGCGTTAAATCGATTTAAACAGCATTAAATCGATTTAATGCTGTACCCGTCCAGACTACAAGGCACTTAAAATCGATTTTAAGGGGTCTTAAAATCGATTTTAAGGGGTCTTAAAATCGATTTCTGTACTCCTGCTCAACGAGAGGAGTAACCCTAAAATCGATATTACTATATTGATTTAGGCTTAGTGTGGACGGAAATCAAAGTTATTGGTCCCATTCTTTTACTGAGCTATCCAGAGTGTACCGCTCCGGAAATCGATGGTAGCCTGGGATCATGGACGCACACCACCGAAGTAATGTGCCCTAGTGTGGACGCGTAAAATCGATTTTATAAAACCTGTTTTATAAATTCGATTTTAGTAATTTCGATTTTACTATGTAGTGTGGACGTGGCCTCAGTCCCCCACTAAAGGAGAAGAGTCTGATGCCACCCCTGCTGGTCACTGGGTGTCACTGCTGCTCCATTGGAAACATGCTCTGTGCCTTACCCAGATGGGTGGGAAACACATTCTGTGCATTACCGTGACTGGTCCGTGGGTGTCACTGCTCGTAGCGGGCAGACACACGCTGTGCATTACGCCACCTGACCAGTGGGTGTCACTGCTGTATCAAGGGAAACACCTTCTGTGCATTACCCTGAATGACCACGAGGTGTCACTGCTGCGCCAAGGAAAACACCTTCTGTGCATTACTCTGACTGCCCACTGGGTGTCACTGCTGCGCCAAGGGAGAGATAAGAGTGGCCAGACTGGTTCAGACGCAAAGTCCATCTAGCCCAGTATCCTCCTGTCTTCTGACAGTGGCCAGTGCCAGGTGCCCCAGAGGGAATGAACAGAGCAGGGAATCATCAAGTGATCCATCCCCTGCCGCCCATTCCCAGCTTCTGACAAACAGAGGCTACAGGCACCATCCCTGCCCACCCTGGCTAATAGCCCTTGATGGATCTATCCACCATAAACTTATCTAGTTCTTTTTTGAACCCTGTTGTAGTCTTGGCCTTCACAACATCCTCTTGCAAGGAGTTCCACAGGTTAACTACGCAACTGCCCTGAGTTTACCCCCCCCTCCCCTGGCCAGGTTGTATATGGAAAAGAGGATGAGGATGAGGAGACCCATGATGTGTCTGTCAGTGGCTGGTGCCTCAGTTTCCTCTAGGCAGCAGTGCTGCAGGCTCCTTTGGTCTGTGCCCATGCAACTGTGTCTGTGCTATTCAAAAGATACATATGGCATTACATGCAACAAAGTTTTGGTTAATATACTCACAGCCTTCCTTGACATCCTGGTGGAAGGAAATACACAGGACCAGCCTTGCAGTTCAGGTTTCTCAATTCTTAAGTGAAAGATGCAGTGCTTAGAAAAAGCTGGTGTTACTTAGGATTTACTTGAATATGTTAAACTTAAAATCAAAACCTAATAAAGACTAAAAATGTAGGAAAACTGAACTTAGCCTAGTTCCCTTGAAACTTAAAGTTTAAGAACAAGTACAGCCTGCTGATAGTACATAGAGAGAGAGTGAAGGAAGTAAGTCAGAATGATAGAGCAAAGTGCTCTAGCGAGGTGGGTTCCCTCTTTTATAGGGCACAAGGGCTGAAAATCCTTCCTCTTATGCCCAAATTTCATTCCTCACCCACAAAACATTAGGGTACATTTACTTCATAGGCTAGTATGTTTGTGCTTGTTGATGACATGTACATATGCACATAAGTTCCCTTGTGTTGTACCTGTTAAATCTGTGGGTACAACACTGAAAAAAGTCCTATGCCATTCTCCACTGTCGATTGGTCTAGGTAAAGGTCTTGGACAGGCATGGTTACTTCTCTATTTAAGTAACATGATAAAGATCGATTTTCCTCTCTGAGTAAAAGGTCACAATATACATATGCTAACTTTGCCTTAGCTTAACATACAGGATATGGCCTGTAGTTTCTCGTAAGTCATGTGTCTCAGTCCGCTAATCATTTTTATTGCCCTCTGCTGGACTCTCTCCAATTTGTCCACATCCCTTCTCATGTGGGTCCTAACCCCAAAAGTACTCACGTTTCACTGCATTGGCCCCAAAATGCCAGCTTTTAATACGTAAATAGGGTGCTGCCATGGTCAAGTCATTCCTGAGCTCTCCAGTGGATCCTGCTGTTGGAGAACAAGGTGAAAATTAGCCAGGATGTCACTCAGTCAAATCCCTGTGCTCCCCGCAGGTGGTGTCGGAAAGCTCCAAGATGGCTCACTTCCTTTTCTCTCATCAGCTTCAAGCCCCAGGGTTACAAATGCACAAACCAGCTGGGATTCTCCCCTGGCCTCAGGGTGTGGGGCTGCTCTGAGGGGATGGACTTGCACACTTGGGATATTAGTGCAAAGATACAATTTCAATTTCTCTTAGAGAAATTGGAGGACAATTTATATTTGGTAAAAATCTTATTTAGTGAAAGGAAAGCTGCAGTGACAGCCTGGTTACTGGGGTGCAAAACACCTTCCTCCTGGGAGAAACAAGAAGTTAAAATTAGAAATGTACATTGTTTGTTCCTGTGTTGGTCCAGGTTTAATTTTGCTTCTGTGTAGGTTTGATTCAGGCATTTTGGTTTATTGGGTTGTTTTGGTTTTTTTAGTTGGAATGGAGCTTTTAATTGACATTTGCTGACTTGCAACACCAGTTTTGACATAGTTCTGCATATTTTATACAGATTTGACCAGTATTCAAGGATTCAATTCCTTTATAGGAGGTTTTAGTGGTCATGCTTATTTATTTGATGTTATTTTATCATTCTGCGGTAGCACACTTTTTTGATAAAATGTTGAAATTATTAATTTACAGCATTTGTTAGTTTTTATTTTTACAAACAAAGTTTTTCTTAATGTTTGGGTTTTAAATTAAGCCTTGTTTTTGGTTTCAATTTTTCATTTAGGTTTTTGGTTACTGATGGGATCTTTAAGAGAACTTTGGATTCAGTACTAAAATTTTGACAGATTTAGAATATTTAAAGTAAACCCTGTTTACTATTTTATTTTAATAAAATTTGTATTGCTGTAAACCCTAGCCGGGGGGAGAGGAGATGAGCCTGGCCTTTAACTGAGAAGGAGTAGAGGCATGGCCCCCGTGAAGGGTGAGGCCAGGTGATGGGAGGCACAGCTCCCCAATTTTTTTGGTCTAGCCCATCTCAGGCCTGGTCTACACTATGCTGTTAAACTGATTTTAACAGCGTTAAATCGATTTAATGCTGCACCCGTCCACACTACATTGCTCTTTATATCAATATAAACGGCTCTTTAAATCGATTTCTGTACTCCTACAAAATGAGAGGAGTAACGCTAAAATCGATATTACTATATCGGATTAGGATTAGTGTGGACGCAAATCGACGTTATTGGCCTCATTATTTTACAGTAGCTACCCACAGTGCACCGCTCCAGAAATCGACGCTAGCCTCGGACCATGGACGCACACCATCAAATTAATTTGCCTAGTGTGGACGCGCACAATCAATTTTATAATATCTGTTTTATAAAATCAGTTTAAGGTAATTCGAATTTATCCTGTAGTGTAGATGTAGCCTCAGTCCCCCACTAAAGGAGAAGAGTCTGATGCCACCCCTGCTGGTCACTGAGTGTCTCTGCTGCTCCATAGGAAACATGCTCTGTGTCTTACCCAGATGGGTGGGAAACACACTCTGTGCTTTACCGTGACTGGTCCGTGGGTGTCACTGCTCGTAGAGGGTAGACACATGCTGTGCATTACGCCACCTGACCACTGGGTGTCACTGCTGTATCAAGGGAAACACCTTCTGTGCATTACCTTCAATGACCACGAGCTGTCACTGCTGCTCCAAGGGAGACAGAAGAATGGCCAGACTGGTTCAGACGCAAAGTCCATCTAGCCCAGTATCCTCCTGTCTTCTGACAGTGGCCAGTGCCAGGTGCCCCAGAAGGAATGAACAGAGCAGGGAATCATCAAGCGATCCATCCCCTATTGCCCATTTCCAGCTTCTGGCAAACAGGCTACAGGCACCATCCCTGCCCACCCTGGCTAATAGCCCTTGATGGATCTATCCACCGTAAACTTATCTAGTTCTTTTTTGAACACTGTTGTAGTCTTGGCCTTCACAACATGCTCTTGCAAGGAGATCCACAGGTTAACTACGCAACTGCCCTGAGTTTACCCCCCCTCCCCTGGCCAGGTTGTATATGGAAAAGAGGATGAGGATGAGGAGAGCCATGATGTGTCTGTCACTGGCTGGTGCCTCAGTTTCCTCTAGGCAGCAGTGCTGCAGGCTCCTTTGGTCTGTGCCCATGCAACTGTGTCTGGGAAAGAGGGAGTAGAGGCTCATGCATCCCAGCCCCACGCCCCACCCCGAGCAGCCGGAGAATCCAGGCCAAATTTAACCCTGGTAGCTGGGCCGGGATTTGCCTGGGCTGGGGTAGGACTGGGGAGGAATTGGGAGGGAGACAGACACACCTGGTGTGAGGGAAGATCCTCCCATTCCCTGCCAACCCCCTTCACTCTTTGCAGAACAGCACCCCCTAGCATTTCTTTCTCTGTCATGGGAACTGTCTGCTTCCTGCTTCTCCCTTAGCATCGTCTCTCCCCATCCTGGGCACTGGCATTGCCCATCCTGTGCAAAAAAGCAGGCCCCGGTGTGCCCCATGGCACTGCCCTGCAATTGTGGGGGCAGCTGTTGGATGGAGCCATATCAAAATATGGGGGTGGGCAAGGCTGGGGACCAGGACTCCTGGGTTCTCCCCTCAAATGTGAGAGGGGAGTGGAGATTAGGGGGTAGAGTGGGGGAGGGGCAGGGCTGGGATCCAGGGATACTGCTTTTTCTGGTTTTCTCCACCTTCTGCAGCTGCCTTGGTCCTTTCAATGTGTTTCTTGTTCCATATTTATTTGCTCACTTATGTAACTCACTCCAGAGGTGGCTGCATCGCAGTGTTGGGTGAGGCACCCTTGGCTGCATCACCTCCTAACCGCGTCTCTCTCCCCCTTCAGGTGACCCTGCAGCACTCAGCAAACATCCACAAGATCATGGGGCACTTTGAGCATTGGGCAGGCAGGGGCCAGGCGCCCAGCCCTCCCGCCAGAGAATGGGACCCAGCACTCCCTACTTTTTACAGGGACTAAAAAGGGGCAAAGGAGGGCAAATCAGAGGAGTGGGTGACCAGGGTCTGAGCAGGGGGTGGAAATTGACTGGTCGGGGGGTCAAGCAGCTGGAGGCAGAGTTAGGAGAGGGACTGAAGGCAAAGTCAGGGAGCAGGGAAGGAGCCGGAGTTAAGCCCGGAGGGAGGCGCTGCCAGAGGGTTAAACCCTGGCACAGGCAGGGGCAGAGGGATAACAGTTATCCCGGTGGGCTGAGACTCCAGTGTTTGCAAACATGGGTGCGGGGAACAGAGGGCTTTTTTATTTCCCCTCCCACAGGCAGCACCTCTCAGCATGGGCTTCCCAGGGCTGTGCTCTTAAAGGCACAGGCATCCCACTGCCTAGACACTGCAGCTCCTCTCTGATGTAACCTACTGAGGTGCTGCAGTAGGAGACAATTCAGTGAAAGTGGGTATTCCCTATACGCCCCCCAATCAGGGGGCTGTGCACCCCCTTCCCCGAATTTCCCCAACACCCCCTCCCTCAGTGGTCAGGTAGTTACATGCAGCGCTGCCAATGTTGTCATTGGTTGCAAATTTGAATGGAAATTGAAACGTTAACACACACTTTAAAAGCAGATACAACGTATGAAAACTACTTGTACCTGAGAAAGTAAAATAGGTTTGAAAAGTCTGGACAAAGCCGGGTTTCCTTACCCAGCTGTTGTGTTTGCTGGCAATGTGGGTGCATTGGCTTTGGCAGTGTTGGCCAACCTTAGAATTTCAAATGATGATTTGTAAGCGAGGTGTGAATGAGCTCTCCCCTGGCAGCTACTGATGACCAGGGTTGGGGGAGGCTTTGGGACCAGACTGTATTTACATGAACTCACCTACTCTGCCGAGTTATCCAGTGGACAGAGCTGGGCTGCCCCTGCTGTAGGTGCCCGGAGGAGGGAAGGTGTGTGGGGCTCCAACCTGGGACTCTTCCTCCCTCCTGCCAAGCTCTGACTATTAATCTCAGCCCTGGCACTCCTTTCTTCAAGCGCCATATGGGCCAGAGGAAAAGTGTGGTAGGAAGCACAAGGGCCAAGCTTGTGGACATCAGGTGAAGCAGCAAGAATCCCAACTATCAGGGTAGCAAGTTCTAGAGCCCTAACCCATTGTAGCCATCCCTGCCAAAGGCCTGGCTCTAGGAGGTGTGAGTCACCCAGCAGGAGGGGAAAGATTCACTCTTACACAGCTGGAGACAGGGAAGTTGAGCTCTGGGGCTTTACCACAAGCATGGGTGGCAAATTTGTAGAAATTTTGGTGGTGCCCAAAACCGGCCCCCCAACTCCGCCCCCCAAACTCCACCCCCACCTGCCTAAGGCTCTGGGAGGGGATTTAGGGGGGAGGTCTAGGCTTCAGATCCTGGGCTGGGGATTAGGGTGCAGGAGGGGTGCAGAGTTCAGGCTTTAGGATGGAGTTTGGGTGCAGGCTCGGGCAGGGTTGTAGGAAGGGGTGAGAGGTGCAGGCTCTGGGGGTGGGAAGGATTGCACCCTCTGGGAGGGAGTTTGGGGATAGGAGGGAGTGTAGGACTGAGCATGAGGAATTCATGATGCAGGAGGGGGCTCAGGACTGGGGCAGAGTATCAGGGTTCAGAGGGAGCTCAGGGTTGGGGGTGTTGGAGAGGCTCAGGGCAGCCTGCACTAGGACTCTAGGGCAGCAGTTCTGCCCAGAATCCCTCTACTCCAGCAGCAGGCAGGGGACAGGCACATGCTGCTTTTTGTCAGGCAGAGACGCAGCGCGGCAGGCGGAGGGGTACCAGGGCCCAGGGGAAGAGACCCAACTCCAAATGTTCCTGGAGCCCGAGCACCACAAATGTATATAACCTGCTGCCTATGACCACAGGCCAACACAAGGTCCCACTGAGATTTGAACTCAGATTACAGGATTCAGAGTCCTGAGTGCTGCCCATTACACTATGGGACCAGCTTAGGCTGCTGTCTCTGCACATTGGTGACCCTCATGGGGCTGGCTTGTGTAAGGGGGCTCTTGGCCCTTTACTAAAACTTAGTGTGTGTGTGGGGGGGGTTGGTTGGCTAGTTCCCAGCACCAATAGAAGGGAGAAGGATCAATGGGAAATCAGGACCCTGAGACTGACAGCCCCAGGGACAATGGGGAGAGGCCAAAGCTTCAAGTTAGCCGGACTGACAGGCCAGGCATGAGAAAGTCACCAGGCCAGGGGGTCCCATCCTCCATGTGAGCTGGAACTGCCTGGGCGAGAGTGGGGCAGAGCTAAGGAGAGAGCAGGAGCCTGAGAAGAGCCGGGGAGCAGAGCTGTATAGGTGTAGTGCCAGAAACTGCTGCATGTAGGAATTTGCAACCTGTAGCAGTTACTGATACCTGAGGTTGTTCTTATTTGCTGACTTGTTCTAATTGGCTAAAACTTGACAGTGGTTTCTCTAACAAAGGCCAGTCCCTGGCCCCTTGGTCCAGACATCCTCCTTCATGTCAGGCTACGGTGACCAGATGTCAAAAATGAAATATCGGTACGCGGGGGGGCGGAGCAAAAAAAAATCCAGAAGGGGTCCCACCTGCCGCCAAGCGGCAGTGGCACAGCCCCATCTCCAACCAATTCTCGGCTCCAACCTCCGCTACACCCTCAGCTCCCACATCCCCTCACTCCTGGGCCCAGTTTGGGCTCCGAGCTCTGCAGTCGAGCCATGATCCGGGTCCCTCCTGCAGCTCCCAGGCAGGGGGTGAATCAGGCAGCTCCCGACAGGAGCGTGTCCGCCCCACTTGTGTCTCCGCCCCCCTCCCACCTTGTCCCTGCCTGCTCCGTGCTGCCCCCAGCCCCACTGCGCTGCCCCGCAGGCTGCAGGGCTGGAGCAGCTTCTGCGCTGCGCTCCCAGCCATGGCCAGTGTGCAAACCTGAGAGGGAGGGCGCTGCCTTCCCTCTCCAGGTCTGCAAGGGGAATGTAAAGCGGCCATTCCTCCAGGGGCAGGACACTGGGTTCCCTCCCCAGCTATGCCAGGGAACTGGGGAGCGGCCGTTCCTGCGGGGGCGGGGCGCTGCCTTCTCTCAACCCCTCTGTGAGGGGACAGTGGAGACACCATTCTAGCGGGGACGGGCCACTGCTTTACTTCCCATCTCTGCCAGGAGATTGGGGAGCGGCAGTTCCTGCTGGGGCGGGGCACTGGGCTCCCTCCCCAGCTCTGCGAGGGGACTGGGGAGCGGCCGTTCCTGCGGAGGAGGGCCCTGCCTTCCTTCTCCAGACCTGCGAGGGGACTGTAGTGCCGCCAGTCCAGTGGAGGCAGGGCGCTGCTTTCCCTCCCCAGCAACGCGAGCGGAATGGGAAACGGCCGTTCCTGCGGGAGTAAGGAGCTGCAATCCCTCCCCAGCTCTGCTAGAGGACTGGGAAGCGGCAGTTTGAGCAGGGGCAGGGCGCTTGGTTGTCTCCCCGGCTCTGCGAGGGGACTGGGGAGCGGCCGTTGCAGCGGAGGCGGGGCGCTGGGCTCCCTCCCCAGCTCTGGGAGGGGCCTGCGGAGTGGCGGTTCCTGTAAGGGTGGGGCACTGGCTTCCCTCCCCAGCTCTGAGAGGGGCGTGGGGTGTGGCCGCTCGAGTGGGGGCAGGGCGCTGGCTTCCCTCCCCAGCTGTGGGAGGGGTCTGCGGAGTGGCGGTTCGAGTGGGGGCAGGCAGCGAGCTCCTTGCTTTAGTCACAGCATCAGAGCCAGCGTGAGCCCCCTCTCCGGTGTGCAGGGGGGGTGGGGAGCATCTCTCCCTTCCACTCAGCCCCTGGGGGCTGGTTACAGGTAGGCAGGTACCCTGAGCCCAGCAGCCCTTCCCCCCTGCCAGCCACGTCATTTGCATTTTCACAGACCATTTCCGTCTTACCCAATTGGTTCCCTGGATTTGAATTCAAATCCTCGGCTGTTACAGGAGCAGGGCCTGGATCCTGT
The DNA here is from genome assembly GCF_025201925.1 of Gopherus flavomarginatus. Lineage (NCBI taxonomy): Eukaryota > Metazoa > Chordata > Testudines > Testudinidae > Gopherus > Gopherus flavomarginatus. Next base: position 3,990,679 of record NW_026115061.1, on the reverse strand, counting down.
CCCAAAGAGACACAGTCACCTCCCAACAGGGCCTCCCAGCCAATATCCTGGAGAACCCCAACAACCAGCCAGCCAGACCCTCCTGGGTCTGCACAGGGATCCAGGCCATATGCAGGACGGGAGGCTTCACCCTGGGGACCTTCACCCAGGTCCCACAGCCCCTTAGCATCTGCGACTGCACCACCACAGTTCTCTCTGTCCCAGGGTCTTGCCACCCCAGGCGTGTTTCCCCACTGACCCTTGGGCAGCCCTCTATGTCTCTCTGCTCCACCATCCCCAGTCCACGCTGCTGCTGCTTCTCCTGCAGCTTTTCCTCAGGCTCTTGCTCTCTCTCACGATCCTTTCGCACTCTCAGGCTCTGCTCCCATCCCATATGTCTTCGATCCCCTGATGAGGAACCCGATCGTGAAAACCATCATCTGTTTCGAGACCAGACTCTCTGGGTTGTCTGGCTGCTGTTCCAGCTGCTCCCAGATCCTTTTGTAGCCCCACCTGGGTCAGGAATCTGCTCCTCAGACGTGTCCTTCTCCTCCCACTCACGATTAACTGTGCCTTGGTGAACTTCCCTGTGCATAACCCTCTTTGTGTACAGGATCACAATGTCCTTCTCAAGGAGATGGTGATAGGCCATCACTTCACCATTCCCAAGTGGCTCTGGACTGACAGGCCTGTGTGCTCTTGGCTCTCCCATGGTTTCCAGGAAGAACCCCTGGTGTGCCAGCCCTTCTCGTGGTCACCACCTCTTTGCCAGGGTCGAGCTGCAGACTCCTCCGCCCCTGGGACTGCTCCTGCCATCCACAGGGGAACCCTGCTACTGCAAAAATCCTCTCTTCCAGGGCAGAGCGGCAAGCTCCTCCAACCGGAGACTGATGGCTGCAGTCCTCAGGGGGACCCTGTTACTCCAACAGTCCTTCTCGCTGGTCACACACTCCCAGAGGTTAACCGCTCCCTGAAACCGTCCCTCTCTGAGCCTTCAGCATGCCTGGTTCTCATTATCCCTCCTTTGTTTTACTGCTCCCCAGTCACTTACTGCAAGCAGTGCCATTCACGGGGTGCAGTACATCCCGCCACTGACACCAGATGTCACGGAGACCATGGGCGATGCTCTGGAACTGCTCCCCACAAAGCCAGTCAGGACTTTGAAGAGCCTCCTCTCCCTTGGAGCAGAAGTTTTTAGGGCAAGAAGCTCACAAGTCTTCACCTCCTGGGTCTCTCCTTGGAGCATTCAGCATCCTCTGACTCTCCGTGCATTTCCCCCAGCGAGTCCGCCCAGGCAAGGTCCATTCTGGGGGGTATCAAGGTTTTTTCCCCACTTTGAACTTTAGCGTCCAAGAAGTGGGGACCTGTATGATCACTTTTAATCTTTATTACCAGCTTAAATTTGGTACGCTGCCACCAGCCAAAAATATGGTGTTTGGCACACTTCCTGTTCCCCCAAAGCTTTCCCTGGGGAATCCATGACCCAAACCCCTTGGATCTGAACACAAGGAGAAATTAGCCTTCCCCCCCCTCTTTTTCCCCCCAGACTTTCCCCTCCCTGGGTTACCCTGAGAGGCTACACTGATCCAAACTCCTTGGATCTTAAAACAAAGAGGAATTGACCTCCCCCCCGTCCTTTACCCCCCACTCTCTGGTGCGTTCAGATCCAATCCCCTTGGGTCTTAAAACAAGGAAAAAAATCAATCAGGTTCTTAAAATAGAAAGCTTTTAATTAAAGAAAGAAAAGGTAAAAATTATCTCTGTAAAATCAGGATGGAAAATGTTTTACAGGGTATTCAGATTTATATAGCCTAGTGGGACCTCCCCGCCTCGCTTAGCTTGAGATTCAAAGTTACAGCTGTTGGTGTCTCTAGGCATAACCCTAGGTAACTCGGGAGGGTGGTAGACCACAAGTGTCAATGAAGCCCTCCTGTTGTAGGCCTCAATGAACCAATGTTCCTCCATGTTAAACACTTTGTGTAACCTAGTGTAACCTAATGTACTAATAGCTGCAAAAATGTAGTGTTAGCAGTTAGTTTTGGTTGTAACAGCCAGTTCTCTGCTGTAATACATTGAAGCTCGGCTAAAGCATGCTCAAGGCCGTTTTAAGATACTGTGTAAATGTCTCAGCAGTGGAGGGGGGAGGGAGGGGGAGACAAAAGATTGAATGAGAAAAGATACTGCAGCTGGATGGGAAAGGAGGGGGAAGTGAGAAATCTGCTAGTCAGCAAGAAAGTTTTGTACTAAACAAATGGGATTTAAAAGGAAGAAACTGCTTGTTTTAGGGGTGCAGGATCTGAGATTGTTATTTCTCTCTTGCACCTTATTTGAGCTCAAATAAATTTGGTTATTTGCTTCTCCACCCTGGTGTGTTTATTGGCGCTTAAGCACTCTGGGCAACGAACTGCTGTTGCTTGCCTCTGGCACTGCTGTGTCTGCAACACAGCATACAGAGGTAAAAATCCTTCCAGCAAAAGACACATTTACAAGTAAAGAAAACAAACATAAGATTGATCCACGTTTCCTGGCTATACTTACTACTTTGAAACATGAGAGACTGATTCAGAAAGATTGGAGAAAACCTGGTTGCACGTCTGGTCCCTCTTAGCCCCAAGAGCGAACAAAGAACAAAACAAACAGCACAACAAAGACTTCCCTCCACCAAGATTTGAAAGTATCTTCTCTCCAGATTGGTCCTCTGGTCAGGTGTCAGCCAAGTTCACTGAGCTTCTTAACCCTTTACAGGTAAAAGAGACATTAACCCTTAACCATCTGTTTATGACAAGAGGGAAGCCAGCGCTCCCCCCCCCGCTGGAACCACCACTCCCCTGTCCCCTCCCAGAGCTGGTGAGGGAATACAGCACCCCACCCCCGCTGGAATGGCCACTCCCGAGTCCCCGGACACAGCTAAGGAGGGAAGGCAGCACCCCACCCCCGCAGGAATGGCCGCTACCTATTACCCTTACAGAGCTGGGGAGAGAACACAGCACCATGCCCCTGCAGGAATGGCTGCTCCCCAGTCCCCTGGCAGAGCTGGGAAGGGAACCTAGCGCCCCGCCCCTGCAGGAAAGCCGCTCCCCATTCCCCTCGCAGAGCTGGTGAAGGAAGGCAGTACCCCACTGCCACTGGAACGGCCACTCTCTAGTCCCCTCGCAGAGCTGGGGAGGAAACACAGCGACCTGCCCCCGCTGGAATGGCCGCTCCCCAGTCCCCTCGCAGAGCTGGGGAGGGAAGGAAGCGCCCCGCCTCCGCAGATACAGCCACTCCAAAGTCCCCTCACAGAGCTGGGAAGGGAACTCTGAATTCCAACCACCCAGCCCAAAACAGAAACTGAACTGCCCTTCCTCCAGCTGGCCGATTCCTTTGTCCAGCTTCCCGGGCAAAGGTGCTGACACCCTCTCCCCATACCTGGCTCAAGATACAGGCTTAAAAATCCTGTGCCTCACCTAACGTCCTCCCCAGCTCTCCCATCTCCCCACACAGACAGTCCCTACTTCATCAAATCTCTCCCCCCTTCGAGACTGAACTGAGCGAGTAACTCTGACCAGTGACCTGGGGAAGTTCAGGGTCCCGCTTTCCAGGCCATCGCGTCCGCTATCAATTGGCACTTCCCTTCACGTGGATCATGTCCATGTCATAGCCCTGCAGGAGCAGGCTCCACCTCAGGAGCTTGGCATTGGCTCCTTTCATCTGGTGCAGCCAAGTCAGGGGAGAGTGGTTGGTGTACACAGTGAGGTGTCGCCCAAAGAGATATGACTCCAGTTTCTTAAGGGCCCACACCATGGCCAGGCATTCCTTCTCGATGGCCGCGTAGTTCTGCTCCCGGGGTAGCAACTTCTTGCTCAGGTTCACGATGGGGTGTCTCTCCCCCTTTTCATCCTCCTGCATTAACACCCCCCCCAGTCCCATGTCTGAGGCATTGGTGAACACCATAAAGGGCTTGTTGAAATCTGGGTTTGCCAGAACTGGGTCACTAACTAGAGCCGTCTTCAGCATCCAGAGAGCCTGCTGGCACTGCTCGGTCCAGACCAGCTTGTCTGGCTTACCCTTCTTCCACAGCTCAGTGATGGGGGCAGCTATGGCTCAAATTGGGGCACGAACCTTCGATGGTACCTCATCAACCCATTAAAGACCTGGACCTGGTTTTTGGTTTGGGGAGCAGGCCAGTCTCTGATCACCTCCACCTTGGCTGGTTCCGGCTTTAGGCAGCCATTCCCCACCCGATGGCCCAGATAAGATACTTCAGCCATCCCCACCTTGCACTTCTCAGCCTTTACGGTTAACCCAGCCTCCCATAGTTGGTCCAGCACTTGTTTAACCTGGGACACGTGGTCCTCTCAGGTCCGGCTAAAGACGCAGATGTGGTCAATATATGTCACGGCAAAATGCTCCATCCCCCTCAGTAGTTGATCCACCAGGCGCTGGAAGGTGGCTGGCGCTCCCTTGAGGCCGAAGGACAGGGTCAGAAACTCGTAGAGCCCCAGAGGGGTGATAAAGGCCAATTTCAGCCTGGCATCTGCGTCCAGCGGCACTTGCCAGTAGCCCTTTGTAAGATCCTCGGAGGTGAGGTACCGAGCGCCTCCCAGCTTCTCTAGGAGCTCATCAGGCCTGGGCATGGGGTAGGCAACAGATACGAAGATGGCATTGAGCTTTCGATAGTCCACACAGAACCGGATCAACCCATCCCTTTTGGGGACCAGCACCACTGGAGAGGCCCAAAGCCTGGAAGACGTTTGGATCACCCCCAAAGCCAGCATGTCCCTGACCTCTCTTTCTAGGTCCTGGGCAGTTTTCCCGGTGACCCAAAAAGTGGATCATCTTATAGGAGGATGTGACCCGGTCTCCACCCAGTGGACAATCAAATTAGTGCATCCAGGCTGGTTGGAAAACAGCTGTCGGTATAGAGATGCAGCACCCCTGTGATCTCAGCATGCTGGGCCGGGGTCAGCTGATCAGAGAGGGGAATTGCCTCCAGCGGGGAACCAGCTTTTGTCCCAGGAAATAGATCCATTAAAGCGTCATCTCCCTGCTCCTCCCAATGTCCACACACGGCCAACACCACATTCCCCCTGTCATAATATGGCTTCATCATATTCACATGGTACACCCTGCGGTGGTGCGCCAGTTCGACAGCTCCACCACATAGTTTATCGCATTTAGTTGCTTGACAACCTTGAAGGGCCCTTCCCGAGGTCCTGAAGTTTGTTCTTTCTCATGGGGATGAGAACCATCACCTGATCCCCGGTGGCGAAGGCGCGGGCCCGCACCGTGCGGTCATATCAGACCTTCTGCTTCCTCTGGACTCGGGCCATATTCTCCCTGGCGAGGCCCATGAGCTCGGCAAGTCTTTATCGGAAGGTCAGGACATGCTCCACCACTGACTCCCCATCGGGAGTGGCCTTCCCCTCCCATTCGTCTCTCATCAGGTCCAGGGGCCTCCTTACCTGCCTTCCATATAACAGTTTGAAAGGCGAAAACCCAGTAGATTCCTGGGTACCTCCCTATACGCAAACAGCAGGTGAGGTAAGTACTTGTCCCAAACCTGCGGATGCTGGTTCATAAATGTTTTTAGCATCATCTTCAGCGTCTCGTTGAATCTTTCCACCAGCCCGTTGTACTGGGGGTGATACGCTGAGGCCCAGCTGTGCCGGATGCAACGTTTCTCCCACAAGCACCGGAGCAGGGTCGACATGAAGTTGGACCCCTGGTCCGTTAAGACTTCCTTGGGGAACCCGACCCGGCTGAAAATGGTCAGCAGCGCATCTGCCACAGTATCTGCTTCGATAGAGGACAAGGCCACCGCCTCGAGGTAGTGAGTGGCGAAATCTACCACCAGAATGAGGGATTTTTCTGCAACTCAGCCTGGAACTCAGCAGCTGAGACAGGGATGGAGACACGCTCTCTCTCTAACTGGCTTGTTCTGAGGCCGCAGCCTTTCAGAGCCGTGTCCCTGGGCGTTCTCCTTGGGACGGGATTCTTCCTATTACCTCTTTGGGAGATCCCAGGATGAGACTCTCTCTGCATAGCTGTGGGCCTGTTCCTTTGGGACACCTCCCTGCCACCTCCCGACCGGATCTTCACAAACTCATCGGCCAGCCGCCCTGTATGTTGTGGGTCCTCTAGTTTTTGGTCCCTCAACCACAGCCTCAGGTCAGATGAGTACCGCTCATACAGTTGCTCCAGTCCTAGCAGTTTAACCAGATCCCCCTTCATCTGGGCCCCACTGGCCCACTTGCTGGTGTAACCCTCCATGCGGACGGCTAGTAGCTGACCTCAGGGGTTTTATACTGACCCTGGAAACTCTCTCAGTACATCTCAGGAATCAGCCTGAACTCACGCAGCAGGCCTGTTTGAATAGTTTGTAGTTCCCTTTCTCAGCATCTCCCAATTGGCGGTGCAATGCCATGGCCTTGGGGTCCTGTAAGGGAGTGAGAACTTGGAGCCTGTGCACAGGATCCACCTGGTGCAGCTCGCAGGCCATCTCAAAGGCATCCAGGAAGTCATTCATGTCCTCCCGCTCCTTACACTGAGCCAGAATGCACCTACCAAAGCTCCGCGCAGTCCTGGGCCCCCCTCACTCCTTGCAGTTGGGGGCCCCGCTGTTCCTCAGCCGAGCCAGTTCTAGCTCATACTGACACTGTTATTCTTCATATTCGCTCTTTCTCACTTTTTCCTCCTGTTCTCGCTGTCTTTGTCTCTCTTCATGTTCTCTCTGTCGCTTACGATCCTCCAGCTCTCTCAGTTTTAGCTCTCTCCCGTTCCAGCCGCTTCTGCTCCACGGATGCCGAGCGTAGCCGGGACGATCCCCTGCTGGCGGGTAAGCTTTGCCAGGAGGATCCCCTGCTGGCCGGGGGTGTCACGGTGTCCTTGGTATTCGCTGGGCTCCTCCTGACCCTTCCCCTAGGCATAGGAAGGGGGGGTCTCAGGAAGCCCTCAGCCACCGGCTGACCACTCCCAGTGGGGACAGACACTGGTGTCTGCGCTGCATCTATCAGGCTGCTTCCCTCAGAGACAGTGATCAGTTCATTCAAGTGATCTCCCTCCTCCAGCTGGGCCATCAGCTGGTCTTCGGTGAGCCTCCCTCTGCGCAGCCCCCTCTGCTTGCACAGCCCAAACAGGTTGCACTTAAGCTGCTTGGCATACATCTTCCTGCTGGCCACTCCCAGGCCGGGGTGCTCACTGCTCCCCACGGTTTCCAGGGAGACTCCTAGTGCACCAGCCCTTCTTGAGGTCACCACCCATCTGCCAGGGTCGATCCGCAGACTCCTCCATCCCTGGGACCGCTCACTGCAGTCCCCCGGGGGACCCTGTTACTGCAAAAGTCCTTCTCACTGGGCACACACTCCCAGGGCTTAATCACCCCTACAATAGCCCCTTAGTTTTACTGCTCCCCAGTCACTTACTGCAGGAAGCATCGTCCACGGGGTGCAGTAGATCCCACCTCTGCCACCAGTTGTCACAGATTGTGGGGGAGTCCGGCCCTGCACCCCTCTTCCTGGGACTCACAGTGACTCTCAGCCAGCCAGTAAAACAGAAGGTTTATTGGACAACAGGAACGCAGGTGACAGCAGAGCTTGTAGGCACGACCAGGACCCCTCAATCTGGTCCTTCTGGGGGTTCAGAGTGTTTTGTCCCCAGTTTGGGATTCCCTGAATTCCAACCACCCAGCCGTAAAACTGAAACTGCCCAAACCCTCTCTAGTCAGCTCTCTGCCTTTGTCCACCTTCTTGGGCCAAGATGTTGAACTCCCATCGTCCCTGCATCGCTCAGGTTACAGGCTCAGGTCCTGTCCCTCACCTAAAGTCACCCCCTGTTCTCCCATCCCCCACACAGACAGGTCATACTCCATCACAAGGGGCACCAGTAGAGCAGGGGGAATCCCAGGGGGCTGTGGGTCGGGAATGATGGGCATCAGCAAACCTGTGAGTCTGGAGGTCAGGACTGGGATAGCAGGGGCTGCAGGTCAGAAGTGAGGGGTACTGGTAGCACAGTGACTGGGGAGCCTAGCGGGGAGCCCAGGGGGCTGCAGGTCAGGAGTGAGGGTCACCAGCAGAGCTGGAGGGAGCCCAGGGGACTACGGGTTGGGAGTGAGGGGCACCAGCAGAGCTGAGAGTCTGGAGGTTAGGACTGGGATACAAGGGACTGCGGGTAGAGAGTGAGGGGCACCGGCAGCGCAGGGACCAGAGAGCTCAGCAGGGAGCCTAGGGGGCTGTGGGTCGGGAGTGAGGGGCACTGTCAGAGCTGGAGGGAGCCCAAGGGGCTGTGGGTCGGGAGTGAGGGGCTCCGTTAGAGCTGGAGGGAGCTCAGGGGGCTGCAGTTCGGGAGTGAGGGGCACTGCTACAGCTGGGGGAAGTGCAGGGGACTGCAGGTCAGGAGTGAGGGGCACCAGTAGAGCTGGAGGGACCCCGGGGGCTGCAGGTCGGGAGTGAGGGGCACCAGCAGAGTTGTGAGTCTGGATGTCACGATTGGGACAGGAGAGGCTGCGAGTCAGGAGTTAGGGGCACCAGCAGCGCAGTGACTGGGAAGCTCAGTGGGGAGCTCAGGGGGCTGCGGGGCTGCAGTGAGAGGCACCATCAGAGCTGGAGGGAGCCCAGGGGGATGCGGGTTGGGAGTGAGGGGCACCAGCAGAGCTGTGATTCTGGAGTTCAGGACTGGGATAGCAGGGGCTGCGGGTCGGGAGTGAGGGGCAATGGCAGCACAGTGACTGGAGAGCCTAGCGGGGAGCCCATGGGGCTGTGGGTCGGGAGTGAGGGGCACCGGTAGAGCTGGGGGAAGCCCAGAGGGCAGTGGTCGGAAATGAGGGGCAACGGTAGCACAGTTACTGGGGAGCTCAGCGGGGAGCACAGCAGTCTGCGGGTCGGGTGTGAGGGGAACCTGTAGAGCTGAGGGGAGCCCAGGGGATTGCACGTCGGGAGTGACAGGCATCGGTAGAGCTGTGGGACCCCCTGGGGGCTGTGGGTAGGGAGTGAGGGGCATCAACAGAGCTATGAGTCTGGAGTTCAGGACTAGGATAGCAGGGGCTGCGGGTCGGGAGTGAGGTTAAGCACTAGAGCTGGGGGGAATCCAGAGGGCTGAGGGTTGGAAGTGAGGGGTACCAGCAGAGTTGTGAGACTAGATGTCAGGACAGGGTTAGCAGGGGCTGCGGTTTGGGAGTGAGGAACACCAGCAGAGCTGTGAGTCTGGAGGTCAGGACTGGGATAGGAGGGGCTGCGGGTTGAGAGTGAGGGGGTCTGGCAGTGCGGTGACTTAGGAGCTCAGCGGGGAGTCCAGTGGGCTGCAGGTCGGGAGTGAGGTGCATCAGCATATCTATGAGTCCTGATGTCAGGACTGGAACATCAGGGGCTGTGGGTCGGGAGTGAGGGGCACCGTCAGAGCTGCAGGGAGCCCAGGGGCAGCGGGTCAGGAGTGAGGGGCACTGGTAGACCTGGGGGAAGCCCAGGGGGCTGCGGATCTGGATTGAGGGCCACCAGCAGAACTGAGAGTCAGCAGGTCAGGACTGGGATAGCAGGGGCTGCGGGTCGGGAGTGAGGGGCACCGTCAGAGCTGCAGGGAGCCCAGGGGCAGCGGGTCAGGAGTGAGGGGCACTGGTAGACCTGGGGGAAGCCCAGGGGGCTGCGGATCTGGATTGAGGGCCACCAGCAGAACTGAGAGTCAGCAGGTCAGGACTGGGATAGCAGGGGCTGCGGGTCAGAAGTAAGGGGCTGCAGATCGAGAGTGAGGGGCTCCGGCAGCGCAGTGACTGGGGAGCTATGCGGGTAGCCCAGGAGGCTGCGGGTTGGGAGTGAGCGACACCAGCAGATCTGTGAGTCTAGAGGTCAGTAATGGAATAGCAGAGGCTGCGGGTCAGGCATGATGGGCACTGCTAGAGCTGGGGGGAAACCAGGGAGCTGCGGGTCAGGAGTGAAGGCACCGTCAGAGCTGTGAGTCTGGAGGTCAGGACTGGGATAACAGGGGCTGCGAGTCAGGAGTGAGGGGCACTGGCAGAGCTGGAAGGTGCTCAGGGGGCTGCGGGTCGGGAGTGAGGGGCACCGCTACAGCTAGGGTGAACCCAGGGGGCTGGGGGTCGGGAGTATGGGGTACCAGCAGAGCTGTGAGTCTGGAGGTCAGGATTGGGATACCAGGTGCTGCGGGTCGGGAGTGAAGGGCATGGGCAGTGCAGTGACCAGGGAGGTCAGCGGGGAACCCAGAGGGCTGCGGGTGGGGAGTGAGGGTCACCAGCAGAGCTGTGAGTCTGGAGGTCAGGACTGGGATATCATCCAAACTGATGGTAAGTGATACCCAGGTGAGCCCATGGCCAGTACATCCTGCTCCACCCGCAGCCTGGCTGGGAGCCAGGACTCCTTGTTCTTATCCCCACTCTGGGAGGGCAGTGCAGTCTAGTGGTTAGAGGAGCGGATGCTGGGAGCCAGGCATGGGCTGTGACTAGAAGGGACCTGGGGAGGCACCTGGCCCATGCTCCACTCAGAGGCCCTGATCCCACTCGTCCTCTCCCCTCCAAGGCCCCATCCTCACTCTGCCCTGTCCCAAGTTCCCATCCGCCCACATGGAGCCACGGGGAGAGGGGCAGGGGTGCAAATGTCAGGCAGGCAGGTGGGGGCCTTGGGGTAGGGGGCGAAGGGGCACAAGTGGCAGGGCCTTGGGGGAAGAGACATGAGAGGCAGGCGGAGGGGGTCAGGGGAGTGGAACAAAGGGGGCCTGAGGGTGGAGTGTGGGCGGGGCTGAAGGGGGAGTGTGGGGGGTCTTCGGCAGGAGGAGGCTGAGTGGGAGAGGGCCTTGGGGCAGGGCTGCAGTCCGAGACCTCCCAGCCCCCCCAAATGGAGGAGTCCCAAGCTGTCCATGGAGCCAGGACTCCTGGGTTCTATTCCTGGCTCTCCCACAGAGTCCCAATTGGAGCTGGTGCAGGCCATATCACCCTCCCTGGTGCCTCAGTTTTCCCATGTGTGAGATAGGTACTAGTGTGAGTGGATGCAAAGCTGTGGAGAATCTGCTCCCTTCTCCTGGTGGCTCCTTGTAGCCCTCAGTAAGCAGCCAACTGCTCCAGACCCTGGATCCCGTATGGGTAGACCGGGGCTGAGGGCTAGATCTGGGCAATGGAAAGAATAAATCCACCCTTATCCGACTCCACCCCGGGATACATGGCAGGGAGGCTGGTGTTGGAGGGGGCAGGGAGTCCTGCAGCCCTCGCAGGGGAGAAGGGGGGGGCGATTCCCTGGCTTGACTGCTGATGATGGTGGTGGGGCGGGGGGCACTGGGGGATTGTGGTCTCATCCCAGCGGGGCTGGAGATGGAGCATGGCCTGCTGGGAGCTGACATCTCCTCTGTATTTGGGAGGGTGACACTGAGCCAAATTGTGGGACTCCTGCCCCCCCGGGACAAGGGAGGGTCCTCAGCCTTGCCCGCTCTTCTCTCTTTTACCAGGATCTGCCCAAGCAGCTGGGCCAGCCCAGACCCCACCTTCCTCAATGCCAGCAGCTTCCAATTCTGGAGAGTGGAGCGGTCGGGGAGTGGGGGCCTCTCAAGCCCACCCCGGGGAGCAGGGGCCAGGGCACTAGGGGGGCAAGGGCTGTGATGGGGGGAGGTGGTATTGGAGAGATGTCAGGGGGTGAAGCTGGGACTCAGCAGGGAATGGGGCAAGCTGCAGGGAGAAAGTGTAGAGGGGGGATGAGACAGGGGTGGAAGCTGGGGGGGAGGGGACACAGCCGGGGGAAGGACTGGGCAGACTGTTAGTGGGGGTGCTCAGAGGCAGTAGCATGGGGGGGCAGAGAGGGAGCTGGGGGGGACAGCTGGGGGAGGGACTGGGCAGACCATATGAGGGGCTGCTCAGAGGCAGTAGAATGGGAGGGGCAGGGTAGGAGCTAGGGGGGAGGGGAAACAGCAGCGGGGAGGACTGGGCAGACCGTTGGGGGGTTGCTCAGAGGCAGTAGCAGGGGGGGAGGCAGGGCAGAAGCTGGGGGGAGGGGACACAGCCGGGGGGAGGGACTGGGCAGAACGTAGGGCGGGCTGGTCAGAGGCAGTAGCATGGGGGAGCAGGGTGGGAGTTGGGGGGAGGGTACACAGCCAAGGGGGGACTGGGCAGACTGTAGAGGGGGCTGCTCAGAGGCAGTAGCATGGGGGGGAGGCAGGGTGTTAGCTTGGGGAGGGGACACAGCAGTGGGGGAGGACTGGGCAGACCGTAGCGGGGGCTGCTCAGACGCAGTACCATGGGGGTGTTGGTGTCACTAGGCATAAATCTAGGCCTCAGTGAACAAAGGCTCTTCCATGTTGAACTCTGCTTGATCTAGAAAGCTAGCAGCTGTGAAATGAAATGTGTAACAGTAAGTTATCAGTTGCAGCACAGCTAAAACCGGTCTAAAGCAGTAGCGATAAGGCCTGTGCACCTTTAGCAGAAGGACAAGATAACTTGCAGAAGGAAAACTTACTAACGAGCTGCCGCGGCCAAGATTACTTAATGCAACTGCGCTTACGTAACTGCTACAGGGGAGGAAGGAGGAGGAGGATGGGCGGGGGAGAAAGAAGAAAGAGAAAAAAAACTTATTAAAAGGGTCAAGCCGGTTGTGTAGGGGTGCATGATTTGAGGCGTTCGTCTCCTTGCACCGCTTTGAGATCTCAGATAAACTTTGCTTGCTTCTCCACCTGGGTTTGTGTTCATTGGCGCTTCACACTCTGGGCAATGAACCACTGTTGCTTGCCTCGGGCACTTTCTGTGTCGGCAACAGAAGGTAGCGCCCTGCCCCCCGCTGGAACGGCCCTCCCCAGTCCCCTCGCAGAGCCGGGGGGGAAACCCAGCGCCCCGCCCCAGCAGGAATGACGGCTCCCCAGTCGCATCGTGGAGCCGGGCAGTGAAGGCAGCTCTCCGCCACTAGAGGAACGGCCGCTCCCCCATCCCCTTGCAGGGCTGGGGAGGGAACCCAGCGCCCCGCCCCTGCTGGAACAGCCGCTCCCCAGTCCCCTCGCAGAGCCAGGAAGGGAACCCAGTGCCCCACCCCTGCATTAACAGCCGCTCCCCAGTTCTCTCCCAGAGCTGGGGAGGGAATGTAGTGCCCGGCCTCCGGAGGAGCGGCCGCTCTTCAGTCCCCTGGCAAAGATGGTGTGGGAACCCAGCGCCCCTCCCTTGCTGAAAGGGCTGCTCCCCAGTCCCTTAGTAGAGCTCGGGAGGGAACTCAGAGCCCCGCCCCCGCTGGAACGGACGCTCCCCAGTTCCCTCGTAGAGCTGGGGAGGGAACACAGTGACCCGCCCCCTCTGGAGCCACCACACCCCAGGTCCCTTCCAGAACTGAAAAGGGAAGCCGGTGCCCTGCTCCCTCTGGAACCGCCATTCCCCAGGCCCCTCCCAGAGGTGGGGAGGGAACCCAGAGCCCAGCTCCCGCTCGAACCGCCCCTCCCCACTCCCCTCCCAGAGCTGGGGAGGGAAGCCAGAGCCCCACCTGTGATGTTATGAGTATAATATAATATCTCACTGAAAGGGGACAAGGCCAGAAAGAGTTAATTACGTCACCTCACCGACTGACCTGACCCATGGGTGAAGCTTAAGGACTGATTAGCAAGATATGTAAATGAATAAAGCTTTGAAATGCAGTCTGCATTGTCAGAGGTAGAAGGGCAGATGTTTGCTCAGGTCTTGGGATGTCAGCAAACAGGTCTTGTCTATTGCTACAGTTTTAATTCAAAGATCAAAAAAGAGAATATTAGCATTTAAGATCATACTTGAGTGAAATAGTATTATTGTCTATATGTCTCTTTGAAGGTTGTGGTAACCTGCATCTGAACTGTTTAACGGATAAATTACTCTGTGCTAATTGCCAGGATGTTTGGGAGAAGGAGTTAAGCCTATTGTTTTCTCAGGCCAAAAGGCTGCTGGAAATGTATAAGAAGCCTGGGACACGATCCTTCTCATCTCAGATCTGCTTTGGGTTTCAAGAGTGGGAAACCTTAAGCCATGAGGATTGAGATCCCCAGTCATTGACTGGAGCCACCCTGAATCTGGACATTGGACTATAACCTATGGAGTATTTCTAAAAGGACTTTTGGCAACTACAAGCTCACCTCTACTATGTATCTAAATCTCAAGAATTGAATTCAAGTCTGTATGTATATGGATCTTTTAACCAACACTCTCTTTTCTTTTCTAATAAATTTTAGCTTAGTTAATAAGAATTGGCTATAGCATGTATTTTGGGTGAGATCTAAGTTATAATTGAACCTGGGTATGTGGCTGATCCTTTGGGATCGGAAGAATCTTTTCTTTTATATGATGAAGTAAGATTTTCAGGAATCATCATCATATCTAACAGGTGTGTCTGGACGGAGGCCTGAGGCTGGACACTTTAAGGAAACTGCATGGTTTGGACTTTTAAGTAACCAGTGAGGTACTATAGAGGCTGTTTTGTGCTGGCTTGGTAAATCTAAGTATTGGAATAACCACCAGCGTTTGGGGTTTGTCTGCCCCATTTTGTTTGCAGTTCACCCTGATTGAGTGACCTCAGCTGGCTCCCACGGGCAGCACCATCACAGTAGCGTAGTCGTGCAAAGATCCACAGAACCAGGTCAATTAGGCTTTGGGTCAGAACCCCACGCTATCCAAATTTGAAAATTGGGATTGAGAGTTTGGTTGGTTAAAGATCAGTGACCATGAGCCAGAAAGCATCTGCAAAAGCAATGAAACTGCAAGCCCTGATGGACGGCCTGCAGTTTGAATATAAGCAAAAACTGGCAGAAATTCAAATGGAAGAGAAGCAAGCCTTGGCCAGCGGGAGGAAGAAGCTGCTGAAAGAAAGAAGGAGGCTGATGAGAGAGAAGAAAAAGCTCGTAAGAGGTGTCTGGAATTACTGGCTGCCGAGGAGAAAGCTCGACAGAGGCAACAAGACCTGGAACAGGAGACTCACAAGATGCAACAAGAAACTGCCAGACTTCAGCTCCAAGTCAAAGAAGCAAGGAAAGAACAGCAGAAACTGTATCCTCTTGAAAATCCAGCTTATAACACATTTTAGAACATACTCTCCTTTTCCTAGTACGGCACTTTCCATGTGAATTAAGCAAAGCAAGCAGGGGAAACTACACAAGGAATAGAAACCAGTGCTCCAGAGAAGTGTTGAATTCATAACCCCAGTAGTATCCCCCTCTGCACTAACCAGTTGCACCACTGCAAGTGCTTCTTAGACAAAGTTGGGACACAGGCAGTTATCAGTCTCTGTGGGTCACACCTTTGCCTGGCGATTGTAAGGCTGATGCATCAAACCTAACTCAAGATGCGGCTTTTCAGCCATGAGACTCCAGGACATTTTAACAGGAAGAAAATCTCCTCCTTTCTGGTTTAGCCCCATTTGACTCCTTTTGTCTGTCTTCTCCCCGCCCCCCTCCAGTCTCTTTCCTTCCCCATTGGGGCCATGCAGAGAGGAGCCCCACTCAGTCTCTGTCACAGAGAGTCTGTGTCCCATAAAGGGAGGGAGGGATCTCTCTAAAACACTGATAATGGGGAGGGGTGAGGTGTCTGTGATTAGGAGGAGAAAGGATGGAGAATTAACAGTGGGGCCCAGAGAGATTCCCCCAGATTGGGGAGATGCCCTGCTGCCCCCCATCCGCCAGCTGTGGGAAGAACAACTTGGGATTGATTGGGGAAGCCACCTTTAAAAACACAAGTGTAACATGCTAGTTATATTTTAATAAGACCAAAGCCTCCTCAAACCCAGGGTCACGATCACTGGAATGATTTTGTCCTGATTTTTTACTGGCCGCAGACACAAAGCGAGTCAAATTACAGTTTCTGTTTGGAGTCAGTGCACACACATGAATCTGGAGGCTTTTAATTTCTTAGGTTCTGCTGCTATTTCATTTCTCTCCTGTTCCAAGATTTATTGTTGTGAAAAGCAACATTAGGCCTTTGGGAGTGTCCCCCCTGGTCCTGCCTGCCACCTCTGGGCAATTTAAAATGGCCCGGGGCAGGAGCGGCGCCAGGCTTTTTGGCGCCTTAGGCTCACGGCTATTTCACTGCCCTGTGCGCCAGTCCCGTGGCTCCAGTGGACCTGCCACAGGCATTCCTGTGGAGGGTCCACTGGTTCCGCAGTTCCGATGGACCTGCCGCAGGTGTGCCTGTGGATGCTCCACCGGAGCCACGGGACCAGCGGACCCTCTGCAGGCACGCCTGCGGCAGGTCCACCGGAGTCGCCTGCCATCCCCCTGGCAAAAGGTCGCCCCCCATAATCCTGGTAGCCTAGGTGACTGCCTAGGTCGCCTAAATGGAAGTGCCGGCCCTGGCCCGGGGTCCCCTGCCACCACCAGCAGCAGCACAAACGGACTGAGGCGGCATCCTGCCCACCCTTGCTCAATGTCGCACACCACTCCCGGAAGCGGCTGGTTTGTCTCTGTGGCCCCTGGGGTGGGGGTGTCTCCACGCACTGTCCCCACCCCAAGTGCCAACTCTTCCAACTGTGGCAATGGGAGCTGCAAGGGTGGAGTCGTTGGGCATCCATGCTCAGAGAAGCCCCCGGCCCTCCTGCTTAGGGGCTGCTGCCAGAAAGGGGTGCAGGTTGCTTTCGGGAGATGCCCGAGGTAAATGCTGCACCCCTCACCCTCTCCTGCACCCCCAACCCAGACCCCACACCTGCACCCAAACTCCCTCCAAGCGCCTGCCCCCTGAACACTCTCCTGCAGCACAACCCCCTGACTGAGCCCAGACCCTGCACTCGAACTCTTTCCCAGACTCCAGCCCCTCTCCCTTCCACACCCAAACTCCCTCCCAGAGCCTTAGGCAGGTGTGTGTGGGGGATGGGGCAGGACTTGGTCCCATTCTGGGCACCACCAAAAATTATACAAACCTGCCACCTCTGTCCAGCCCAACCTTCTGCTGATGCACCTCAGCCCACACTCGTGCAGGGTTTGAAGCTTCCATTGCTTAAATTCCAGGACACTGAGGGATTTCAGCTCCCCTTTGCCCAGAGGGAACCTTCACCCCACTCCCAACCAGGTTCTTGTCCATGGGATCACCGTAGGCGGGCTGGGTCCCTCGGTGTCTTTTCTCTCTCTATGACAGGCCAGGATGCAATAACTGGGGCATCTGAGCACCCAGGACCTTCTGTGGGGCTGCCATTCCCCTTCCCCTTCTGTGGTCTCGTCTGTCATTGACTAAAGCCTTTTTTCTATCCATCGTCAGCACCATCCGAAGCAAACTGCACTCACCTCAAAAAGACATAAAGTCCTGTGGCACCTTATAGACTAACAGACGTATTGGAGCATAAGCTTTCATGGGTGAATCCACACTTCGTCAGATGAATGTAGTGGAAATTTCCAGGGGCAGGTATAAATATGCAGGCAAGAATAAAGCTAGAGATAAGGAAGTTAGTTCAGTCAGAGAGGATGAGGCCCTCTTCTAGCAGTTGAGGTGTGAAAGCCAAGGAAGGAGAAATTGATTTTGTAGTTGGCTAGCCAGGCACAGAATTCCCACTACATTCATCTGACGAAGTGGCGATTCACCCATGAAAGTTTATGCTCCTGGATGTCTGTTAGTCTATAAGGTGCCAGAGGACTCTTGTCTCTTTTTACAAATCCTGGCTAACGCAGCTACCCTTGTGATACTCAAAAAGACAGTGTCCCCTGGTGGGTGTAAATCACTGACCTCTCTCCTCTCTGAGCACTGACTGCCCCTCTTTTCCTTGCCTCTCAGTCTGTGCAGATGGGACCTTTCCCTCTAGCGCTGGAGGATTCGCCCTTCTCATCTACCATTGTCTTAAGCAGCACAGTGAGAGGGAATCTTAAATGTACCAAGGTGACTTAGGAGCAGAAACCCTCCCAGACCTTGCATTCAGTTGGCACTTGCCCTCACTCAGCAGGATTAAAACTCCTGCAGGGAGACCGCTGGGCCACATCCCAGCTGGGTATGAGCAAAGCAGCAAGGTGAAAAAAAGAATCTGGTAATGCTGAGAATTGAACACAGAGCCTCATACATGCAAAGCATATGCGCTACTACTGAGCTACATGTTACACTCAGGACTGTCCTATTTCCAGAGCATCCAGTGGCCTAAGAGCAGCATGGAGGACACATTCCCTTTTCTGAGGGCCAAACCTGCTGTCCTGGAGGCTGCTGGTTCTTAGGGTCACTTTTCAGCAGAGCCAGATTCAATGTGTGGAGCAGAGAGAGTGGGTGACCTGGACTCAGAGTGCAGAGATACACTCAGCCCTCTCCCTTGCATTGGGTGGGTGGTGCGGCCACCTCCTGCTGGAAAGTAATGGGAGGGGAGGGGCGCTGTGAGTCGCTCAACACCTGACTCTGGTGACAGCAGTGGTGTGGGAAGCTCCAGGTATTTCTAGAATCTGCTCTTTCCACCTGCCTGTGAAGTCCAGCTTTCCCCAGCACATTCACTGCGGTGCAATTGGGTCACTGTTTCCATGGCTGAACAGCAAAGAATCACTCTCAGTTTCCCTTCTAGCTGCAGCAGAATTAGCCTGTGTCAGTGGTTAATGAGGTGGATCTAGTTGTAGATTGTTATTCATTCCGGCCTTGGTATGAAAAAGTTTATAGTCATTGATTTGCTGCTTAGGCATTTCAGCTGCCACCTCTGCTAAAGGTCCACTGAGCTGTGACCTTAATTCTACCATGTACTGGTCTTCGGGGATGCTGTACCCAAAATAGGCTCTTTCAAAATTTTCCAAGAAGGCCTCGCTGTCATCACCTGCCTTGTAGGTGGGAAATTTCCTGTGCTGTGGAGCAATAATTGGTGCCGGGTTGTTAGGGTTGGCTGGCACATGCAGCCCAGCTTTTGCCAAGTCCAGTTCATGTTTTCTCTGTTTTTCCTTCTCTTCATTTTCTTTTTGTTGTTTTTCCATTTCTCGGCGGTGGGCCACCTCTTCTTCTTCTTGCTTCCTTCTGTGGGCCAACTCTTCTTCTGCTTGTTTCCTTCGGTGGGCCACCTCTTCTTCTTCTAGTTTTCTTTTGTGTGCTGCCTCTTTGGCTGCCTGTTCTCTTTGGTAGGCTGCCAGTTTGATTTGTTCTTCTCTTTCTTTCATCTCCATTTGTCGCCTGTGTTCAGCTTCTTTGAATTGCTCTTCGGCCTCAATTTTTGCCTTAGAAGTCATGATTCCTGTTTTCTTGTGTTGGGGTGCCCTTCGGTGTTTATCTTCTGAACTGCAGGTTCTCTGTTGCCTCCTGAAGTCTGCCTAGCAACAGTGCCTTTAGCTAATCTTCAATGTTAAGTAAACCTGAAAAACCACTTTATTTGCATGTATATAGTGCTGGTAATGACTCCTAATGGGAGTGCTATTGCATGACAAAAGACCTGTAACAGCTCCTTAATGGCTTCTTGCTTAACATGCAAGCCACAAACTGCCAGAGAGAGCAGAAAAAAAAATTCTCTCTGGTTCCCTTTTAAAACCAAACTGTTTCTCTCTGCTAAAAAGCCCTTAGCAGAGAAAAGAAAAATATAATATTCCTACTGGCTTCTGGATTCTGTCTATATCCCAACCGCTGCTACTCATATCATAACCTTAGTCCCAGATTTGGACCTTAGCGTCCAAAATATGGGGGTTAGCATGAAAACCTTTAAGCTTAGTTACCAGCTTGGACCTGGTACTTGCTGCCACCACCCAAAAAATTAGAGTGTTTTGGGGCACTCTGGTCCCCCTGAAAAACCTTCCCTGGGGACCCCAAGACCCAAATCCCTTGAGTCTCACAACAAAGGGAAATAATCCTTTTTCCCTTCCCCCCTCCAGGTGCTCCTGGAGAGATACACAGACACAAGCTCTGTGAATCCAAACAGAGTGACTCCCCCTCTCCGTTCCCAGTCCTGGAAACAAAAAAGCACTTTCCTCTTCACCCAGAGGGAATGCAAAATCAGGCTAACAAATCCAACACACACAGATCTCCCCTGATTTCTTCCTCCCACCAATTCCCTGGTGAGTACAGACTCAATTTCCCTGAAGTAAAGAAAAACTCCAACAGGTCTTAAAAGAAAGCTTTATATAAAAAGAAAGAAAAATACATACAAATGGTCTCTCTGTATTAAGGTGACGAAATACAGGGTCAATTGCTTAAAAGAATATTGAATAAACAGCCTTATTCAAAAAGAATACAAATCAAAGCACTCCAGCACTTATATTCATGCAAATACCAAAGAAAAGAAACCATATAACTTACTATCTGATCTCTTTGTCCTTACACTTAGAAACAGAAGATTAGAAAACAGAACTACTTCTCCAAAGCTCAGAGAAAGCAGGCAGACAGAAAACAAAGACTCAGACACAAAATTCCCTCCCCCCAAAGTTGAAAAAATCCGGTTTCCTGATTGGTCCTCTGGTCAGGTGCTTCAGGTGAAAGAGACATTAACCCTTAGCTATCTGTTTATGACAATTCCCCACCTTGACAATTCAGACAGTCCCTTTCCTACTCAAATCCCCAGCACCTCGGTGATCCTGGTAGCAGAGGTTGGGTCCTGAGACTCTGAGCGTCCTTTTTACCCTCCACCTGGAGTGAACTCAGCTTTTCCCCCATCCCAGACAATCCATGAAATAACAACAGGGGCATAAAGAAAGAGGGGAGGGAACATCTCACTGCCAGGGCTGGATGTGCCCAGGGCCCCAACTCATCCATTGTTTCCATGGAATTTGGCCCCTTGCTTTGCACAAGGGACAGAGAAAGATCTTGCTGTTCCTGTGGCTGTGCAAGGAAAATGGTGCTTCTGTATGAAAGAGAGGGGGGAAATGGCCCCATGATGGGACAATATCCTCAGGATTAAGACCTAAGGACTCAGGCTGAGAGCTGATTTAACTCCACTCATCTGGGATTTAACAAATTGTCTTCCATGGAGCAGGGCCAGTTCCAGTGTTTTTGCCACCCCAAGCGGAAAAAAATATAAAAAAGCTGCAATCAGCAGCAGCTCTACCTCTGCCAGTTTTGGCAGCAAGTCTTTCCCTCCGAGAGGGACTGAGAGGGACCAACTGCCGCAGAAGCCTCCCGATTCCATTGGCCGTCCCAGGTACCTGCTTGCTGCTCTAGTGCCTGGAGCCAGCCCTGCCCTGGAGACACTGGGAAGATGGGGGAATCAGGAAAAAACCACAGATTTGTTTACATTGCAAGTGAAGAATAACTTAAGCTTTTTTGGTTTAAAGCCTCTTTTCCCTGACTGGTAATTGAACCCAGGCCTTGGCAGTGAAAGTACCAAATCCTAACCACTAGACCACCAGGGAGCTGATAGCATAACTTTTCTTCGCACTTATGCTACACTTTCTTCGGCTACTTTCTATCTACTTTCTGAAACCGCTCCATTGTCCACTCCCTGAGGGGATAGGAGCAGAGTGCAGGAACCCCTGTGCTCAGGGGCACAATCTGAGCCCAACCCAAGTCACTGAAACAAACTCAAATGATGCTTCCTCCAGCAGGACCACAGAGCCACACAAAAAAACCCCATGAGGAACAATCCTCCTCTGCCTTCATTTACCCCATCGCAACTCTCTCAGCAGCCGACTCTTGCGGGAAGGACTGAGCTGATAGGAGCTCTGGCTTAGAGACTAAGGCAGGGGTGTTGCTACCCCTTGATGTGAGCTGATCACATTCTCACTCTGTGTTACGGGGCTCTGAGCTTTGCCATCTTGTGAGTTCTGAGTGCTGAGCCCCCCGGACCCTTCTGCTGGGAGCATGGTGATTGCACAACAGCTGCAAGCCCCTTTCCCGTCTCCTTGTCCTCCTCAGCTTCCCCAGACCTTCCCCACAAATGGTTCTATCAGGCGCTGGAGGGATCTAAGCACCTGCAGGTTTCCCTCACCCACCTCTTAAGGCAAACAGTGATTCCCTTCTCTGACACTCCTGAGCCTGGGCTTCTTTTGAGTTTTTCCCCAGGGGACCTGATGCCCTGTGAAAATGTGTGTGTGGCACATGGGGAACTCAAACTCACACACTCCCCCAGTAGATGAGTCCAACAGAACCTCCCCTTGGTGGGAGAATCCTAAATTCCACCCTCCCACCCTGGTTATTCTGACCAGCTGATGGCGGCAGCATGCTAAATCAACCCCAGCTCTCTGGGCTAGAAAGCAGCATCTAACCAGCCTTGTGACAGCTCTGGTTTGCTAGCTGGAGACATAACAAACCAGGAACGAAGGCAAATGTCAGACAGAGAACCTCAGTTCACAAATAAACACCCTCAGGCTCCTTCTACACTGCGACTGGGCAGTTGACTGACTTTAAATCTAGCTAGCTCTATTGGTAGAGCATGATGCTCTTAATCCCACCATCATAAATCCAAGCCCCATGGAGGGTGGTAGCGACAGCCCTTAGGTGTCACTCTTCTGCTAATAGTCACAGATCAAAATGAAACAAACTCTCTATGCTCTTCGGCAGGTCATGTTTCTTCCTCTCTCTGAGCTTCAGTAAACCATGAAGAGAGAACAAACTGACTTTTGCATCCTCTGTTAAGAGAGTATTTTCTCCTCTTCCATTCTACCTCAGGCAAGAAGAGGGGATAATGAACCATTTTACGGATGTCTGCAAAGAGAAAAGTTTGGTCATTATTAATAGGACGATGATCAATTGGTCTCCATGTCCACTGACAGTAGGACAAGAATCAATGGGCTTAATCTGCAGCCAGGGAGATTCACGTTAGATGCTGGGAACAGCTTTCTAACTCTGAGGGTAGTTAAGCTCTGGAATAGGCTCCCAAGGGTGTCTGTGGAGTCACTGTCCTCGGAGATTTTTAAGAACAGGTTGAACAAACCTCTGTCAAGGATACTCTACATATACCTGGTCCCATAGACAACCTGCTCTGGCTCTGGTTCTCTCCTTCTGCTCCCTGCCTGGGCCGACTGCTGTGGGCACTTGACCCCACATGGCCCCCAATGCATCGTCTCTGCTTGGCCCTGCTTCAGCAGTGAGGGCTGGATTTCATGACCTCTCCAGGTCCTTTGCAGCCGTACAGCTCTATAATTCGATGCCATCTCAATATAATATAAACAACAACAAAGGTGGAAACACTCCAATCTAACATCTAACAATTCAGCGTGAAATGACATTCCACAGCACAAAGTGACAATACGTAGGAGTGCAAAGCTCGACAATTCAGCACCATGAAAATGAACGCCCCATGGGGCAAAATGACGCACTGCAAAAGAGCTCAGCTCAAACCAACGCAACACAAGCCAGTGCAAAAACCATACAACACGAAACAATGCATCAGAGTGCAAAGTGACACTGTGCAAAACAGCTCAGTGTGGGACAACGACACAGCACAAACCCACACAACAGAATCATATAGAAAGGTAGGGCAGGGAGGGACCCTGAGAGTCAGGACCAGGTCTCCCTAGGCCACCCCGACAGGTGTTTGAAGAACAAGGAAACAAAGTGCACCACACACTTATGTTTTTTGGATGAGCCAAGAAAAGGGAGCAGCATTGTCCCCCTTGGGTAGCCCCTGTTCAATTCCAGGTCAGAAAACAAAACTCTTCTGCAAGAATATCCAAAAAATGTTGTGTTTCACTTCACTTCATAAGTACAGTTGTGTGGCAATTAAGTGATGACCCTAAAGTTTCATTAAAGTGTGGGAAATATGGATGTATTTGAGAAAATGGCTTGGAATGAAGGAAGATAAAAAATTGATGGGTCGAGAGAACAGGCCCTGTTTCCCCCTGGTTTGGAGCTTCTCTCACAGCTACTGGAATAGAAAAGCTAAGCAAATGGTGTTCTATTGTTCCAAAGGAGATTGAAGTGAGGCCATTTTCTCCGGATAGAATTAATGGTAATATCAGGAGTGGGATGTGAAACCACGTCTCCATGCAGAGACCAGAACACCCAAGGGATTAGAAAAAAAGAGTCTCATAACTAGCACTTTAGACCAGTCCACCATCCTGATACTACAAAGAATATGACTTATCAACCCTAGTTTTCATTAATAGTTGATGAACTCTTTAGGGAGATCGAGATGGCACATCTCTTTCCACTCCTAGAGACCTTCTACAGCACAGCTGATTTTTAGACACACTCACCCAGATCTAAAGTTACACATTTCCTGGAGCTTCATGAGTTCTATGGTGTTGTAATCTCCCTGCTCACATTTTAAGTGAACAAAAGATGGGTGCTGGCATTCTGAGAGAGTAACGGTGAACCTCAAAATCCTGACCTGGGAGACAGACAGTTAAGCAACCAGCACCCACAACCTCTACCATGATAGCATCCTGTCTGGGGACAACTCACTTACCAACAGTTGGGGTGTGAAATCCTCATTTCTTTGTTGTTCTGTCACTGTAGTCCCCTCCTTCCTATTGTTGTCTGTATAATCTCTGTCTGGTTCTGTAACCGTTTCTGTCTGCTGTATAATTAAATTGTTGGATGTAAACCAATTAAGGCGGTGGGGTATAATTGGTTAGATAATCATGTTACAGTATGTTAGGATTGGTTAGTTACATTTCAATAAAATGATTGGTTAAGATAGAGCTAAGCAGAACTCCAGTTTTACTATATAGTCTGCAGTCAATCAGGAAGTAAGGGAGGAATGGGAATGGGAATGGGGGTAGCGGTAGGGGTAGGGGAATTGGAATTATGTTTTGCTAAGGGGGGGGAATAGGAACAGGAAATGGGAACAGGGACACAGGCTAGGCTTTGTGGTGTCAGAGCTGGGAAGGGGGACACTGAGGAAGGAAATTGGAATCATTGCTTGCTGGAAGTTTACCCCAATAAACATTGAATTGTTTGCACCTTTGAGCTACATGC
Source organism: Gopherus flavomarginatus (assembly GCF_025201925.1). NCBI lineage: Eukaryota > Metazoa > Chordata > Testudines > Testudinidae > Gopherus > Gopherus flavomarginatus. The sequence goes on along the minus strand of NW_026115061.1, from coordinate 3,966,021 downwards.
ATTGCTGCTCTCTGGTCACGCGAGAAGGACCAGGGAATGGGAGGGTGATGGGATAAACCCTCTAACAAGTACGTCTTTCAGGGTGTGAAAAACCCCAGGACCAGTATAATTAAGCTGATCTAAGCCACGGTTAGATAGTGCTAAGTGAAAGTAAAGATTGTTTCGTCAACATAGCTATTAGAGGGATAGAAAACTCCTCTTCTCATTGTAGCAACTGTCTTCTCCACAGTGCTATAGCAGTATTTTAAGTGTAGACAGCCTCAGAGTGAGACCAGATCCTGATCAGGCACTAAAACAGCACTGACAACACACTAATGGGTCCCATAGTCAGTAGGATCTGAACCTGCACGGGGAGACTCCAAAGGCTTTTTAGCCCATTACCTTAAGCACTCAGCCACAACTATTCAATATACAGCTGCTTCACTACACAATGATTCTGTTCTCACAGACCTGTCACTTCAAATGTCTCAGACCAACTCCCCCAGTGCACTCACGGCTGTGCATTAGTGTAAGTGTGTCCATGGTGAAAAGCAAGAGTTCCTACTCATTTCCTTTACAGCTGGAGCATGATGAGAGTGTGTTTGTGGCTAACGACATTGCTATAGATTGTTGTTGTCATAAACAGATAGTTAAGGGTTAATAGAACAGAAGTACTTCATGTCTCTTTTGCCTGTAAAGGGTTAACAAGTTCAGTGAGCCTGGCTGTCACCTGACCAGAGGACCAATCAGGGGACAGGATACTTTCAAATCTTGAGGGAGGGAAGTTTTGTGTGTGCTGTTAGTGTTTGATTCTTGTTCTCTCTGGGTTCTGAAGGTGACCAGAAGTGCAACCAGGTTTCTCTCCAATCTCTCTGATACAGTCTCTTATATGTCCAGAATAGTGAGTACTAGGTAGATAAGGCGAGTTAGGCTTATGTTTGTTTTCTTTATTTGCAAATGTGTATTTGGCTGGAAGAAGTTCAAATTTGTATTTTGCTGAAAGGATTTTAATTTGTACTTGTATACTTAGGCTGGGAGGGTATTCCCAGGGTCTATAGCTGAAAGACCCTGTAACATATTCCATCTTAAATTTACAAAGATAATTTTTACTGAGATTTACAAAGATTTTTTCTTTCTTTAATTAAAAGCTTTTCTTGTTTAAGAACCTGATTATTTTTTTTATTCTGGTGTGAGACCCCAGGGGACGGGGTCTGGATCCACCAGGGAATTGGTGGGGAGAAAGGAGGGAAGGGGGAGAGAAAGGTTAACTTTCTCTCTGTGTTAGGATTACTTTCTCTCTCAGGGAGAGTCTGGGAGGCGGAGAGAGAAGGAGGGGGGAAGGTGCATTTTCCTCTCTGTTTAAGATTCAAGGAGTTTGAATCACAGTGATCTTCCAGGGTAACCCAGGGAGGGGAAGACTGGGAGACGCAACGGGGGGAAAGGGTTTACTTTCCTTGTGTTAAGATCCAGAGGGTCTGGGACTTGGGGGTCCCCGGGCAAGGTTTTGAGGGGACCAGAGTGTACCAGGCACTGGAATTCCTGGTTGGTGGCAGCGCTACAAGTTCTAAGCTGGTAATTAAGCTTAGAGGAATTCATGCTGGTACCCCATCTTTTGGATGCTAAGGTTCAGAGTGGGGGTTTCTACCATGACAGTTGTTCATTCCCCACACTGACAATTCAGACAGTCCCTTTCCTATTCGAATCTCCACCATATCATTCCAATAGCAGGGGGCAGGATTTCTCTGGGGCACTGAAATGTTTCAGGGGGTTGATGCATGAATTAAGCATTGCATTCCATCCTTGATGTTTCATGGACTGACAACAGCAGTGTAAAGAAAAAGCTGAGCCAATATCTCACTGTCAGAGGTGAAGGTGGCCAAGTCCCCTCTGTCTCACCATTGCCATTGCAGGAGAGAAGGGTCCACTGGAATTGAATGCTCTGGCTCAGACAAGAGACACAGGGAGGCTTTACTGTTCATGGATCTGTGCAAAGGAAATTGTGTCTCTGTGTGAAACTGAGGAGGGAAATGAAATGTTCACATGGTGGCCCAATGCCCTAAGGAATGTGGGTGAAGGACTCGGCTGGGAAATGATTTTACAGGAGTTCGTATCAATTTATTGCCCTGATTAAAAGCTATGACTAAAAGGCAGCCACTGTTGTTAGTACTTGAACTGAATGGTTATCAAGTCCATTGCCTTAACCGGGGTAGTCGATTATTTTATCAAGACCCAAATTTCTTGGTTAAGATATAGTCAATGACTAGACTCCAGAGAAAATAATACACCGATGATAATAAGAATTTAGAAATAATTTGCAGTCACTATGGGCATAACTATGATGATTGTCTCGTGTTTCACTCTTTATATCTGGCACCACCGCCTTTCCCTTTAGTCTTGTAGTTTACCAAGGGTAAAACTAAACATCTCTTCAGATACAAGGGAGTGTTTGTGTTCATTCTTGTTAGCTACACAGGCATTTGTTGTAGCTGCTTTTAATCCTCCGGTTCTGCCCTGATAAGTAACATTTCAGGGTGTCACTGAACTGAAGGAGGGAGATCACTTTTTGACAGATTACGCCTCCTCTTAAATGTGTTTGGCTGGCTGGCAGCCCTGGTTCCCAGGTCTCTCCTGAGGGAAGAAAGTTTCTGTGCAAAATATTACAACTTTTAACAGAGAGGAGGGAAAAGCAATGGCCACATGATGGGGCCAGTATGTACCACAACATGGTTCTTTTATGTGGGATGACTCTGAAAATTGATTGATCTCCACTCCCTTGGATTTGAAGAGATGTTTAGTTGTGCACTTGGGAACCTATAAGGCTGAAGCAATTTTATGGATGGTGACACTACGATTGAAGGGTTTTTTAATGTTGTAGAAATCGTTAAAAACACTTAGCTTAAACTGGAACTGCCTGTTATTAAAGGCTGGTTTCCCTACATCAGTTCCATAAGCTCTGCTAGAAACTCTCTGGGTTCTCTCCTGCCTCGGTGGGAACTAGAGGGAAACATCCCCTGCTGCCCTTGGCTCTAGGCTGATTTTTCTGGGGAGGGGATGTGGAATTGATTTGTTTGCTGTTGAGAAGGGAGCCGGACCAGTTCTCAGGGAACCAGAACTCCCAGCATCTTCCCAGACCAACCCAGGCTGCTGCCCTGTCCCAGCCTTTGTTGCCCTGAGTGCCCTTGCATGTTTGACTCTAGAGCAGGCCTGGAGCAGCAGCTGAGGCAGAGGACAGCCTGGGCGGGGCAGATAAGAAGGAGTTTAACAAGCAAAAAAGGTAAAATGGCAGTGGAGTATTACCTTGGACTTGACGGTATTTCTCCATTGGTCTGTCTGCTTTGGGGCAGGGACAATAACACGTCCTGCTGCATTCGTTATTTCAAAAGGCAATTTAGGATTTTCATTCTCACACACGATGCACAAAGCAGGACTCAACCTTTGTCGTAAACTAAACAAGCTGCTCACAGATTCTGGCAGCCACAATGAGCATTTGGGTGAGAGCTCAGACCTGCCCCTTTCCCAGAGGGAGGGGGTCATCTGTGTGGGGACTGGACCACTGACCTACCCGCTCCTAACTCCCAAACTTTCAGTAGCTCTATTACCAGTGCCTGTGAGTGTTATTTAAACAATAAGAAAAACCACACTGGGCTAAACCAAAGGCACATCTAGCTCTGAATCTTGTCTTCTGACAGTAGCCAATTCCAGGTGCCCCAACAACCAGTTAACAAGGCACCACTGTGAGTTGAACTCAGGATCTCCTGTTTACTGAGCAGGTGCTTTAACCAGCTAAGCCATGGTGCCTGCTGTTACTTAAAGCAGACTGTCTGCCCGCCAACCCCCATAGGGGCCAGAGAAGCTTTGCTTGTGTTTGGATTCTGTAAAGCAGAGGAGCGGTGATGTTTTACTCCCAAGGTTTGTGTGAGTGATTCTTTGGACAGGTCTACGCTACAAAATTTGGTGGGTGTCACTACATTACACAGGGGTGTAAAAAATTCACATACACCCCGAGCAATGCAGTTATATCAACTTAATCCTGATGCAGATAGCGCTGTGTGAACAGGAGGGCTTCTCCCAGCCACAAGGCTGTTGAAGGGGCTTGGTTAGTGAATACCCAGAGAAAAGGTGGCCCATGACTCTTGCATGTGGGGAGGCTGGACGTGAGCGCTGGAAGCTCCCTAGAAGCTAGTCCGCCTCTTGCTTGCTCCTCTCTTCCCCTGAGGCCTCCTTGCCTGCTGCTCGTGCCTCTACACCCTCTGCCCCAAGGTCTGCCCACCACCCACACCTCTTTGTCCCCTGTCCTGCCCACCACCCACACCCCTCTGTCCCTCCCCTGAGACCTGCTCCACCCATCATCCACACCTCTTTGTCCCCTGTCCTGCCCACCACCCAAACCTCTCTGCCCCTCCTGTGACACCCATTCTGCCTGCCACCCACACCTCTTTGCCCCTCCCCTGACACCTGCTCTGCCCACCACCCACACCTCTTTGTCCCCTGTCCTACTCACCACCCACACCTCTCTGCCCCTCCCCTGAGACCTGCTCCACCCACCATCCACACCTCTTTGTCCCCTGTCCTGTCCACCACCCACACTTCTCTGCTCCTCCTGTGACACCCATCCTGCCTGCCACCCACACCTCTCTGCCCCTCCCCTGACACCTGCTCTGCCCACCACTCACACCTCTTTGTCCCCTGTCCTGCTCACCACTCACACCTCTCTGCCCCTCCTGTGCACCCATCCTGCCTGCCACCCACGCCTCTCTGCCCCTCACCTGAGCCCTGCTCTGCCTACTACTCGCACCTCTCTTCCCCTCCCCTGACCTGCACTGCCCACCACTCACAGCTCTCTGCACCTCCCCTGCCCAGCCCAGCCCAGCCCACCGCTTGCACCTCTCTGCCCTTCCCCTGAGACCCGCGGTGCCCACCTCTTTCTTCATGCTGCTGTTGTTATTCCATGAAACATCAAGGATGGAATAAAAAGTTGAGTTTACTTCAGGGTGAGGAAAGAATGGAGCCACCAACCCCCTGGCAAAGCTCAGTGCCTCAGAGAAAACCTGCTCCCTGCTATCGCAATCACTGATGTGCTGGGGATATGATGGGAAAGGGACTGTCTGAATTAAGGCAGGCCCCAGGGGATCGGGGAAGTGGGGGGGGGGGGGGGCGAGCACTGGGGGCGGGCAGGAAAGTGACTCTCCACAAGCGGCCCCTCCTCAGCTCATCTCTGCCCACCGTGTCTGTGGCTCCCAGCGCTGCTGGCCCCACTGACATCCCCCTTGGCTCTGGCTCCACTCAGGAGCAGCCGATCCAGCTCCAGGAGAGCACGAGCCCCCTGGGAATGGGACAGGGGTCAAGTGTCCCAGCCAGAGCGGGAAGGGGGCAGCCCAGGAGTTCTCAGACTGGGGATTACAGCCCCTCATGGGGGGGTGAGGTTATTATGTGGGGGGTCACAAACCGCCCAGCTCTGCAGGCAGCAGAAATGAGGGTGGCAATGGAGCAAAGTCTGCTGTGAAAAGTGATATTGACAAATGTCTTCACACCCCCAGTACTGAACAGTAACTATTTTAAAATCCCTTTTCTGCTTATAACAATAATTCAATCAAAGTGTGTTCTAGGCTTAATTTAAAAGTGGTGAGAAAAGTTAAATTCATTTTAAAGAATTGGGTTATAAATTAAGCATTTAAAATAATGTTAAATATGAAAAAATGTGTTTTGAATTGATGGGGGGTGTCGCACTCAGCACCTTGCTTTGTGCAAGGGGTCACCAGTTCAAAAAGTTTGAGAACCACTGGGTTACACAGGGAAAGAGCAAAGAGAGACACTGAAACAGGCCTGCAGGGGAACTATCCGGGGAGAGGAGTTCCCAGCTCACAAATCTTCCCCGCTCCATTTATTGTCCCATCCCTGGGCTGTATCGCCAGTGCCGAGGACATCACAGATCCCCCTCTCTGCCAAGGGTGCTTGCACAGGTAGTTCCTTCCTGCCGGGCCTCTGCCTCACTGAATAATTGCATATATTAATTGGTGCTCCTCCCCTCCCCCTGCTTCTTTCTGTGACCCTTCTGCCAACTGGAGTCAGCAGCAACATGGCCCAGGGTTCAATATCTTGGGGATCCTTTTTAACAACACAACACAGAACCTGCTCGAGCCCACACCACCCCTGGATGACTCTAGAGGCAATACTTCCCCTCCCCAGCACCGAGTCTGAGGCTGTGTCTACACTACCAGTGCCAACAATGGGTTCCGCTCGACAACGATCCACAGCAGTGTGGCCCGACACACATTCATTTTCATTCTCTGAGTCAGGAAAGCCACAAAAGCCTCTTCTTTTGTACTGGGGCAGACAAAAATAAGGTGACACTAAATTATTCTGATTGCTAAAAGCAGGTTTAGGGGGTTGTGTATTTTTGAAAAAAAAAATCAATACTGATCCTTCTAACTAGCAGCATGAGCTAAAAAAAAGAACGCGGACAAACCTTGTCAGTAACGGCTAATGTCCTAAATGGGAAATCAGCAGCAGGGAGAGCGTACAGTCTGAATGTGTATGACCCGACCCCAGCCCCCACCCCCACATAGCAGTAGCACTCTCTGTGCATTGGTGTGGTGGCTGAGTGGTTAACCAAGCAGTGACAATCCAAGGAGGTTCCCTCAATCAGTTTCACTCCTGAGGAGGTTCTGCACCAAAAAAATAAAAATTCTCTGCACTATATTTTAAAATTCTGCAAATTTTATTTGCCAATAAGTAAATGTGGAGGCTCCAGCATGGTAGAGGGGAGCAGAGGCTCCTGGCTGCACAGAGGTGACAGATCACTCTACAGTCCCCTCTCTCTTCCAGGGAACAGACTTAGTGGTGAGGTTGCACCTCTCTGCCGCCTACTCCAGGAGCCCCAAAAAGACTCCCCAAAGCTGCTCATGAGGGGTGCATGACCACTCCTGTGGCTTCCCTATCAGAAAGTCAGATCAGCTGGCCCTGGGGGCTCCTGCCACCACTACCGGCAGCACAGTGGGGCTAAAATGGATTCCTGCCCACCCTCGCTCTGCACGGAGCACCGCTCCCAGAAGCATCTGGCACGTCCCTGCGGGGTGTGTCTTTCACACACTCCCCCTGTCCCAAGCGCCAACTCTGCCATTGGAACTGCGGCAATGGGAGCTGCAGGGATGGTGCCTGCGGGTAGTGGTCCCAGGAGATCCCCCCCGGCCTCCTCCATGTAGAAGTTGCTGCCAGATGTGGATGCAGGTCACTTTCAGGAGCTGCCCAAGATAGGTGTCACACCCCAACACTCTGCCCCAGCCCAGATCCTGCACCCAAACTCCCTCCCAGAATCTGCCACCGCCTCCCCGGCCCATCCCAGAACCTGCACCTCATGTACCCAAACTCCCTCCCAGCACCTTAGGCAGAGGTTGGGGGAGGGGAAGGACTTGGACCCGTTCTGGGCATCAGCAAACATTACATAAACCTAGCAACCCTGAGCTGGTGCCCCAGTCACTGTACATCTCTCGCCTTCCAGGAGGGGGCTCTGTGTGGCAGGGGCTTTATTCCCTCCTTTAATCACTGTGGAAGGGTGAACAGGGAGATAATTTGTTCTTTTCTCTGCAGACAACTGGATTATTGCCAGGGCTGTAAATAAAGCCCAAGCTAGCAAAGGACAGTTTCAATCCATTGATCTCTGGGTTATGGGCCCCAGCACGCTCCC